>NC_029788.2:78142110-78157555 GCF_000816755.2 Arachis ipaensis | reverse complement strand
GCGAGTACTGGGCGTAGTGACAGACGCAAAAGGATAGTAAATCCTATTCCAGTATGATCGAGAACCTCTAGATGATTAGCCATGCAGTGACAGCGTATTGGACCATTTTCACAGAGAGGATGGGATGCAGCCATTGACGACGGTGATGCCTCCAGATGATTAGCCATGCAGTGACAGCGCATCGGACCATTTTCACAAAGAGGATGAAAAGTAGCCATTGATAACGGTGATGCCCTCACATAAAGCCAGTCATGGAAAGGAGTAAGATTGATTGGATGAAGACAGCGGGAAAGCAGAGAGTCAGAGGAACGAACGCATCTCTATACGCTTATTTGAAATTATCACCAATGATATACATAAGTATTTCTATCTTTATTTTCTATTTATTTATTATTATTATTCAAAAACTCCATAACCATTTGATATCCGCCTGACTGAGATATACAAGATGACCATAGCTTGTTTCATACCAACAATCTCCGTGGGATCGACCCTTACTCACGTAAGGTTTTATTACTTGGACGACCCAGTGCACTTGCTGGTTAGTTGTGCGAAGTTGTGAAGTTATGTTTGGACCATGGTATTGTGCACCAGTTATTGGCGCCATTGCCAGGGAGAGAACGAACAACAAATTTTACAACCTCAGAGTAACAATTTCGCATACCAGCAAGTAATTGAGAACTAAGGCTACCTATCCTAGTCATTGACCACAAACATATGATGATTATGAAGAGTTAATCCTACTTAGTCAACCTTACATCGAAGATAAGTCAAATAGACATAGTTAATTTCAATCCCTAAGTCCTATGTCAACACTAAGGGGTCACATAGAGTCAAGGGAAACCAAATCAACTAACTACTCTAATGTATCAAACAAGAATGGACATCAATGACTCAAGAAACACCAAAGTTAACAATTTCAAGCCAAGAGTGAAGAAAAACTATGTAAAAACTAAGCCAAGCATTTTATCAAACACTTGGTGTGTATGAAAATAAAATAATATTAAAATATATTAAAATAAATTCTAAAACTACTAAAGGAAGAAAGTAACAATGACAACTAGAGAAAGCAATAAATGACATGGAAACATAAATTTTCATTAATTGGAATTAAAATAACAAAAGTGTTCATAACACATAAAAATGACATAAAAGAGGAAATAACAAAAAAGATGAAGAAGATAAAGACAAGAAAGCATAGAAACATAAATGAAACTACATTAAAACAAGAATTAAATGCTGAAATTAAAGAAAATTAAACTAAGAAAACCCTAATTCTAGAGAGAGGGGGGGAGCTTCTCTCTCTAGAAACTAAGAGAAAAGCATGACAAAAACTACACCTAATTGCCCCCCTTCATTCCTCTTCACTTTGGCCTTAAATAGCTCCAAAAAATGAGTTGGACTGGGTTTTGGAGGCCCAGAATTCGCCCCCAGCGATTTGCAATTAATGACCTACGCATATGCACGCGTGCGTACGCATGACCTACTATGCGTACGCACGGTTGCGCAGAATTCCATCGTGCATACGCACGACATTTGGTGCGTACGCATCCTTGCACGAAGTCACCGTTGTGCGTACGCACGCATCACGGTGCGTACGCATCATTGCAGCAGCTTCCAAATTTATTTTCTTCATGATTTCTCCCCTTTTGAATGATCTTTCTTCACTTCTTTAACCCAAACTTGCCTTGAAAACCTGAAATTACTTGACAAATACGTCAAGGCACCAAATGGGATCAAAGTGAATAAAATTTAGCAATAAAAAGGCCTAAAGAGCATGTTTTCACTTTCAAGCACAAGTTAGGGAGGAATATCAAAAGCATGCTATTTAGATGAATAAATGTGGGTTTATGTGATGAAATCCACTCAAATCAAACCAAAATATATTGTAAAATATGGACTCATCAATTCTCCCACACTTAAACCAAGCATGTCCTCATGCTAAACCAACCAAAGGAGATGAATGAAGGGGTAATTATTAATGCAACTACCTACATGCATGTAACTATACTAAATGCTATCTATATATATACACTATGATTCCTATTGAGTTTGGCAAAAACAAATAAAAGAATCTCAATCAATCTAAAGTAGGAGCTTAGGGCCAAGACAAGGAAAATATAGCAATATGATCAATGTCCAAAGATTGATTTGAAATTTTCAAAATTAAGTTCCACAACTTGCAAGAAGATACAAAATAAGCAATGAAAACATAGAATTGAGCAATTGAAACCCTCACTGGATGTGTTTACACTCTTAATCGCTCAAAAGTGTTTAGGGTCAATCACTCGATTCCTCCTTTAATCATGTTACTTAAAGATTTGCAAGTCGTCTAACAATCAACTAATATTTGATGAATGAATGCAAATATCACGAGGACTTTTGTGGGTTGTAATGGGGCTTAGGTAAGGGTAGAATTAATATGGTTAAGTGGGCTATTAGATTGGATCTTTGATTAGCTCAAGCATCCCATCTAATCCTATATACATAACAAAACAATCCTAGCTACCCATTTATCCGTTTCTCACATTCACTCATGCATTTCCTTTTCAATACAACCACATATGCATCTTTTATTTTCATTCTTATTATCATTTCTTTTCTTTTCTTTTTCTTTTTTTTATATCTATATACAAAGTATGTACATCAAACTTTCTTTCTTTATCATATAAGAGAGATGCATATGTTTTGAGTAATGAATGCATGAGTGTTTACCCATTTTTCCACATATTCTCAATGAACATCCAAAGTAACTTTCTACCAATATTCCCAAAAATTCCCCCCACACTTGATTAACACACACACACACACACACACACTCAAACCCAAGCTAATCAAAGATACAATTCAAGGACAATATTGGTTTTTTACTTAGGGTAAATGATGTGCTTAAAATTAGAACAAAGGGGAATTAAAGGCTCAAAAGTGGCTTACAATGGTAGATGTAAAGGGTTGGCCATATGGGTTAGTGAGCTATACAAAGATGGCCTCAATCATACTAAATGCAATCCAAAACAACAAATATAGGGCATATAGACTAAAGCAAATCTAAGATCACAATCATAAAAGGAGTTTATAACACATAAGAACAAAATTTGTGATTGAAAATATGCAACCACACACTTTAAGCTCAAATCTCACTTGGTAATTGTTCAAGCTCTTTTCTATGTTCCATGAAAAGATACTTCAAGTAAGTTCAAAAATAATTTTCAAATCTAATCAATGGAATGCCCAAAAAGAGATTTCTTGAAAATTCTTTGTTATTTTACCAAAACTTATTTACTATACGTATGTATGTATGCATGTATGTATGTTGTGATGGATGCAATTCCAAAATCTTTCCTAGTTCTATTCCTAATTTTCAACAAGCAAAAATTAACATGAACAATTAGGACAAAATTGACTAGGCATTGTACTATTCACATCATCCAATCACAACTTCTATCTATAAAATATATACTAAGGAAAAAATACAAAAATGCAACATGGAATAGCTAGAAATAAACTATGATATATATACCAAGGAAAATGCAATGCAACAATAAAAAACACTCCAAATATATACAAGAAACCTACTAAAATAAAATAAAGTGCAAAGTGTTTGGGAAAAGAAAGTTTACACCCCCAAAATGACGAATCCTCCCCCACACTTAAGCATTGCACGGTCCTCCGTGCACAAACAAAATCCAGGGAGAATGTCTCTCAAGAGCTCCACCTTTGGTTGGCGGATGCGGGGGCTTGGGTTGTGTGGAGATTGCCGAGTCCATGTATGCTCGGCATCTCCCTCCTCAGTATCCTCCTCCTCTCTCGGCTCTTTGCCTTTATGTCTCATCCTCAAAAAGAAGAGAAAAGTATAGTTAGGACTCATAGGGCAAGTAGCACAAAATGGTAAAAGGGAAGAGTGAATAAGCATCTAATTGAGGAAGTTTGCATAGTGGTATGGAATACACACAACGGCTGGCTAACGTGGCATCCACACAATGAAAAAGTAAGCATGAGTTCCTCAACTAAATGGCCTAAGAAGCAAGCAATAAATGAGCATCAATCAAACACAAGCAAACTTAGGCAATTGCAACAAGAGTGAATTGAATTAAGAATATTGGATATTGAAATTGTGCAAGTGAAAGCTCAAGAGTGATATAAAATAGTACAATAAACAACACCTGATCCATTAATGAAAAGGAAACTACTTATTCATCATGAAACACAAGGAAAAAGTCACATGGTATAGGTACTTGTTACAAAAAGTGATACACTTGATAGCAATCAAGTTAAGTCACTCAAACAAATGCAAAGCATTAAAAAGAAACAAGTACCAGGCATGTGATCTATATGATATGAAAATCAAGATGAACAAGTAATTTCAACTCAATTCACCAAAGTGAAAGTGCACAATTCAAGATGCCAAATAAGGATAAAGTTTAATGCATATGGTAGCTACAACATATGAATCAAACTCACATTTCATCTAGGCATTTAAACAAGGCTTTTAACGCTCAGTGCACATATTTATCAAACTTGAAACCAAATTCAAACAAGAAGCAGCCCAATCAATGTTAAACAAACACTTGCAACTTATTTATTTGTCAAACAACTAAACTAAAGCTAATATAATTACCAAAATAAAAATAAATTGCAAACAAAACAAAGTAAAACAAGTAGAAAAGAAGGCAAAAGCAAAAGAAGAGAGGGGTGGAAGAGAGAATAAGTAGAGAGAAGAGGAGAAAAGAAGTATAAGGGTGAGAAAATAGGGGCGTGCGTACGCACGGGCATGTGTGCGTACGCACTTAGCGAATCAGGGGAGGTGTGCGTCCGCACCAGGTGTGCAAACGCTATCATCAAAGAGGGAATCAAGATGCGTGCGTATACACCTAGGTGTGCGCACGCACAGAAGATAAAGAAATGGAGGGTGAGCAGATGCATAAGTGTGTGTGAGCGCTCTGAACCGAGGAGAAATTAAGGAGTGTGCGTGCGCACTAGCCTGTGCGCACGCACAGAAGACTCTTTTTTTTAGGGTTGGATCATATGTGCGCGCGCACACAGGTTTGTGCGTGCGCACAGAAGCAAGAAGGGGCAGGAGTTCACGCGCACAAGCTGTGCCAACGCTCCCACCAGAGTGGTTGCAAGTTGGTGTGCGGACGCACACGTCTGTGCGGCCGCACAGAGGGTGCGAAAAAGGGTATGTGTGCATACGCACGAGTGGGTGCGCACGCACAGGTCGCAGAAAGCAGGGGAGCGCGCGTGCATAAGGCGTGCTGGCCCCGCGAACAGAGGGCAAAATCATGCGTGTGCGTCCGCACAGGTCGGTGCGCACGCACAGGAAGTAGAAAATAGATGTTCTGTGCGCACGCACAAGTACGTGCGTACGCACAGATGCCCTATTTTGCAAAAATTTTTTTCTTCAAAATTCTAAGGGACCAAGCCTTAGTTCAATAAAAACTCAACACCAAAACTTGCAAGAACCCATAAATTCATGATCCAAGCCAAAATTAACATAACTAACTCAAAATTAAACTAATTCTAAGCTAAACAAGCATAACAAAAAGCAAATAAGTCAAAATATGTACAAAAGAGAAGAGTTAGAACCATGTTACCAAGCACTTTAATTTAATGTCTTTAAGTTAGACAATTGGGAGAGCCCTTGCTATGGTGGCTTGTGCTTGACTTTCCCACCAAATGCGTGAATGTCCAATGTCCTCCGGGATCCCAATCCTAACCATCAACAAAAACAACAAAAAAGCAAGCTATTTACATATTAAAATATATACAATAGCCACTAACTTTACACCATTGCAACTCCCCGGCAACGGCGCCAAATTTGATAAGAGAATTATTGCCGATTTATAATTAATCAAAACAAGAATCAATTCGTTAGTAGTATAGTCCAAACCAACAATGAATTCTCAAGATCAAATATTAAACCCAATACAAAATAACCGAGATTATTTAGCTCTCGGGTCGTCTTCCCTACGAGTTGCAATTAAGTGTAATGTCATTGGCTATGAGAGGGAGAAGCATGAGGAATTTGGAATGAAAGCAATAGAGCAAGGGAATGTAAATAGCACGGAATTGAAACAAGCATGCAAGGAATTAAATGGCAATTCTTGGCAAGAAATGGGTAATCTAGGTTTCCTATCCTAGTTGTGGACCACAAAGATGGCGATTGTGTGGAATCAATCCAAATTAGTCAATCCTCCTTGAGAATTAGTCAAAAAGCTATAATTGGTCTCAATCCATAAGTCCTAGTCAACTCACTAATTACTTAGTGAAAGACTAGCGTTAATAGAAACCAAACCAATTAACTATTCTCACACAATGCGGAATGGACATCAACAACTCAATTCCACCTAAACACCCAATTTCTCAACCAAGAGTGTAGAAACTAAACATGCAAGAATTTAAACATCAAAGCAATAAAAGTCAAAGCAATTAAATGCAAGTAGAGGAAGCCTAAAATGCAAGAAACCTCTTGGCAAGTAATTGAGAACTAATGCTACCTATCCTAGTCATTAACCACAAACATATGATGATTATGAAGAGTTAATCCTACTTAGTCAACCTTACATCGAAGATAAGTCAAATAGGCATAGTTAATTTCAATCTCTAAGTCCTATGTCAACACTAAGGGGTCACATAGAGTCAAGGAAAACCAAATCAACTAACTACTCTAATGTATCAAACAAGAATGGACATCAATGACTCAAGGAACACCAAAGTTAACAATTTCAAGCCAAGAGTGAAGAAAAACTATGTAAAAACTAAGCCATGCATTTTATTAAACACTTCGTGTGCATGAAAATAAAATAATATTAAAATGCATTAAAATAAACTCTAAAACTACCAAAGTAAGAAAGTAACAATGACAACTAGAGAAAGCAATAAATGACATGAAAACATAAATTTGCATTAATTGGAATTAAAATAATAAAAGTGTTCATAACACAAAAATGACATAAAAGAGGAAATAACAAAAGAGATGAAGAAGATAAAGACAAGAAAGCATAGAAACATAAATGAAACTACATTAAAACAAGAATTAAATGCTGAAATTAAAGGAAATTAAACTAAGAAAACCCTAATTCTAGAGAGAGGGGGAGCTTCTCTCCCTAGAAACTAAGAGAAAAGCATGAGAAAAACTAAACCTAATTGTCCCCCTTTCATTCCTCTTCACTTTGGCCTTAAATAGCTTCAGAAAATGAGTTGGACTGGGTTTTGGAGGCCCAGAATTTGCCCCCAGCGATTTATAATTAATGACCTACGCATATGCACGCGTGCGTACGCATGACATTGGTGCGTACGCATCCTTGCACGAAGTCACCGTTATGCGTACGCACGCATCACGGTGCGTACGCATCTTTGCAGCAGCTTTCAAATCTCATTTTCTTCATGATTTCTCCCCTTTTGGATGCTCTTTCTTCACTTCTTCAACCCAAACTTGCCTTGAAAACCTGAAATCACTTGACAAATACATCAAGGCTCCAAATGGGATCAAAGTGAATAAAATTTAGCAATAAAAAGGCCTAAAGAGCATGTTTTCACTTTCAAGCACAAGTTAAGGAGGAATCTCAAAAGCATGCTATTTAGATGAATAAATGTGGGTTTATGTCATGAAATCCACTCAAATCAAACCAAAATATATCATAAAATACGGACTCATCAAAATGCTTGTCACCAAATGGTAAAGTTTATGTTACTCGAAATGTTCTTTTGATGAAAATGTTTTCCTTTATAATTCTCTTTATAATACAAAACATACTAAAAAGTCCACTAAATACTATTATAAATGAGATATCTTTTATTCCCTCTAATTCTATGGTATCTATGCCTAACAATTCTATTGACATTGTTACTTCTAATATAAGAAACAACAATATTCAGTCTATATCTGACTTTTCTTCAGAATCCAATGATAAAACTATACCAGATAACAATACTAGCTTTCATAATTTACCATCTCATGATATTGTTCATCCAATTTCAGGGATAGAGATTGTGCTACCTCCCAGTGACACTTCTCAACAAACTCAGAATAGGTCACAAATCTCCATTCCCATCAATAATAAACATGTCATGTAGACCAAGTCCAAAACTGGCTCATTAAAGCCAAAATTGTTCATTGCTGCTCAAGATTAACAAGAACAATCTCCTAAGACAGTTACTATTTCATTACAAATCCCCCATTGGAAAAAGGCTATGCAGGATGAATTCTGATGCTTTGATTAAAACCTGAAATTCAGTATAAAAACCAAAAGGGGCCAAAGTTATAGGATGCAAATGCATGCATACTATAAAATGACACCCTGATGGCTCTATACATAAGTAAAAAAGCCAGGTTAGTTACACAAGGCTTTCATCAATAAGAAGGCTTTGATTTTGATCAAGTTTTAAGTCTTATTATAAGACCTACCACCATTTAGGTTATTCTCAGCTTGGCTCTTTCAAAAGGTTGGACAATTAGGTAATTTGATATCGATAATGCCTTTTTGAATGAGGATTTACATTAAATTGTTTATTTGAAACAACCTATTGACTTTGAGTGTGATGCTGATTCAAAGGTTTGTAAATTGAAAAAAAAAATCTCCTATGGTTTGAAACAAGATCCTAGAGAGTGATTTTTGAAGTTAAGCTCCACTCTAATATCCTTTGATTTTAATAGTGCAAGATTAGATTCTTCCTTGTATAAGAAAAAATCAGGATCAATCATATACATATTATGCTATGTAGATGATAGAATTATTATTGGTAATTGTTCAACAAAGGTTTCAAATTTGATACAGCAGCTAGATAAAGTCTTTTCTTTAAAAGATTTGGGAAAGTTGAGCTACTTTCTTGATATAGAAGTGGTTAAAACTGGTTCACATCAACTACACCTCTCTCAAACTAAGTATATTACTGATTTGCTCTCTAAATTAGGCATGACAAATGATATTCCTATGCCTATGGCCTATGGTTTCTTCTTTACATCTTTTGTCTATGGGGTCTAAAAAATTCGAAGATGCAAAGCTTTATAGGATGGTAGTTAGTTCTCTTTAGTATTTGTGTGACAAGGCCAGACTTTACTGTCAACAAAATTAGCCAGTTTAGGCATGCTCCTCCTTTTGCACATTGGAAGGTAGCAAAGAGAGTGTTGAGGTACCTTCAAGGCACTAAGAATTTTGGTTTGTTGATTCATAAGTTTCTGGACAATCGATTGTATGAATTTAGTGATTCTGATTGGATAGAAAATATTGAGGATCGAAGGTTAGATTTGGGTTATTATGTTTATTTAGGATCTAATTCAATTTCTTGGTCATGTAGAAAACAAGCATCTGTCAACATATCTTCCACTGAAGCTGAATTTAGAAGCTTGGTAACTTGTGAGGCAGAGATTGTGTGGTTGAGAAACTTTCTTGAAGAGCAAGATGTAAAGGCTGCAGATCACTCCAACCATTTTTTGTGACAACCTCAGCACTTGTTTGTTGATGGCTAACCAAATTATGCATGATAACACGAAGCATTTTTTAGATTGAAGTGCAACTTATTAGAGATAAACTGCAAAAATAAAAGCTACAAGTTGTACACATTCCCTCTACAGATCAGATGGTAGATTGATCTTCTAACAAAGTGATGCGCGAGCATCTTTATTTTTTTTCATGATTTTTATTTAATTTGCTAAGAATTCCTGTTGGATTAGCAATGATTTCATGGTTAATTGAGCATTACTTTGAGTTAGTTGAATTCATTGATTACAGGAGAATTTGGATGAAAATTGACAAGGAACAAAGAGAAAACAGAGGATAAGAGCCATCGAATACAAAATGTTAGAAATCAAGCTTTGCGTGCAACATGGGAGAGTGCAACGTGCCGTGAAACCAATCAAGTCTCCCAAGGGCATTCGACACTTTAGTGTGGGACGTAGGAGCATTGGCGTGCAATGCCAAAAGGGAAGCCGTGCGTACGCATAACCCATGCGTACGCACAACAAGAGGATTTTGAGGTGTCATGCGTACGCACAACACCTGGTTCGCATGGGACGTGAGTTTTTCTAAATGCAATGCTTGGAGCAAAATAGAAGGCCAAAATTGAAGGAACTCAAAGCCACATTCAACGTGCGATACTCCACGTACCACGTGAGCAATCTGATGCGCGGGAATTTGCACAACACAAATCCCATTTCGGCAAGTATACCGAATCGTCAAGTAATAACTCACAAGAATGAGGTCGATCCCACAGGGATTGATGGGATTGAGCAATTTTAGTTAGGTGATTTGTCTAGTCAAGCGAATATTGAAAGGTCTTGGTGAAATTTAATGAACAGAATATGAATTGCAGAAACTTAAAGTGCTGGAAGTAAATGACAAAATGTAAATTACAGAAATGTAAATGGCAGGAAACTAAAGAACTAAAACATAAATAGCAAGAAACTTAAATGACAAGAAAGTAAATGCAAGAACGTAAATGACAATGGAAAGTAAATTGCATTAAATGTAAAGGGGATTTGGGTGCTGGGAATTAAAGAAAGCAATAAATTCAAGGCAATTAAAGTAAACTCAAGGCAATTGAAGTGAAGAATAACAAAGAGAAAGATTCATTAGGGATTGGAGATATCATAATCCATCATGAATCAATGGGTCTCAACTTCATTCTCAATCATATGAAGTAGATCTATGGCAGATTGTAATTAATTGAGTCCCAATTCCTTGGCAACTCGATTTCTCTAAACACAATCAATTTGCTAATTCCTTGATCTAATTGTCATGAGAAGAGGTTAAGTGTATTTCTGCTATCCATAAGCCACACAATTTCTCAAGATCTTAATTCCTCCCGAATGGTGTTGATCAAGAGAATTGTGAGAGAAAGAGCTTCAATTCTAATTCCTATGATTCCCCTTCCGAGGCTCACATAGGAATTCAATGGATTTAAACCCTCTTCCGAAGTGAGTAAATCAAATCAAAATATAAGTTATCTCTTAGCTACAACAAGCGAATTGAGAAGAAGAAGAATTTCATTCAATCATGTGAATTACAATAGACCTCCTCCCCCTAATGATATGGGGTTTAGTTCATCATTGCTCAGCAAAATCAAAAGAAAAAGAAAAGTACATGAAAGTAAAATAAAGTCCAAAGAAAATGATCTCAAGGTTTCCCAATTAGGGTCCCTGCTTCCCAACCTTTCTTCTAACTTCAAAATCTATCCTATTTATACACTCTCCAGATCAATATTCAAGTCTTTGGATGTGGGCTTTGGCCTTAGTTAAAGCAAGTTAAGAGTGGCTCTTTGTGGAATTGGCCTTGGCGTTAGTCACCAACGTTAGTGCACTAACGGTGGCACTAACGTTGCATGCATAAGCCACTTTGGGCGTTGCCACTGGTGTTGGTCACCAACGTTGGTGCACCAATGTTCCTCCTGTTGTGCGTACGCATCATGCCTTGTGCGTGCGCACACTTGCAAATTTTCCTTTTGTGCGTGCGCACAATGCCTCATGCATACGCACACTAGCAATTTTTCCAACTCCAACTTGAGAATTTATTGAAGACATTGGTGTGCTAACTTGAAGTAACGTTGGCACACCAACGTTAGCACCATATTTTGCTAACAACATTGATGAGCCAACTTTGGGCCACCAACGTTGCTCCTTATGCTTGGCACGTTAGTGGACAACGTTGGTGAGCCAACTTTGGCCACCAACGTTGCCTCCTTTCTCCCTTGGTAACGTTGATGGGCAAAGTTGGTGAGCCAACTTTGGCCACCAACGTTGCCTCCTTTCTTCCTTAAGAACGTTGATGGGTAACGTCGGTGAGCCAACTTTGGCCACCAATGCTGCCTCCTTTCTCCCTTGGCAACGTTGATGGGCAACGTTGGTAAGCCAACTTTGGCCACCAACGTTGCCTCTCCTTCCTTGAGAACATTGATGGGCAACGTTGGTGAGCCAACTTGGGCCACCAATGTTGCCTCCTCTTTCTTTGCAATGCTGATGAGCAACATTGGTGATCCAACTTTGGCCACCAACGTTGCTTCTTCTGCTTCTTCTCTGCCCTTCCTTTGCTTCTCTTTACCTATCATCAACCAAACAAATACATCAAAGCTTTACCATAATCACAAGATAATCCATTATTCATAGCATCAAGTAGTTCTTGCATTAATCTCATGAAAATGCTCATAAATAACAATGTTTGATTGAATCGAGACATGCATACATTTTTCATCCAAATGCTTACTTATTGCCTAAGAAGGTGCATGAAACCAAGTAAAAACTAATGAAAAAGGCTTGTGAAACTAGCCTAAGATGCCTAGGCATCACAATCCAGAAAGTAAATTAAAAGAAGAATGGGCTTCACGTGCGACGTGAATCTTTCACGTGCGACGTGAATCCTTCACGTGCCACGTGAAACTCTAATCACTCTCCAGGGGCCTCAATTTACCTACTAAGTCTTTCAATTCTTCAACAATTATCTGATTCACTTAAGGCTCAACCTAAGCTCACTAGTCACAGCTTTAATTGGGGATTTGCAAGAAGATAAGATTGAAAGCTTTGCTAGAAGGAAACATTTATGAAGAAAATCTGATTTTGTTTTGATTTTGATTCAGTTTTAAGTTTTTGAATTTAAATTTTATTAGGGTTAGTATTTAAGGGGAGAAGGAAAACGTTTTGAGGGACTTTTTTCTTCTCTTCTTCGGCACTTTTTACCTTTGATAATTCTAGGATTTCTCTGAAAAACATGAGCAACTAATTTTTCTTGGTTAAGGTTAGGAGCTCTGTTGATTCCATGTATTAATACAATAGTTTTTCCTACTTTGATTTGTGTATTGATATTCTCTTAAGAAAAGGTTTTCGTTCTTCATCTAAAAGGGTTTGAATGTGTCGGAAAATAATTCTTCTCTGACTTGAATTCTTTTAACTTCTTTCAAAAGTTGATTAATTGAATTAAGCTTGAAAACCAATTCTCACAACTCTTAAGTTTTGAAAATAGACTTAATAAGTGACATTGAATTAACTAGGGTAGATTCTTATGAATTGTGTGGCTTATGAATCAGTGAACGCGCTTAACTCTTTTCTTAAGTAATTGACTAAGAAATTAGTGATTGATTAGGTTAAAGAGAAATTGAATTACTAAGGAATTGGAATTTAATTATTAATGATTTGCTATGGAAATATCTTTGCATGATCAAGGTGGAAAGTGAAATTTATTATCCGGACGTCTCAACATCTCTAAAACCTTAACTCTTTTAATCATATTACCTTTCAATATTCACTGTTTTCTTTTGTTACATTGTTGTTTATGTTCAAGCTTTTCAAGAACCTAATTTTGATTGTCTGACTAAATTAATCGATTGACTATTGCTTGCTTAATTTGTTAATCCTCGTGAGATCGATACTCACTTACTGTGAGTTTATTACTTGGTACGACTCGATGCACTTGCCGGTAGTATTGTGGTGTAAAACCTGCATCACAAAACTTTTAACAGTGGCTTCCTTCGATCGTTTGAGCTCCAAACTTTGAGTTTGCAGCAGACTACACTCGAGTTTGAGGGGTGGTGTAATGGATAGTGTGATTAGTGAGGAGATTTCGAGAACTTCAAGCTTGATTAAGCAAGACTAGTTAGTTATTTGCTAGCCTAATTAGTTACTTTTAGTGGTTAGCTTTCTATTAAGGATTGACTAAGTATGAGGCTTGCTATGTATATATACGTGTTGTGCATAGAGGTTAGGGGAGTTCAATTGAGTTCAATTTTCGTTTTTGATGAGTTATCTTGTATTACAAGCAATCCTTCTTTTCTTAAATTTAAACTCTGCTTCTCTTTCTTTTTCTATTTCATTTTCTTTAATTTTTTTATCATTCCTTTATTCAATTCTATTAGAAAGTCTTCATTCCGGTCCAATATAATGGTCCAAAAACCAAAAGTTACATATATTAGAAAAAGTGATAAATAAACTTTGGTAATTTTTAAAATTGGATTGTATGAACAAACAAACTTATTTCTAAATAAACAAATATTCATTCGTACTTAATGTTTAGTCAATTATCACAATAGAAGTATTATTAAAAATAAATAATGTCATCATAATATTAGACATATGCAATTACTTTATAAAATATCAAATTCATTATTTTAAAGACATTTTGAAATGGAGATCGAGAATATTACATTTGGTTGTTTTTGTTTTTCCCTCCACACATGTTAGTCTAGTTTAACCCCATCGTATAGTGCCAGTTGACATTACATAATTCACAATACATTTTATTTGTGACAATTTATAAAACCCACACAAGTAACTAACAAAAAGTCCCAAGTTTACTTTACAAGAGTGCCTTATTAAAGTTTTTTCTTAGTGCTCTGTTAGAATTTTTGTAGTCCAAACCTTATTTCTTGATCGTGAGGAACTCAATCCTAATGTTCATCAAGGTGGGGAGATTAATGATGGGGTAATCCTGCTTGGAGAAGAAGACATTTCTTCTTCAGGGTAATTGAAGTGGGGCATAATCAATTTCTATTCTTCTTTGATCTTAGGCTGATCTAGTTAGAATTGAGGTTTTTTAAGAATTATGTTTTATATGTTAGGAGATGGAGAAATGGACTGCATTCTAAGTCTTTAAACTTCATAAATCATCTTGTAATTTGATCTAATAGAAATCCTTAGTCTTGTATGCTTCATGTTTGTTTAATAAGTTTGCCTCCATCAATTTCCCACTCCACTGTCTCAATCGTATGTGAAGTCATGGCTTGCATCATAAGGAACATAAAATAGTGGAGTTTAAAATTGTCTTAATAATCTTGATTTATATATTTCATTTTATTTTTACTTTTTTTATCTCCTTTGAAAAAGAATTCGATGGCTGCTGGTGCTACTTATCAAAAGCCATAAACTATGTGCACACCATGAGTTTTTGAGGGTTGTGTTAGGTTACGATGGAAAAATAGGCCATATGTGATGTCAATAGTCTAAGATGATGTAACAGTTTCCTTTGAGCTTAACTAACTTGCAAAGTAACGACTTTAGGCAACAGTATTATAATATATTTTATATGAAAAAGTGAAAACTGATTCTTTGTCAAATTTATCAAAGCCCAAGTGCCACGGATTGTACCTTTTAGTTATTTTTCGTAGTACAAATAATTAGAGGTTGGTTTTATCCTTGAAAATATTATAAACTTCGGCTTGGGGATAAGGGATAACTCATCATACATATGGCACTATATTAAAGTTGCACTACAAAAGAGTTGACAACGGAAAGCTTTTATTTATTTTTTATACCAAAAATAGGGAGATTCGAATTCGCGACTTTTTAGATGAGTATGGAAAGACTATGCTATTTGAAGTATAACTCATTGACGACAATATAAAGCTTTTAAATATACCGATATATTAGTATTTCATTATATTTTAATTGTTAATCTTAATTATATATATTAAATATTTTTTATAATTAAAATTAACAGTTAAAAATGACTGAAATATATCGATA
>NC_029788.2:78141068-78142059 GCF_000816755.2 Arachis ipaensis | reverse complement strand
TAATAACACATAAAAATTATAAATATTAGTTTGAAAGATTTTCACATGTACCAATGTATTTGATTGGTACACTGGTATATAATAAATCTAAAATGTTGATATATTTAATTAAATATGATGATGGTTCTGATGTTTAAAAAAATTGTTTACGTAATTACGTGAGTCCGTAACTTATGGTGAGTACCTCATTTTGATGGCGTGGTTATGAGCGCAGTCAATAAACGAGTCATGTATAGCTAGTAGGGCAATGGGTCGCCGTGTCTCATACTCTTATTAGTGGCTAGGCCTTCGTATAATGAACAAGCATGAGTTTGCCTCTAACTTTTAGAAAGTACTAGTGAAGTGCCCGTGCAATGCACGGGTATGATAATTTTAATGAAAAATAAAGTTATAATTAAATCATGGATATCTTATGATAAAAGTGTCTCTGTTAAATAATAAGCAAAATATATTGTAATTGTAATAATATAATGAACATGTGATGAGCGGATAATTTATACGCTTTTTGGCATTATTTTTAGTATGTTTTTAGTAGGATCTAGTTACTTTTAGGGATGTTTTCATTAGTTTTTATGTTAAATTCACATTTCTGGACTTTACTATGAGTTTGTGTGTTTTTCTGTGATTTCAGGTATTTTTTGGCTGAAATTGAGGGACTTGAGCAGAAATCAGATTCAGAGGTTGAAGAAGGACTGTTGATGCTGTTGGATTCTGACCTCCCTACACTCAAAGTGGATTTTCTGGAGCTACAGAACTCGAAATGGCGCGCTTCCAATTGCGTTGGAAAGTAGACATCCAGGGCTTTTCAGCAATAAATAATAGTCCATACTTTGGCCAAGAATAGATGACGTATACTAGCGTTCAACGCCAGCTTTCTACCCAAATCTGGCGTCCAGCGCCAGAAAAGGAGCCAAAACCAGAGTTGAACGCCAAACTGGCACAAAAGCTGGGCGTTCAACTCCAAGAAAGACCTCTACACGTGCAACACTCA
>NC_029788.2:78137221-78141062 GCF_000816755.2 Arachis ipaensis | reverse complement strand
GAATTCTAGTGTTTCATGAAGCATGTTGAAGCCTGGCTGGCTGTAAAGCCATGTCTAAATTCTTTTGGACTGAGGCTTCAACTAATCACTTCAATGCATGTAATTCCATATATCACAGCTTGGCTGGCCATTGGCCATGTCTAGTGTTTTGGACTGAAGCTTTCATTAAAAGCTTGGCTGGCTAGTGAGCCATGTCTAATTCCTGGACTGAAGCTTTAGACTAACATGGCAAGATTCCTGGAATTCATGTTAAAAATTTTGGAATCCTTAATTTTTCTTTTTCATATAATTTTCGAAAAAATCCAAAAAAATTTAGAAAATCATAAAAATCAAAAATATTTTTTTGTTTCTTGTTTGAGTTTTGAGTCATATCATAAGTTTGGTGTCAATTGCATATGCATCTAGCACTTTTCGAAAATTTCATGCATTCATAGTGTTCTTCATGATCTTCAAGTTGTTCTTGGTAAGTCTTCTTGTTTGATCTTGATGAATTTTTGTTTTGTGTTGTATAGTGTTTATCATATGCATTCTTGAATTCTTAGTGTCTAAGCATTAAAGAATTCTAAGTTTGGTGTCTTACATGTTTTCTTTGCATAAAAAATTTTTCAAAAATATGTTCTTGATGTTCATCATGACATTCATAGTGTTCTTGGTGTTCATCTTGACATTCATAGCATTCTTGCATGCATTCATTGTTTTGATCTAAAAATTTCATGCATTGCATCTTTTTTAGTGTTTTTCTCTTGCATCATAAAAATTCAAAAATAAAAAAAAAATATATATATATCTTTCCCTTTTTCTCTCATCAAATTTGAAAAATTGGATTGACTTTTTCAAAAATTTTTAAAATCAAATTGTTTCTCATGAGTCAAATCAAATTTTCAATTTGAAAATCTTATCTTTTTCAAAATCTTTTTCAAAAATCAAATCTTTTTCAAAATTCTTAGTTATTTTCGAAAATTCCAAAAATATTTTTCAAAAATATTTTTCTTATTTTTATACCAAATTTTCGAAAATAACATAATCAATTAATGTTTTGATTCAAAATTTGAAGTTTGTTACTTGCTTGTTAAGAAAGATTCAAACTTTGAGTTCTAGAATCATATCTTGTGATTTCTTATGAATCAAGTCATTAATTGTGATTTTAAAAATCAAATCTTTTTCAAAAACTAATTTCAATCATATCTTTTCAAAAATATCTTCTTATCTTACAGCTTCTCTCTCCAAGCAGAGTCAACCAGAGCCCCCACAGTCAAACTCTAAGTTTGGTGTTGGGAGGCCACAACCAAACTCTAAGTTTGGTGTTGGAGAGTCTCAATAAAGCTCTGCATATCTGTGAGGCTCCATGAGAGCCCACTGTCAAGCTATTGACATTAAAGAAGCGCTTGTTGGGAGGCAACCCAATGTCTATCTAATTCTTATTTTTATTGTTGTTTTTCATGTTTTCTTAGGTTCATGATCATGTGGAGTCACAAAATAAATATAAAAATTGAAAACGGAATCAAAAATAGCAGAAGAAAAATCACACCCTGGAGGAGCATCTGTCTGGCGTTCAGCGCCAGAACAGAGCATAGTTCTGGCGCTGAACGCCCAAAATGGGCAGCTTCTGGGCGCTGAACGCCAGAACAGGCATGGTTCTGGCGTTCAACGCCAGAAATGGCACACAAATGGGCGTTGAACGCCCAAAATGGCCACCAACCTGGCGCTGAACGCCCAGAGTTGGGTACAAAGGCATTTTTACATGCCTAATGGGTGCAGGGATGTAAATCCTTGAACACCTCAGGATCTGTGGACCCCACATGATCCACTCAGGATCTGTGGACCCCACAGGATCCCCACCTACCTCCACTCACTTCTTCTCACCACTCTCTTTCACACAGCCCCATAAACACTCTTCCCCAAAAAACCTTCACCAATCACCTCAAACTCTCTTCCCCATCACCTCTTCACCACTCACATCCATCCACTCTTCCCCATAAACCTACCTCATAAACTCCACCTACCTTCAAAAATTCAAAACCAATTTCCCACCCAAACCCACCCATATGCCGAACCTTAACCCCCCCTTCCCTATATAAAGACCTCCATTCTTCATCAAATTCACACAACACACCCCTCTACACTCTCCTTGGCCGAAACCACATCTCCCTCTCCCTCTCCATATTTCTTCTTCTTCTTCTTCTATTCTTTTGTTTATTGCTCGAGGGCGAGCAATATTCTACGTTTGGTGTGGTAAAAGCATAGCTTTTTTGTTTTTCCATTACCATTGATGGCACCCAAGACCGGAGAATCCTCTAGAAGAGGGAAAGGGAAGACAAAAGCTTCCACATCCGAGTCATGGGAGATGGAAAGATTCATCTCCAAAGCCCATCAAGACCACTTCTATGATGTTGTGGCCAAGAAGAAGGTGATCCCTGAGGTCCCTTTCAAACTCAAAAGAAATGAGTATCCGGAGATCCGACATGAAATTCAAAGAAGAGGTTGGGAAGTTCTAACAAATCCCATCCAACAAGTCGGCATCCTAATGGTTCAAGAGTTCTATGCCAATGCATGGATCACCAAGAACCATGATCAAAGTAAGAACCCGGATCCAAAGAACTATGTTACAATGGTTCGGGGAAAATACTTAGATTTTAGTCCGGAAAATGTGAGGTTGGCGTTCAACTTGCCAAACATGGAAGAGAACGCACGCCCCTACACAAGGAGAGTCAACTTTGATCAAAGGTTGGACCAAGTCCTTATGGACATATGTGTAGAAGGAGCTCAATGGAAGGTTGACTCCAAAGGTAAGCCGGTTCAACTAAGAAGATTGGACCTCAAGCCTATAGCTAGAGGATGGTTGGAGTTCATTCAATGCTCAATCATTCCCACTAGCAACCGGTCTGAAGTTACTATAGACCGGGCCATCATGATCCATAGCATCATGATTGGAGAAGAGGTGGAAGTTCATGAGATTATATCTCAAGAACTCTACAAGGTGACTGACAAGTCCTCTTAGTTACTTTTAGGGATGTTTTCATTAGTTTTTATGTTAAATTCACATTTCTGGACTTTACTATGAGTTTGTGTGTTTTTCTGTGATTTCAGGTATTTTCTGGCTGAAATTGAGGGACTTGAGCAGAAATCAGATTCAGAGGTTGAAGAAGGACTGCTGATGCTGTTGGATTTTGACCTCCCTGCACTCAAAGTGGATTTTCTGGATCTACAGAACTCGAAATGGCGCGCTTCAAATTGCTTTGGAAAGTAGACATCCAGGGCTTTCCAGCAATATATAATAGTCCATACTTTGGCCAAGAATAGACGACGTAAACTGGCGTTCAACACCAGCTTTCTACCCAAATCTGGCGTCCAGCTCCAGAAAAGGAGCCAAAACCAGAGTTGAACGCCCAATTTGGCACAAAAGCTGGCGTTCAACTCCAAGAAGGACCTCTACACGTGCAACACTCAAGCCCAGCCCAAACACACACCAAGTGGGCCCCGGAAGTGGATTTATGCATCAATTACTTACTCATGTAAACCCTAGTAGCTAGTTTATTATAAATAGGACCTTTTACTATTGTATTAGGCATCTTTGATCAGCTTTTGATCTTTGATCAGTTGTATGCTATCTTAGATCACGTTTGAGGGCTGGCCATCTCAGCCATGCCTGAACCTTCACTTATGTATTTTCATACGGTAGAGTTTCTACACTCCATAGATTAAGGTTTTGGAGCTCTGCTGTTCCTCAAAGATTAATGCAAAGTAATACTGTTTTCTATTCAATTCATCTTATTTCACTTCTAAGATATCCATTCGCACCCAAGAACATGATGAAGGTGATGATTATGTGTGACGCTCATCA
>NC_029788.2:78132149-78136958 GCF_000816755.2 Arachis ipaensis | reverse complement strand
GCTAGAATGATGGTGGCATTCAAGAGAATCCGGAAAGTCTAAGCCTTGTCTGTGGTATTCCGAGTAGGATTCAATGATTGAATGACTGTGACGAGCTCCTAACTCGCGATTGCAGGGGGTTAGTGACAGATGCAAAAGGATAGTAAATCTTATTCCAGCATGATCGAGAACCGACAGATGAATAGCCGTGCCGTGACAGGGTGCGTGAGCATATTATTCACTGAGAGGAGGGGATGTAGCCACTGACAACGGTGATGCCCTTGCATAAAGCCAGCCATGGAAAGGAGTAAGACTGATTGGATGAAGATAGCAGGAAAGCAGAGGTTCAGAGGAACGAAAAGCATCTCCATTCGCTTATCTGAAATTCCTACCAATGATTTACATAAGTACCTCTATCCCTATTCTATTATTTATTATTCGAAAACACCATTATCAATTTATATCTGTCTAACTGAGATTTGCAAGGTGACCATAGCTTGCTTCATACCAACAATCTCCGTGGGATTCGACCCTTACTCACGTAAGGTATTACTTGGACGACCCAGTGCACTTGCTGGTCAGTTGTATTGAAGTTGTGACAAATTATGAATGTGTAATCACGATTACGCGTACCAAATTGCTCACGTGCCAGGAATAGTTTGAGCCTGGACATCACAATTTTGTGCACCAACATGTTAACAAAAAGGTTTACGAAGGCTAACTTTATAATCATGTATAAAATAATAACTTGATAGACGACGAAAAAGTTGTTATTATTATATA
Source organism: Arachis ipaensis (assembly GCF_000816755.2). Lineage (NCBI taxonomy): Eukaryota > Viridiplantae > Streptophyta > Magnoliopsida > Fabales > Fabaceae > Arachis > Arachis ipaensis. The sequence goes on along the minus strand of NC_029788.2, from coordinate 78,136,196 downwards.
TTGACAACAAAATTTTGGAATTATACATGGTCACTGAGGTTCTTAAATACTTTTCTATAAACAACATTGATGGTATTACCTTTCGTCTTGAATGAATTATTCTCAATTAATACCCTTAAACCGGATTTTGATTTTACCCTTGATAGAGCAACATATAATTGACCTACGGGTAAAAACAGGTTTCGATAAGTACAATCCCACAGTTGTTAAAGTTTGACCCTGAGACTTGTTAATAGTCCTAGAAAATGAAATAACTAATGGAAATTGCCTCGTTTGAAACCTAAAGAGAATAGTAGCATTGTTGGGTATCATGTTCATCCGTGGTATCAAAACCACTTGACTTGCTTTATCTCCTGTTAATGTGATACATTCAATAACATGATTACCTAACCTGCGTACCTGTAATCTTGTGCCATTGCATAGCCCATTTGATTGATCAATGTTTCGTAGTAACATTACTGGTACACCTTCTTTAAGAGTCAACACGTGAGGAGGCAAGCCTAAATAATTTATAGAATTGAGAACATCTGAAGTGATTGTATCTAATTCAGATTCCATGTTACCTTCCTCTACGCACAATGAATAAGAGCTAAGGTAGGTCTTCTCCTCTCTAATTAAAGATTTCATTATGTGCTTGTTAACATCATTGACAATATCAAGTGTAGGGGCAAGTATTGTTCTATCTCTAAAGTACGACCCATTGTTTAAATTTAGCAACAAATTTGGATACACAAAATTAACCAAAGAATTGAAACCATCTTCATTGTCATGAATAAGTATGTCTTCAGGTATGTTAACTTCGCTTTCTCCATCAGTAGAATCACCTGCCAAACCATCACCAATAGTCAATAGTCACTCAGCAAATTGTAAAATCTGTCTTAGTTGAGTGTGGTTAGCTCCAACAGTAAGCCGCATGTTGGTTGTTAGCTTCAAAACTGTGCAGAATTCCAAGAGATATGATGAATTTATCGAAGACTGCACAATGTCTTGACGTGAGCCCATCGGTATGACTGGAAGAATCTGCCTAAAATCACTGCCTAACAAAACAACCTTGCCACCAAAAGGTAGATATGGATTATAACATTTCTCATACCTCAGAATATCCCACAACCATTTGTGCAATGCTTCATAACATAGCTTATTCAACATTGATGCTTCATCCCATATAATAAACTTCGCTTTACATACTGATGAGCGGATAATTTATACGCTTTTTGGCATTGTTTTTAGTATGTTTTTAGTAGAATCTAGTTACTTTTAGGGATGTTTTCATTAGTTTTTATGTTAAATTCACATTTCTGGACTTTACTATGAGTTTGTGTGTTTTTCTGTGATTTCAGGTATTTTCTGGCTGAAATTGAGGAACTTGAGCAAAAATCATATTCAGAGGTTGAAGAAGGACTGCTGATGCTGTTAGATTCTGACCTCCCTGCACTCAAAGTGGATTTTCTGGAGCTACAGAACTCAAAATAGCACGCTACCAAGATGAACCTCCCTTGTTCACTAATGAACTGAGTGATCTGGATCAACTGACATTGCCTCAGAAGAAATAGGATCTTGGAAAGTTCTTAATACCTTGTACCATAGGCACCATGACCTTTGAGAAGGCTCTATGTGACCTTGGGTCAGGGATAAACCTCATGCCCCTCCCTGTAATAGAGAAACTGGGAATCTATGGGGTGCAAGCTGCTAAAATCTCATTAGAGATGGCAGACAATTCAAGAAAACATGCTTATGGACAAGTAGAAATAAATATAAAAATTGAAAACGGAATCAAAAATAGCAGAAGAAAAATCACACCCTGGAGGAAGACCTTATTGGCGTTTAAACACCAGTAAGAAGCATCTAGCTGGCGTTCAACGCCAGAACAGAGCATGGTTCTGGCGCTGAACGCCCAAAATGGGCAGCATCTGGGCATTTGAACGCCAGAATTGCACCCTGGAGAAGAGCTGGCGCTGAACGCCCAGAACAAGCATGGTTCTGGCGTTCAACGCCAGAAATGGGCAACAAATGGGCGTTCAACGCCCAGAACAAGCACCAATCTGGCGCTGAACGCCCAGAGTTGTGTGCAAGGGCATTTTGCATACCTAATTTGGTGCAAGGTTGTAAATCCTTGAACACCTCAGGATCTATGGACCCCACAGGATCGCCTCAGGATCTGTGGACCCCATAGGATCCCCACCTACCTCCACTCACTTCTTCTCACCCCTCTTTCACACAATCCCATAAACACTCTTCACCAATCACCTCAATCTCTCTTTCCTATCACCACTTCACCACTCACATCCATCCACTCTTCCCCATAAACCTACCTCATAAACTCCACCTACCTTCAAAATTCAAAATCAATTTCCCACCCAAAACCCACCCTTATGGCCGAATCTTACCCCCCTCCCTTCCCTATATAAAGCCCTCCATTCTTCTTCATTTTCACACAACACAACCCTCTCTTCCCCTTCTTGGCCGAATACACCCCTCCCCCCCTCTCCTCCGTATTTTCTTCTTCTTCTTCATCTATTCTTTCTTCTTTTGCTCGAGGGCGAGCAAAATTCTAAGTTTGGTGTGGTAAAAGCATAAGCTTTTTGTTTTTCCATTACCATTGATGGCACCTAAGACCGGAGAATCCTCTAGAAAAGGGAAAGGAAAGACAAAAGCTTCCACCTCCGAGTCATGGGAGATGGAAAGATTCATCTCCAAAGTTCATCAAGACCACTTCTATGATGTTGTGGTCAAGAAGAAGGTGATCCCCGAGGTTCCTTTCAAGCTCATCACCACGAAATCCCGGAGATGCCTCAAATGCATTTTCTTCCACAAAACTATTGGGAGCAAATCAACACCTCCCTAGGAGAATTGAGTTCCAACATGGGACAATTAAGGGTGGAACATCAAGAGCACTCCATCATCCTTCATGAAATAAGAGAAGATCAAAAAGCAATGAGGGAGGAGCAACAAAGACAAGGAAGAGACATAGAAGAGCTCAAGGACATCATTGGTTCCTCAAGAAGGAAACGCCACCATCACTAAGGTGGATTCATTCTTTGTTCTTAAATTCTCTGTTTTTCGTTTTCTTTATGATTAAGTGCTTATCGATGTTTGTGTCTTATTACATGATCATTAGTATTTAGTAACTATGTCTTAAAGTTATGAATGTCCTATGAATCCATCACCTCTCTTAAATGAAAAATGTTTTAATTCAAAAGAACAAGAAGTACATGAGTTTCGAATTTATCCTTGAACTTAGCTTAATTATATTGATGTGGTGACAATGCTTCTTGTTTTCTGAATGAATGCTTGAACAGTGCATATGTCTTTTGAAGTTGTTGTTTAAGAATGTTAAATATGTTGGCTCTTGAAAGAATGATGTCAAGGAGACATGTTATTTGATAATCTGAAAAATCATAAAAATGATTCTTGAAGCAAGAAAAAGCAGCAAAGAACAAAGCTTGCAGAAAAAAAAAATAGGCGAAAAAAATAGAAAGAAAAAGAAAAAGCAAGCAGAAAAAGCCAAAGCTCTTAAAACCAAGATGCAAGAGCGAAAAGCCAATAGCCCTTAAAACCAAAAGGCAAGGGTAATAAAAAGGATCCCAAGGCTTTGAGCATCAGTGGATAGGAGGGCCTAAAGGAATAAAATCCTGGCCTAAGCGGCTAAACCAAGCTGTCCCTAACCATGTGCTTGTGGCGTGTAGGTGTCAAGTGAAAACTTGAGACTGAGCGGTTAAAGTCAAGGTCCAAAGCAAAAGAAGAGTGTGCTTAAGAACCCTGGACACCTCTAATTGGGGACTTTAGCAAAGCTGAGTCACAATCTGAAAAGGTTCACCCAATTATGCGTCTGTGGCATTTATGCATCCGGTGGTAATACTGGAAAACAAAATGCTTAGGGCCAAGGCCAAGACTCATAAAGAAGCTGTGTTCAAGAATCATCATACTGAACTAAGAGAGTCAATAACACTATTCGAAATCTGAAGTTCCTATAGATGCCAATCATTCTGAACCTCAATGGATAAAATGAGATGCCAAAACTATTCAAGAGGGAAAAAGCTACAAGTC
>NC_029788.2:78103864-78132136 GCF_000816755.2 Arachis ipaensis | reverse complement strand
AGGTATTTTCTGGCTGAAATTGAGGGATTTGAGCAAAAATCAGATTCAGAGGTTGAAGAAGGACTGCTGATGCTGTTGGATTCTGACCTCCCTGCACTCAAAGTAGATTTTCTGGAGCTACCGAACTCAAAATAGTGCGCTTCCAATTGCGATGGAAAGTAGACATCCAGGTCTTTCCAGCAATATATAACAGTCTATACTTTGGCCGAGTTTAAATGACGTAAAAGGGCGTTGAACGCCAGTTCTATGCTGCTGTCTGGAGTTAAACGCCAGAAACACGTCACAAGCCAGAGTTGAACGCCAGAAATACGTTAAAAACTGGCGTTCAACTCCAAGATTGACCTCTACACGTGTAACATTCAAGCTCAGCCCAAGCACACACCAAGTGGGCCCCGGAAGTGGATTTATGCATCAATTACTTACATCTGTAAACCCTAGTAACTAGTTTAGTATAAATAGGACTTTTTACTATTGTATTAGACATCTTTTGATCATTTTTAGATCTTTGGATGCCTGGTTCTTAGATCATGGGAGCTGGCCTCTCGGCCATGCCTGGACCTTTCACTTATGTATTTTCAACGGTAGAGTTTCTACACTCCATAGATTAAGGTGTGGAGTTCTGCTGTTCCTCAAAGATTAATGTAAAGTACTACTGTTTTCTATTCAATTCAACTTATCCCGCTTCTAAGATATTCATTCGCACTTCAACCTGAATGTGATGAACGTGACAATCATCATCATTCCCTATGAACGCGTGCCTGACAACCACTTCCGTTCTACCTTAGATTGAATGAGTATCTCTTGGATATCTTAATCAGAATCTTCGTGGTATAAACTAGACTGATGGCGGCATTCATGAGAGTTCGGAAAGTCTAAACCTTGTCTGTGGTATTCTGAGTAGGACTCTGGGATTGAATGACTGTGACGAACTTCAAACTCGCGAGTGCTGGGCGTAGTGACAAACGTAAAAGGAGGGTGAATCCTATTCCAATATGATCGAGAACCTCAGATGATTAGCCGTGCTGTGATAGAGCATTTGGATCATTTTCACAAGAGGATAGGATGCAGCCATTGACAAGGGTGATGCCTCCAGACGATTAGCCATGCAGTGACAGCGCATCGGACCATTTTCCAGAGAGGATAAAAAGTAGCCATTGACAATGGTGATGTCCTTACATAAAGCCAGCCATAGAAAGGAGTAGGACTGATTGGATGAAGACAGCAGGAAAGCAGAAGTCCAGAGGGACGAAAGCATCTCTATACGTTTATCTAAAATTCTCACCAATGATATACATAAGTGTTTCTATCTTTATTTTCTATTTATTTATTAGTTATTTTCGAAAACTCCATAACTATTTTATATCTTCCTGACTGAGATTTACAAGGTGACCATAGCTTGCTTCATACCAACAATCTCCGTGGGATCGACCCTTACTCACGTAAGGTTTATTACTTGGACGACCCAGTGCACTTGCTGGTTAGTTGTATCGAAGTTGTGAATGAAAAACGATTTATTAAGACGTGCGTACAGAGTTTCTAGCGCCGTTGCCTGAGATCACAATTTCGTGCACCACATACCAACTTGGCTAACGAAGTACGTTGCTTGATACAACACATAGAGTCTTCATTTAGATCAAGTGGCATCTTAAATCTTGAATGAGCCGTTAGCCGTACGACCATTGGGGAGTAATAAGGATGCAATCCCACTGGATGCCACATTTAGAAAAATTTCACCTCTACTTCGTATAGCAACTGATAGTGTCCTGTAGAGGTACGTCTTTCCAATACCGCCATATCCATATACAAAAAAAGCCTCCAATATCATCATTTACAGTACTAAGGACCTTATCAAATGCTTCACGCTGCTCCAAATTCATGGTGGGTAAATTATTCTCCAACTCCTCCTTAAGCAGGGATAAATCAAAGTTCAGCTCATCCATTATTAGAGGATCATCTATTCCATCTAGAGCATCGATAGTTAGGAGAGGCATCTGATCATACTCCTTAAGCGATGTACCATTAGCTTGTAATTTTTTCTCAATCTTGGAAAGAGTTAGATTAAGAATTTACTCTTCAGAAAGTTGTAACTCTGCAGTACATACAACAACTATTGTTAGTGTGTGTTATGTATATACATAATAATAGAATATAATTAAATATACAACCTTCTGTAAGATACATAAAGGATGTCTTCAGATAATGCATGATAACACTGTTCCCAAACCTTTATAGGACTCGAGATGTTATTTGATAGTAAAAGAACAACAAATAGATCTCGAATGTATCTTGCAGAAGCCCACGTGCTTTCTTCTAACATAGCGTCAATAAATTCTTTATCATCTTGCAACAAACCTAAAGCATAACACGCTTCCTTGAATGTTGAATACACAACACCATCTACTGTTCAAAGATGGATGAAACTCATGCACCCTTTCTGAATGTTCAGAAGAAGTTTGAGGTTCCCATTTCCACACGGAACATGGGTCAACCTACCAATTGAAAACCCTTGCTTCCTTGGCATCCACATTGACATGTGCTCTTTCCATACAAATTTCTTAGGGAATTGGCTGTATGTAAGAGACCGGCCAAAAGGAAAGAACTGATTAGCGAGCATCCATGCTAACAACTTAGTGAGCTTGCCATCCACCCTTTCTATGACATCAATGATGTTTTTATGATCTCTAAAGACAATTAGATGTTCATTGGGTAAATGGAAAGGTAGTCTATTACCGAAGGCTCTTTTTATTGTATGTCATACCCAATATCCTCCAAGCGGCCTCACAGGCAGATATGTACCTACAGTCATAATAATTACGTATCTCATCAACAACTTGTTGGTAATCACCATTACATGTTGATTGATAAAAAGCAGCTGTGACCCTATCGTTGCCTTTGTGAACATACTTGAATGGATATTTTATTGCAGATGTCTGACATGTATGCTCGACATTAATGTGACAACCATACTTTAACAGCAGTGATGGATTGTAGGGTACAATGAAAGAATTGTCAGGAACTGCGTCCTTTTTTAAAATTGTGCACCCATTGTCAAGCCTTTTATACTTTGGGAACCCAGCTTCATCAATGATAGTCGTTCTTCAAAATTGTTTTGGGTAGAATTTAGAGCAACGATCATTGATCATGTAAGGATTGTTCTTATTATGACGACCACATGGTCCGTGAACCATGAACTTCTCTACTGTTGCATAAAGCTTAGGTCTACGTAACTTATCTGGTATCTCAGCACAGATCATGTTGTCAATGTCATTTGGAGATTTCGGTGTGTGTTCGGGATCCATGAACAACAGAATATGAGCATGTGGTAAGCCGCATTTCTGAAATTCTACAGTACATACTTCTACAAAAATTTAGACAATGCGTTAAAGATATTACATGAAATATAGTTAAATAAAGAATAATGTATTATTCACATGTAGATATCTTGCCAAAGAATCTCCCGTGCTTAAAGTCCATAATAAGCTCATTCAACTTTATGTGAAAGATCCTAGACACTATGTCGGGTCGATCTTCAGCTTTAAGACCTATGTCCTTTAATAGACGTTTAATCTCATCCCATTCAGATTGCATGTTATTGTGATAAAAAAAACTTGGGTATCCTGCATATTTGTAAATTGTAAAAGCATCTTTACAATTATTAAACATATGTCTTGGACCACCGGTGAAACTACTTGGAAGGACTATATGTTGACTAGTAACCACAGCATTTGCTTTGCCTCTAACCAATGACTCATGTAGAGAGCTGTACTTATTAACCCTCAATTTAGGCTGGCTGTTTTGTATGAAGCTAAGACATTTAGACTCTATCATAGTGTAAGCATCCACCAAGAACTGCTGAAATAATTGATAAACCCATATTTTATGATATATTTTGTGCTTAGTTTGAGTGATTTATTCAATCCTTCACCCACTTATTCATATTAATTGCATGGTTTTACTTTTCCTTCCTTATTATATGATGTATGTGAAAAACATATTTTCTATGCTTAAAAATAATTATTTTAATTACCTTTATTTCCATTCGATGCCGTGATTTGTGTGTTGAGTAGTTTCAGATCTTCTAAGGCAGGAATGACTTAAAGGATGGAAAGGAAACATACAAAAATGGAAGGAAAGCATAAAACGGAGTTTTTGAAGAAACTGGCAGCCACGCGATCGCATGGACGACGCGGCCGCATGCCAAGCGCGAAGAAGCAGCGACGCGGTCGCATGACTGACGCGACCGCGCGCCTTAAGCAGAACACATATGACGTGGTCGCATGACTGATGCAACCGCGTGACAAGGAAAACTCTGAATGATGCGACCGCGTGACCCACGCGGACGCGTGACAGAGGCCACGCACCAGAAATTGCAGAAAACGCTCCCAGCGAATTCTGAAGCCTTTTTTGGCCCAAATCCAAGTCCAGAAGGCATAGACCAGAGGTTATGAAGTAGGGGAATGCATCCATTCAGATAGAGAGAGACGACTTTAGTTTAGTTTTCATGATTTAGATTTAGTTTTGAGAGGGAGATTCTCTCCTCTCTCTTAGGATTAGGATTTAGGATTTCTCTTAGTTTTAGGAGTGACTCTCGATCCCAGGTTCAATATTCTTTTACTTTATATTTATCTCTTACTTTCAGATACTTTAATGCTTATATTAGTTATGTTGCCTATTTGGCTTATGCTACATTCATGTTACAGATTACAATTTTGAATTAATGTTATTTGAGGTATTTCAGTTTAATATTGCTTTCTTTTATTTACATTATTGTTATTCCCATCTGAAGACATTTTTATTCCAGTAGATTTACTTTCCTCCTTTTGGTCTTGGTTAAGAAATTAGTAACTCAAGAGTTATCAAACTCAAACATGATTGATAATTGTTATCTTTGTTAATTGAATTGAGCTTCAATAATCCCAATCTTTTCTTAGGAAATAAATAGGATTCGAAGATCAACCAATTAATCCCTTGACCTTCCTTTATCTTAGTAAAGGTTAACAAAGTGGAATTAAGATTCAATTCTCATCATCATTGATAAGGGTAGCTAGGATAGGACCTCTAATTTCTCATACCTTGCCAAAAGTTTATTTACAGTCATTTATTTATTTTGCTTGCCATTTAAATTGCTTGTCCTTCATTTACTTTATTTGCTAATTAAACTATTCACTTCTCATTCTCAAAACCCCGATTTTCAATCTCCATAACCAATAATAAGAACATACTTCCCTGCAGTTCCTTGAGAAGACGACCCGAGGTTTGAATACTTCGGTTATCAATTTATTTAGGGGTTTGTTACTTGTGACAACCAAAACATTTGTACGAAGGGATTTCTGTTGGTTTAGAGACTATATCTACAACGCGACTGTTTTTATGAAATTCTTTACTGGCAAAAATCTCGACGTCAAAATGGCGCCGTTTCCGGGGAACTGCAATCGTGTGCCTTATTATTGGTTATTGTAAATATTTTTCTTTTACTCGTTTATCTGTCTTTATTTTTCCCCTTTTATTTTTATTAGCTACTATGAATTCTCATCCCTTTCGCTTTGAGTTTGGTTCTAATGTTATTGAAAGGAATGAAAGTTATAACAGGAATATGCATCAAGGTCAGAGCAACCAAAGATGGATGGAGCCAAGAGGATCTGATCAACCCTTTAGGCAACAACACCCTCCAAGATATCATAGACAAAGACCATTCTACAATGCATATCAAGCAAATAGACATGGTGGACAACCTTGTAATTACCAACAAGCCCCACCCTGTGCTTATAGACCATCCTCTCAACGTAACTTCGAACCACCACACTCACAAGCTCCTTTTCACCATTCACCACCGTATGATCCTCATTTACCCCAGTTCCAATCCAATCACTCCCAAACACCACCACTTCCCCCTGTGCCATATCCAAATCTATCACCCCGAGAATCAGAGGTTCGCCTCAAGGAAACAGTAAATCAACTTCAAACAACCCTTCATCAACTAGAGCAAGCAGTAAGTCAATTATCTTCTAGATGTTCGAACATTCAAGGACATCCCACAGCCCCATGTGGACAATCTAACGAAGAGCGTAGTATGAAGGAGATACTAGAAATTCCAGTAGACAAGATAGAGCATGGTTTCGTACTGGAACAAGTAGAGGAAGCTGTCATTATTGAAGAAGAAGAGTTGGTTGAAGATTTAAGAGACGCTGAACCTTCATGGGAATCCAAAGTTATGGAGCATTCTGTCAAGGACGTTACAATTGATGCTAAGGAGAATTGTGCGCAATCCCCAGAGCAAGTCTTTCATGAAGAACTAGACAGAATAACCCAAGAAGCAAATTTTCTTGATGATGATAGTCACAAGTCAAGTTCTCCTAGTAATGAGCTTGCATCCGCAAGTGAATTCTCTGAGATCGAAGAATCTTCCTCAAGTGAATACGAAGATGATAAAGAGGTAGATTTCTCTCAACCTCCATTCTATGACTTAAGTGATGAGGAATACATAGATGACTTTGATCAGGACATGGATATGTTTGAAGAATCTTGCAAAGAAGTGGAGAATTTCACAGAAGAACACAAGGGAGTAGAACTCACAGAACCACTGTAACCACCTATCCCAAGGCCATTACCACCCAATACAAGTTTCAAGTGGGTACAATCCTTAACCTTTAGCTTTATTTTTCCACTTGAATATGTGATGCCAGGGCATCTTGGCCAGTTTCACTGACCTTTTCTTTACTGTTTTTAGGTTAGTTTCATGCATTTTCTTAGGAAATAAGCTAGTTTTGGGTAGATATTCACTTACACCTTGGTTCAAGCATACATTGTGCATTTTACATTATTTCATGAAGATTTTGCATGAGTTTAGTGACAAATTGTATGCTGCATTGCCCATGACTTGTATTACCCATTCCCATTTACAATTCTGCAATTTATTTTCAGTCATTTACTTCCAGTCCTTTAATTCTAGCATTTACTTTTCTGTTATTTACATTCCCGCCATTTTATTTTCTGCAACTCTCAACCCAAATTCTGGATTCGCTCAACTAGAACATTCTTCTAATTAAAGTTGCTTGATCAATCAATCCCTGTGGGATTCGACCTCACTCTATTGTGAGTTTTTACTTGACGACAAATTCGGTACACTTGCCGAAGGAAATTTGTTGAGAGACAGTTTCCACCAGCATCAATATGGTTTGCTTGAAACAGATGGCTAGCTTAGAGCTCTCTGCAGCTTTAAGAGTAAGCGAGAATTGGCTCGTACTCAGAGCTGGTGCACAAGATTCAATAAGGTTCCACGCTTCAACTTGAAGTGCACAGATTGGCATCATGATATATCAAATGGATCTCGGAAAGCGTTTGGTTATCCTGGTGAGCATCTAATTTCTAAACCGCCTAGATGGAAAAGTATAGATCAAGACGAAGGCAGATTTAAAAGCAAAGTTTGGGATCCTGGAATCTATGCTGACAATCATCACCTCGGGAGCCTTACAATCTGTTTGAAGCTGCTCAGAAGCTTCACATGCCTAATTTGGGACCCCGGAGGCAATTGGCATTCCAAGCATTGGTGGAGATTTCTGGATGAATTTAAGCATAAGCCGCCATAACAGGAAGCTCATCCAATGTCCAACTTAAGGACTTTAACTAAAAGTGCTAGGTGGGAGACAACCCACCATGGTAAGATTGTTCCTTTTTCAATTTTTATTTAGTTTTATTTGTTTTCAAGTTTTATTTTATTGAACCGGGAGTTTTGCATCTCATTCATATTAATCATTGCATTCTACATACTACATAAAAAAAAGGGTGTGCGACGCGACCGCATCCCTCATGCGATCGCGTCAAATTGCGAAAAACACTACCCACGCGACCGCGTCATTCACGCGGCCGCGTGACCTGGAGATCGGCGTAAAGATCCAACATCCAGAAAGTTAGGCTAGAATCGTGCGGCCATTGTGCGTTTTGCACAAATGACCCACGCGATCGCGTCACTTGCACAGCACACATTCCACGCGACAGCGTGAGCGATGCGATCGCGTCGCATAGGATTGCACAACACCCCAAAAGGAGACAGAGAGTTGCGCTGAAACGACGCTGGATTCGTGCGTTTAGCACAATTTCCAGCGACGCGATCGCATGCCCCAGGCGATCGCGTCATTCACTCTTTTCCCATTCCATGCGATTGCGTCCCCCACACGATCGCGTCAACCACCATTTCAGCCCAACCACGCGACCGCGTGCCCCACGCGATCGCGTGGATTCAAATTTATAACACCCCCAGTCACGCGAACCCTATCAGTCGCGCCCCCTCCCCAAACCCCTCCACTTCACCCTCTTCCGCCGCGCCGGACGCCACCGCCGCCATCCCCAGCCACCTCTCTGCCCCACTCTCTTTCTTACACCTACCAGGTTCCGACGAATGCCACCCTTCTATCCTTCGTAGTTAATTCATTTTTTCTGTTTATGTTCGTCATTAGGCTAGTTAGATATGCATGTTGTAGTGGATTTTAGGTTGTTAGGTAGCCTAGGATGTGGTTAGTGGATTTAGGTCTGTTTAATTGTGCTGTTCGTGTTTCTGTTTCATTATTTTCGCAATTCTGCTGTTGCTGTGATGTTAGTTTAGTTCATATGATGTAATTTCTTGTTTCATGCAGCTCTTTGCTCTGATTTTTCATTTTCTTATTCCTTTTATGTAATTGCAGCTTTATTTTTGATTCATATGAACTATTCTGTTGCTGTTTATTTTCCGGGACAATCCAATTTTAGCCGAAATGCTGCCTAAATTTTTGTAAAATGTTTCCATTCATGTCTTGGTTTTGACATTTTCTACTGTGCTTTCCTTAAACTTAACCAAACCATCCATGAATGTCAGGGCAAGCTTTCTTATTCTTTTTGATTTTCTGGTTCATAATTTGCATTTTTTATGTTTGATTCTAATTTTTGCTATTTCTATATCTATTTGAATCATCATCAACCTATTTTCCTTATTTGGATATGAGTTACTTATAGATTCTAACTGTGAATACTTGTTACTTGGAATATTTCCATTATGCCACTTACATTAACCCAGTTTTTCCTAACTCACTAATTCTAACTTTTTAAACTCTTTTTCAATTCTAACCATCCTAACCTTTCAAAACTTCTCTTATGATTTTCTTTCACTTTCTTTTAATATTCTAACCATGGCATGATGTCAATTTTTCTATTTAACATGATTTCTAATACATTTTGGATTGTTAATTTTACTTCTCAAACTTTTAACTCCTATTCAATCCTTAATGCACATTTACTTAGCTCATATTCATTACTCTCCTGCTCCTTTGCCACTATGTGCTTCTTTTGTTAATTGCCTCCTTGTTTTTCTTTTTTTATTATATCCTTGAATTCTGTTTTTTAGAATGTCAGACTCCCACAAAAAAGGGAAAGGAAAGGCAACAACTGGCAAACAGAAAAGAGGAGAAGCCTCTATATCTATCATAGATCTCATGCATGATGCCTCCTTGCGGGAGAAAAATTTTACCCCGCAGGAGAAGACCGACCAGCTTATCCCTGCCACTGATCCAGTAAAGTTTGCAAACCGATACTGTGAGCTGAAGTATCCGGTGTTTGCAGCCTCCAAGAACCTATACCTGGAGAGAACTTTGAAGATCCCAGAAGAACTCCAGCAATACACCTCTGACCAGATCAAACAAAGAGGATGATTCTTCTTGGAAAGACCCCTGACTGAGGTCAATGCATCTTGAGTTAGGGAATTCTACTGCAATTACTTCAAAACCTCCCTAGATGCAGTGAACCTCAGAGGGAAGCAGATTCTGGTTACTGAAGAGGTAATTGAAGATGTTCTGAAGCTTCTGCCTAAAACTGATCAGTTGGATGGTTATCAGAAAGCTGAGGAGGATATGCGCTTCATGCGATTTGATTGGGATGCAGTCAAGGCCCGGATAGCCCTTGACCCGACCGTTCCTTGGATTATGGGTCAGAACACTACCATGCCAAAGGGAATCAAACGGATCTATTTGAATGATGAGGCTCAATTATGGCATCAGATACTTAGTAACTTTATTATGCCGAGTACTCACGAGACTGAGATACCAGCCGCTATGATCACCCTCCTATGGTGTGTGATGGAGGGTAAGGACCTGTACCTGCCACGCTTTATCCGGTACTATATGGCCAGGGTCCACGTCCGAGGCACTCTTCCCTTTCCTTATCTGATTACACAGCTAGGCCGTCGAGCTGACGTGCCTTGGGAGGATGCTGATGAAAATCCACCTGCTGCAGAATGCAAGAAGATTATCCTGCACAGCAGGAACTTTCTGGCTTTGGGCTACAAACCTCCATTTCTCACTGCTGCTGCTGACACAGCCACACCATCTGCCGGCCTCTCTTCTTCCACAGCTACCCCTGCTACCTCCCCTGCACCTCCACCTGCCCCAGAACCCATCTATCATCTAGTGCACCGCCTGTTTCGACGGCTTGACCAGATGGAGCGTCGCAACAAGCGACGCTATGAGCACCTGAAGCTGATGATATGATCCGGCGACATCCCCTCCGAGCTTGACACACCATCCGAGGCATCTGAGGAGGAGGCGGATGATCACGAGGCAGAGACCCATCCCTGGAGCGAGGCTGCGCAGGCAAGCACCCAGCAGGCAGAATCACATCAGGAGGCTCCGCCTCAGATTCAGGCTATAGACCCCGAGATCCTTATTCAGACAGCACCTTCTCTGCAGCAGGCTGATCCTCACCGCCACCACAGAGACCCCAGTTACCCACCCTTCCAGTGATGACACCCCTTCACACCCTGCTTGATTGAGCATCGGGGACGATGCTACATTTTAAGTGTGGGGAGGTCGCCATCTCTGGCGTTCTTTTTTTGGTGAACCACTACATACTCTTTTTATTTATTCTGCTACTTTTCTGTATTTTTCTTTTTATTTTTATTTTTATTTTCTCAGTACTTATATATATTGCTATTTTTATGTATTTATTCTATGTTGCAATTTTTGGTCATATTCTAGCCATTTAGTTTTAGTAGCAATTCTAACTTATTAGTTATAGAAATTGTAGATTGATTAGTATAGTTTACCCTTTTTAGCATAAAGATAGCTTAGTTTAAATTGAAAAATACAAAAAGGAAGTAAACTAGGAACTTGAACATAATAGAAATAATCCACACAACTTGTATATATAGCATTACATGTTAGTTAGTTAACAACATTTCATCAAGGAGAAACACTAGAACTTTAAAGCCATTCAATATAAGTTTTACATTGAGAATAATGGGAATTTTTAACTAAACCTGCATGACATACATAAGTGATAAATGATTTTTGAGCTAGAGAACACACAACCTGTGAGTTTTGAGCTTAATTGTATGGTTACATTCAAACCATAATATTTTATTCCTGTGTGTTCTGCCTTCTTTTTTATTCTGATGTTCTTTACTTTGTTTTAATCTATATGTCCAATTATAGAATAGAAATACATACCAAGAGAGTGATTGAGGCCATTATTTGATTTTAGCTCACCTATCCCAAAATAGCCTACCTTTTATATCACCCTTGTTAGCCCCCTTGAGCCTTTAAATCCCCTTTTATTCTATAAACCACATTACTAGCCTTAAGCAGAAAAACAAAATAAAAAAATCCCAAATTGAATTCTTGGTTAGCTTAAGATAGAAATTGTGTATAGTTTACATGTGGAAAACCTATTGGGAACATGGATGATAAAAACAAAAGGGTAGAGAAGCTGAAAAAATAAAATAATTCAAAATAAAAGTTTTGGGAAGCATGCTCATGTAAAATCAAATTAACTAAATTACCATGTGCATTAAAAAAGATTTATATATATATATTTATTTATTCTTCAGTACTTAAATAAAGGGGACACAAAAGAGTTCCCCAAATGTAAAATAAAGCAATGCACATGGGATAAAAATAATAAACATTGAAACATGAGCATGTAACATCAAAAGTGGGAAAATATGGGAAAATAGGTAAAAGAAGCCCTGCTTTACAAAGTATGTATGTTAGGTGAGATCTTAGACTAATTAAGAATTCACTTATTAGCTCACTTAGCCTTATACATATATCCTTACCTTTACCTTGGCCCCATTACAACCTTAATTCAAGACCTCATGACTTTTGTATGTCTATATTCTATAATTGTTGATTGGTTAGATGAAGAACAAAGTTATAGAAAGTAAGGATAAAAAAGAAGAATAGAGTGATTAACCCAATAAACACAAAATCCAGTGAGGGTTCAATAGCTCATTAACATATATCTCTGCTTGAATTATTAATTGTCTTGCAAGTTTATAACATGTTTTTCTCTCCCATCTCAACTGTAAAAGTGCTTTATCATTATCTAAGGTTTGGCTATATATATATATGACTCCTTGAGAATGTGAATTAATTCAACTACATGTAAGCTTTATATACAAGTAAATAACAATTAAGAATTGCATGATGCATCATTCTTGTAGGTAGTTGCACTTAGATTAGATTGCATTGCATGGCATTCCACCACTTTAACCTAACATTACTCTTGGACTTAGCATGAGGACATGCTATTCTTTAAGTGTGGGGAGGTTGATAAATCCATATTTTATGATATATTTTGTGCTTAGTTTGAGTGATTTATTCAATCCTTCACCCACTTATTCATATTAATTGCATGGTTTTACTTTCCCTTCCTTATTATGTGATGTATGTGAAAAACATGTTTTCTATGCTTAAAAATAATTATTTTAATTACCTTTATTTCCATTCGATGCCGTGATTTATGTGTTGAGTATTTTCAGATCTTCTAAGGCAGGAATGACTTAAAGGATGGAAAGGAAACATACAAAAATGGAAGGAAAGCATAAAACGGAGTTTTTGAAGAAACTGGCAGCCACGCGATCGCATGGACGACGCGGCCGATTGCCAAGCACGAAGAAGCAGTGACGCGGTCGCATGACTGACGTGACCGCGTGACAAGAAAAACTCCGAATGACGCGACCGCGTGACCCACGCGGACGCGTGACAGAGGCCACGCACCAGAAATTGCAGAAAATGCTCCCAGCGAATTCTGAAGCCCTTTTTGGCCCAAATCCAACTCCAGAAGGCATAGACCAGAGGTTATGAAATGGGGGAATGCATCCATTCAGACAGAGAGAGACGACTTTAGTTTAGTTTTCATGATTTAGATTTAGTTTTGAGAGGGAGATTCTCTCCTCTCTCTTAGAATTAGGATTTAGGATTTCTCTTAGTTTTAGGAGTAACTCTCGATCCCAGGTTCAATGTTCTTTTACTTTATATTTATCTCTTACTTTCAGATACTTTAATGCTTATATTAGTTATGTTGCCTATTTGGCTTATGCTACATTCATGTTACAGATTACTCTTTTGAATTAATGTTATTTGAGGTATTTCAGTTTAATATTGCTTTCTTTTATTTACATTATTGTTATTCCCATCTGAAGACATTTTTATTCCAGTAGATTTACTTTCCTCCTTTTGGTCTTGGTTAAGAAATCAGTAACTCAGGAGTTATCAAACTCAAACATGATTGATAATTGTTATCTTTGTTAATTGAATTGAGCTTCAACAATCCCAATCTTTTCTTAGGAAATAAATAGGATTCAAAGATCAACCAATTAATCCCTTGACCTTCCTTTATCTTAGTAAAGGTTAACAAAGTAGAATTAAGATTCAATTCTCATCATCATTGATAAGGGTAGCTAGGATAGGACCTCTAATTTCTCATACCTTACCAAAAGTTTATTTACAGTCATTTATTTATTTTGCTTGCCATTTAAATTGCTTGTCCTTCATTTACTTTATTTGCTAATTAAACTATTCACTCCTCATTCTCAAAACCCCAATTTACAATCTCCATAACCAATAATAAGAACATACTTCCCTGCAGTTCCTTGAGAAGACGACCCGAGGTTTGAATACTTCGGTTATCAATTTATTTAGGGGTTTGTTACTTGTGACAACCAAAACGTTTGTACGAAGGAATTTCTGTTGGTTTAGAGACTATATATACAACGCGACTATTTTTATGAAATTATTTACTGGCAAAAATCTCGACGTCAATAATCTTCTAGAATAAAATAAAATGGGAGAATCTTCAAATTTCATCTGAATTCGATATGAGAAGAACTCTCTCATGCTTATATTCTTTCTCTTATGTGAAGAAGTACTTCCATGGCGTACAGAAGTTTCAATTGCTGGTCTAAAATCGTCTTCTCTATACGGGAATAATAAGGGATACTGAAGGGGCAAGTACAATGGGTGAAGAACGTCAATCCTTTGTAACTTCTTGGAAGTGGTTTCGATGATTATATCTCTGTCTAAAATAGATTCATCAATGTCTCCAACAATTAGAATAGGAACCTCTGAAGCAGTTGGTAAATTGTATATTCTTCCATCCTTAACCCTGTTATGAATAAGCTTCATCTTAATATCTGGACTATTCTCATTCTTGAACCTTTCTCTAGCATAACGAAAACTCCTCGCCAGTTGATTGTGGTTATCCAACATTTCCTTTAGGTCATGGACAATTTGTCTTTCAATAGCGTTTGATGAATCAACGGAATTGGTGTAAATTTAATGAAAATAAATTAAATCTTATTTTTAAAAGAATTGAGAAATAATATTTCATCAACGTAAAAAAATGCAGAGTATTATATACCTCACAAAAGATATTCGATTTTCGATTTCATTCTCTGTATCATAAATATAAAGCTGGGCAAATTTGGGCCTATCATTTTCAACTGGAAGTAAACTACCGATTGAATGGTAATTTTGACCGCTGATTGAAAATGTAGGTGGAGCTGAGCCATTATTGACGCTACGATTAATTTTTCCAGCCATTGACGTGAAAGCAAACATTGAATTAAACTTACGTATGTGTCTCCGAAAGTATTTTCCTTTTTCATTATCATTACAATGCAACTCTTCGAGACAGATAGGAACTTCTTTAAGATTTGGGAGCTCAACCTTTCCGTCCATGCAACATAATCCAAACTTTGCAATTTTGTTTCTCACACTTTTTGAGAATCTCTCACCTTCCCACATTGCTGCTTTACAATAAACACAATTATAAACCGGATCACCAGCATTCCAAGTATCTGCATATGTATCAATTTTAAGATTGTGTAATAATAAAATATTAATAATATAATTTCATAAATTAAATGAAAAAAAATTACATGAGTTACCTTATCATTCAGGTGAATTTGATCGGCCACTACTTGTGATATTTGGAGAAAACTTTATTATATAACAACTCGAGGAAGGTTGATCACCCATGCAATTCGTTTGATGATGAGTTCTCTTTCCCAGTTGTTTTGATTCTAGACTGAATGGAGAAATGCGAAGAACAATTCGCTGATAACATAAATATTAGTTAATGGCCAATTGATTTTGTGGACATAAAAATTAACACAGTGTTTTGTTCCAAAAAAATTATATTTTTTATTAAGAAGATAGAAAATTAACAGTATTTTAATTAAATATTTACATATCAATCGAATTATTTGATAGTGGCTGACGTAAATCATTGCTGCTATGCAATACCTTTTTGGATATACTCGTTGATTTGTTTTTCTCACGTGGCCCATCATGTACTTTATCAATAAAGACATAAGACTCAGTAGTAAAAGAATTCATCACATTTTCTTCGGTTGAGTTTGAAGAATAATTCCTTAGAGATGTTGCTAGTCTTTTGAGAGGGAGAAATGAATAGTGGACGATGGCTGAATTATCTTTTTAACAATATTCAATAACACATGAATACATAGCAAATTTGAAAATCAATATATTGAAATACTTTGTAGTTGTCAAACTAACCAGTCTGAAAATTTCTTTGATTTCTCTCTCTAATTTTCTGCTTCATGATTAATCTTTTCCTTAGCCTAGCTAACTTTGGGCTAATCTGGTAATCGATGGAGTCCATTCAAGATTGAATTGCTTAAAGAAAAATTGTTGCAACTAATTTAAAACTACGAATGAATAGTAAAAAAATAAGGTAAGTATATATTTTTCTAAGATTGATAAATTATAATTAGTAATTGGTAATATATATAAAGATATGTGTAAGTGATTAACAGTGTGGTTGAACGAATTCTTATAACAATAAATTGAAATGAAAATAGAAAAATATTACATTTTATGACGGAGGAACGAAAAAGTAGTAAAGAAATAAAAGTTTAATAATGTAAAGTGTAAAAAAAGTTTAGCAAGTTAATTAATCAATTAAAAAGCATGAATTTGAGGAGGTACATATGTTGAAAAGTTCATCATAAAAAGTCATGAAAAGAATGACTATAATAATAGAAATGACAGTGTGTGGTTCAATAACATTGAACTATGCATGAGTGAATAAATAATTATTTAAGGTTACTTGTTAACTATAATTATTTTGAGATAGCTTAATAAATATAACATAGGTTAAATTCTGTACGAAGAAAATAAAAATCTCAAGCCAATTTAGTATTATATTATGTTTAGATTTTTCCTTCATTAAAATATCAAGTAATCAGGGAAGAGGCTTAGAAAATTTTAGTAATAGGGACAAAATAACTTGAAAAAGTCTAGGGGTAAGCAACTTTATTAAATTTTGGCTAACATGTAACTAGTAAAAGAAAAGTGAGTAATTTCTAGTTATTGGATGAAATCTCACACCATTAAAATCATCATCGATGACTACTTGATGACTACAAATTACAAAAATTGCTGGCCCCTAGCACTCCTCAAGTAACTTGGCTTAAAAAATTAACATCAGTGTAGTTAGATTAGGAGATCTAAAATTATTGAGTCAAAATTTAATTACTTTAATTAACACATCAAAATGCATATTAATTAAAAAAAATATTTTTCTCATTTATGAATTTTAGCAATGTTACATAATATTTTTATTATTAATATTAATATCTTTTCAAACATCATTTGTATCCATCAACTCACATTTTATTTAAATATTAATAGTCTCAATTTTTATCCGAGTAATTTTTCATGTTGAATTCTATCCAATCCTCTCTAAATTAAAAGGTAAATTATCCCTTGTGACATGTCTTACTTATTAAATGAAATGAAATAAAAGGATTTAGTATGGTTAAATTTAACCTTTAATCTAACTTAAGTTTTGTTAATCTAATCAATTAATCATGATGTAACCTTTTTTTTACAAATTATAAAAATTATTAAAAAAGTTTAAATTTTAAATTTTTTTCATAATATATTTTTATTAATTAATTTCAATCATAAAATAAAAAAATCTCAAAATAAAAAAAGAATAAATAAAAAAATTCAAGCGACACCAAAATTTTAAATTTCTAAAAATGTTATGTATCTTGGTTTCTTAACTTTTTTTTTTAAAAGTCTTCTTCATTACTGTTATTAACTAATTATATCTATTTATTTTGGATCATTTACATTGATTTGAAAGCCAAATATGTAAAAAATTTGATTATTTTAAAATATTTTCAATAGATCTAATTTAATTGTAAAGAGGAATAAAGAAGATTTTTGAAAGCATAAGGAAAGTTAGAGAAAATTATTAAGAAAGTGTTTTGAAAATTTTAAATTTTGTGTCTCTTTGATTTTTATATTTGTTTTTTTTTAGATTTTTTTATTTTGTGATTGAAATTAATTAATATATGTGTGATTTATTCTTTTAAAAAAATTATAAAGGGTCACAGCCTCTAGTGATTTTTATAATTTGTAAAAAAGGTTATATCATAATGAGTTGATTAGGTTAACATAATTTAGGTTAAATTAATAATTTAACTATGATTAGTAAACTTATTTTATCCAATAATAATAAGATATGCCATAAAGGAATAAATTATCCTTTATTTAGAGAGAGTTAGATAGAATTTATATTTTTAAATACATACATTACAAAAAATAAAATAGGGGACAAACGTATTATTTTAAAGTGGACATTCTATACTTATGTATATATTTACCGTGTATTTTTTAAAATTTAATAGGGGAAATTACCTCCACACAAACGCAAGTAAATCCATTCCGGCAAGTAATAAGTAAACTATACTAAAAAAAATGGTTAGAACCTTATCAATGAAAACTCAAATAAAAAAATTTGTATACTATAAATTTTCTCCACATTTGTTGTGACATTGTCTTCATTATCTTATCGAGATGGGTGATTCTAAGTGAAATACTGTCAAATACCATGGGTTTCATGAAGTTATCAAAAATAAGTAGTAGATGACAAAGAAATAAAATGTAACAGAACATGAATCAAGTAGTAACATAGACAAAGTAACTTGATGAACCACTTAATACAAACACTAATAAGAACTTGAACTGTTTTTCTTAGTGGCTGATGAATATGAGTGATCTTTAGTGACATAGTGACATGGTTCAATAAGTGACTTAACAAAAGAGGAGTGGAATATAAAGAAAGTTCAGCTAATAAACTAATTAACACTTATACTACAGCCAAATTCAACATTTCAGCACCTCTGCCAACATAAATGTCTCATCTAAGGACGAAACCATAAATCTTAACATGCTTCCATGGTGAAGAGAATTATAATTTGCAAAAGATTTCCATCCCTTGTTCATTACTGCATGAAAGGAACCATTCATAGAAGTCCATCGTAGCCCCATGTGATATGAGATTCCACCTTTTTGAACCACACGAACGTAACCAAACCTGGATGGGAATGCATGCATAACAAATTTAGGGTGCAAAACCTGTATGAAGAATTAAAAATCATAATAAGCTAATAAATTAGCAGTTTATAAATATTAATGAAGACTAATGATAAGAAA
This sequence comes from Arachis ipaensis, assembly GCF_000816755.2. Classification (NCBI taxonomy): domain Eukaryota; kingdom Viridiplantae; phylum Streptophyta; class Magnoliopsida; order Fabales; family Fabaceae; genus Arachis; species Arachis ipaensis. The sequence continues at coordinate 78,113,363 of NC_029788.2, read as the reverse complement.
AGCTAAAAAATGCATATAAATTACTAGTGTGCCGTATTCAATCTCATGCTAGGAAAGACCCAAAAATCAAGAATTGAAACTCACTACCGTTGGGCAGCCTGTTGCAAAATACCCACAAATACCTATGGTTGTAGCATCTGCTGCCGACACAAACGCCGCCGAACCTGCCTCTACATCCGCCTCCTCCCTAGTTGCATACCTTGACCCATTCCGCAATGTGCTTTAGAAAATCATCCACCAACACCACATCCCTTGCACTGGCTGTGACCACCACCAACACCATATCATCATCCACCACCAAAATAGCAATGACGAACTGGATTTTTTGCTGCTAGTAAAGAAATTTCATAAAAATATAATCGCGTTGTAAGTATAGTTTCTAAACCAACAGAGAATCCTTTCGTACAAAAGTTTTGGTTGTCACTTAAGCAAACCCAATAAAATTTATAACCGAAGTATTTAAACCTCGGGTCGTCTTCTCAAGGAATTGTAGGGAAGTATGATTTATTATTGGTTATGTAAAAAGATGTATTTTTGGGTTTTCTGAAATAAGAAACAAGTAATTTAAATGACGAGAAAAATAAATTAATAATTAGAAAAATTCTTGCAAGGTATGAGAACTGGAATTTCTATCCTAGTTATCCTTATCAGGTGTGATGAGAATTGTTATTGCTCCCACTTAGTTAATCCTTACTAAATAAGGAAAGTCAAGTGGACTAATTAACTTGATTCCTCGGTCCTAGTCAACTCCTATGGAAAGACTAGCTGTAGAGGGATTCAATTCAATCAGCAATCCTAATTTCCAATCAACTACTGAGTTTAATAACTCAAGTGTTACCAATTACTTAACCAAAGCAAAAGGAGAAAAATTCTACTTGAATAAAAATGCCTTCAGATGGGAAGCAGCAGTAACATAAATAAAGAAATCTTAAATCTGAAATACCTCAAATTATATTAAATAAAGAAATCAACTCTAACATGAAGTTCATAAGCCAAATTGAAAAGATAAATAACAATTAAAGTAATAGAATAAATAAAAGTAGAAAATAAATTAAAGGAACATTGAACCTGGAATGGAGAGAAGTAGCCTAATCATAATAGAAATCCTAAATCCTAATCCTAATCCTAAATCCTAAGAGAGAGGAGAGAGCCTCTCTCTCTTAAAACTACATCTAAACCTAAAATTGTGAGTAATGAATGTTGTCTATGTTCTGTCTTTATGAATGGATGCATTCTTCCACTTTATAACCTCTAATCTATATTTTCTGGGCCGAGAACTGGGTCAAAAACAGCCCAGAAATCGCTGGGAATGAAATCTGCCACGTTGGTTTTTCTGCAGAACGACACGTAAGCGTGATCCACGCGTGCGCGTCATTTTGATGTATGGATACTATAGAAAATTATATATCATTTCGAAGCCCCGGATGTTAACTTTCCAACGCAACTAGAAGCGCATCATTTGAATCTCTGTAGCTCAAGTTATGACCGTTTGAGTGCGCAGAGGTCAGGTTGGACAGCTTTAGCAGTTCCTTCAGTTTCTTGTATTTCTTCCACTTTTGCATGCTTCCTTTTCATCCTCTAAGCTATTCCCGCCCTGTAAACTCTGAAATCACTTAACACACATATCATGGCATCGAATGGTAATAAAAGAGGATTAAACATAGGAAATTTAAGACCGAAGAAGCATGTTTTCAATCAAAGCACAGAATTAGAAAGGAAAATGTAAAATCATGCAAATCATTGGGTAAGGACTTGATAAAAAACCACTCAAATGAGCACAAGATAAACCATAAAATAGTGGTTTATCAACCTCCCCACACTTAAACAATAGCATGTCCTCATGCTAAGCTTAAGAGAACTAAAAGAGTGAAGAGGAATGGTAGAAAGTATGTAATGCAACCTATCTATATGAATGCACTACATGCAAAATTTTTTTTACTTACTTAGTTTAAAAGTAAATAAATCCTCCAAGAATAAATTTGAACTAGATTTCACTAATTTAAATAATAAAAATGAAGTACAAATAGACTTGCAAGAAGAAGATAGCTCATAAAAGCCGGGAACAAGGAATCGAGCGTCGAACCCTCACCGGAAGTGTATATACTCTAATCACTCAAGTGTTTAAGGTTCGATTTTCTCAATTCTCTACTAACCTTGCTTTCTAAAGCTTGCTCTTCTTCTACCAATCAACAAGAGTTTAATGCACAAATACACATATCAAGAGGTCTTTTAAGGGTTGTAATGGGGTTAGGGTCAAGGTAGGATTGTATTTGGTCAAGTGGACTAAAATCTGAATCCTTAATTAACTTAAACTTTCCACCTAACTTTAGACAATCCATGTAATCATAATACCACATCTAACTATCCATTAACTATGTTTTCCACATATTCATGCATCCTAATTTCGAGTACAGTACATATGCATTGCTTTCACCACTTACTTTGGGGCATTTTGTCCCTTTTTATTTATTTGCTCTTTTTCTTTTCTTTTTCTCCTTTATTTTTCTTTTCCTTTTTTTCCTTTTTTTTAATTTTATTTTTATTTTTCTTTTCCTTTTTTCCTTTTTTTTTGCTTTTCTCAAGGCATATGATTAAGGTATTGAATGCATGAACATATTCTCAACATTCTTTCACATTTTCAGAAAATTCTAACATACTCAATTCTCAAACCAAATGTTTTCAAACCGAAATTTCCCACACTTAAATCATAAGCATTCTCACTAGTCTAAGCTAACCAAGGATTCAAATTAAGGACATTATTGTTTTTTGCTTAGAGTTAATGATGTGCTAAAGTAAAGAACAAAGGGGTAAAATAGGCTCAAATTGGTTTGCAAATGATAATGAAAGGTTAAGGCCATATGGGTATGTAAGCTCAGTGAAACAAGGCCTCAATCATATAAGTGCATGCATACATTAAACCATGAAAATATAGAATTAAGCAAGACAAAGATCACAATTTTAGAGAGAACAACACACACCAAAAAAAAATATTGGTTGATAAAATGCAACCAATTCAAATAAGCTCAAAATTTCACAGGTTTTGTGTGTTCGAGCTCTAAACCATGTTCCAGTATAATATTTCTTCAAACAAGTTTAATAAAAATTTTAATTTAAATTAGTGAAATGCTGTAAAAAGTTTCTTGAAAAAGAAAATATTACTTTAACCAAGTGGTGGTAAAATATGCACAAAATCAAACAAATATGCAATCAAACATGCAAATGTAACAATGAACAAACAAAGAAAATAAGACATTGGTGTTGGGAAGGAAATAACTAATCCACGGAAGTCGGTATCGACCTCTCCACACTTAAAGATTGCACCGTCCTCGGTGCATGCAGAGATGTACAAGTGGACGGGCTGCTACAACTGATGCTTTTCTCCAAAAATTGTGCAGGTGGACTTTTCTATCTCTCCCATGTAAACGTCTTCTGGTTCCCTTCCTGGTGGCCATCCTGAAAGAAAAAGGGAAGAAAAGTAACCCAAAAACAAAGATAGAAAACAAATAAAACATGAGTTGGTTAATGCCAAATAATGAGGGTTTCAATTACATGGTAGCTACAACATGCAAGTGAGAAAATAGTAGAAGCAATTGGCATATCAACAGTGCAAAAATTGCAACAATGGGGGAAGAGTGTGGGTAATGCAAGATAGTATAAGCTCATGTCAATGCAAAACGAATACTAGTATTATAAAAATTAGCATTGACTTATGAATAATAATACCCAATCAGAATAAAATAAGCCATGAAGCACCAGAATAATATCAGAAAAGATACAACAGTTGACTAAGAACATTTAACACCAATGGTAAAATAATAAACTTAGAAAAGAAAAAAAATATGCGCGAGATTGAAATGCAATGAATGCAAATAAATCAAGCAAAATAGAATGAAAGAGAATAAGGATGAGAAGTTAAAGAAAAGAAGAAAAAGAAAGTAAGAAAGGAGGAAGAAAGAATAAGAAAAGATAGAAGAAAGAAGAAAGAATGATAATAGAAAGATAAGTAGGATTGGAGAAGAAAAGATAGGAATTCTGGCGTTGATCTAGATAAGCTCTGCGTCGCATGCGATGCGGACGTGTGGGGCACGCGTTCGCGTGGTTGGCAATATTCTCAAGTGACGCGCACGCGTGGGGCACGTGGACGCGTGACTTGATTTGTGCTAGTGGCGCGAGTGCAGCCTCGCGTACGCACAACTCTCTGTTTTAAATGCATTTTGCCAAAATTTAGGATGACGCGTTCGGGTGGGTCACGCGATCGCATGAATGGCCATATTTTAAAAATGACACGGACGCGTGGGGCACGCAGTCGCATGGTAGGGTTGGTGCTTCCAGCACCATTCCAGCCCAACTCCATCATAACTCTCTGCCATATACCTCTTTGACGTCGATTTTTAGGTCCAGGCGTTTGCGTGGGTATGCGGACATGTGGGGAGGCTCTTTCGCAAACGACGCGAACGCGTCAGCGACGCGGTCGCATGGTCATATTTGTGCCTAAGGCACACCTCCAGCCACGCTTTCGCATGACTTTCTGTTCAATTTTATTTTCTTCCCAATGCACCTGTGACGCGGACGCGTCAGCGACGCTTACGCGTCACGTGCGTGTTGTTTTTTTTTTATGCAGGATGCAAAATGCAATGATAGTGTGGATGCTATGAATAATTCTAGGTTCAATGAAAATAGAATAAAATAAAACTCAAAAACAAACAAAATGAAATAAAATCAAAATTGAAGAAAAGGAACGATCATACCATGGTGGGTTGTCTCCCACCTAGCACTTTTAGTTAAAGTCCTTAAGTTGGACATTTGGGGAGTCCTTTGTTATGGTGGCTTGTGCTTGAACTCATCCAGGAATCTCCACCAATGTTTGTGATTCCAATGGCCTCCGGGATCCCAAACTAGGCGTAGAAAGCCTTCAAGCAGGTTAAAGCAAGTGACAAGGCCCCAAGAGTGTTGATTTCTAGACTGAATTCCGGGGTCCCAGACTTTGCTTTTACACCCGTCTTCTTGTTGATCATCATGATTCCATCATGGTAGCAAGCAATCTGAATTCTCACTAAAGCGGCCAAACAACTTCCTAGACCCATTCAGTTGAGCTTTACACCAACCTTTGCATTTAAACTTTGAGCTTTCCACCATATTGAATCTTGCATGACGACTCCTACTACTAACCATCTCCCTTTTACTCTTAAAGCCACAAAGAGCTCTAAGTTGACCATCTGTCTCAAGTAAACCATATTCAAGTGGGATGAGAAAGCTAAGAGATATGAATTTTACCCACTTGAATGTTGTGAAGGATGATGGTGACTTAGGCGGAGAGGTCTCCAATAACTTTGGCAAGGTGATTTCAAGCTCCACTCCCTTTTGCTCTTTGACAACTTCTACCTCTTTGCAAGCTTCTTCAATTTCAACCTCTTCCTCTTGGTAGCTTTCTTCCAATTCAATCTCTTCTTCATTGCTTACCAAGGGCATGGGAGGTTGTGCTTCTTCTTCTTTGATCTCCATGTCTAGTCCAATGGGAGAGGATTCAATTGTAGATAAGAATTCATCAATGGTTGAATCCATCTCTTGAACATCCCCTTCAAAGTCTTCAAACATGATATGCCTTGGAGGTTGTACACCCTCCTCAACATCAATTTCAAACATCTTTGAAGGAGGCTCTATAACATGATTTTCCCATGGAGGTTCAGCATCTCCTAAGTCTTCAACCAATTCTTCTTCTTCGATAATTACAGCTTTCTCCACTTGTTCCAGTACAAAGTCATGCTCCGTATTGTCCACTAGAGTTTCTAATATCTCCTTCATGCTACGTTCTTCATTAGATTGTCCACATGAAGCCATGGAGGTTCCTTGAGTGTCCAAACATCGGGAAGGTAATCGATTTATCGCTTGATTCAATTGGTGAAGGGTTGCATGAAATTTATTCACTGTTTCCTTGAGACGCTCCTTTGATTCTTGTTGCGCTCAGCTATCATAAGTAGGACCATAAGGCTCTTGGATTGGTGGATATGGATATGGTGCATATGGAGGTGGCGGTTCTTGGGAGTAATTGGGTTGGAATTGGGGTGGTTCTATGTATGGTTCATATGGCTCATAAGGTGGTTGGTATGGTGGATAAGGGTTAGGGTCATATGGAGGTGAGTGGTGATAAGGGGCTTGTGAGTATGGCGGTCCAAAGGTATGTTGGGGAGGCGGTTCATAAGCATATGGTGGGGCTTGTTGGTAACTACAAGGGGGTCCACCATATTCATCATCTTGGTACGCTCCCTGGAATGGTTCTTGACCATAGTAAATTGGTGGAGGTTGTTTGTCACGAAGAGGTCCACCATAACTATTGTCTTGGTATGCATCACAGAATGGTTGTTGGTTATAGCGCATTGGAAGGGGTTGTTGCCAAGAGGGTTGATCAAATCCTTGTGGCTCCTCCCATCTTTGATTCTTCCAACCTTGATGCCTGTTCTCATTATAGTTTCCATTCCTTCTAACAACATTGGAACCAAACTTGAAACCAGAAGGGTGAGAATTCATAGTAGCTAATAAAAATTAAAAACAAAAACACATAAACAAGTAAAAGAAAAGAAAATAAAATAAAATCAATAAAAGAAAAGGTTTGAAAAATATTTTTAAGATTAAAAAAAAATAAGATAAGTTAGGAAAGAGAAGATAAGTTTTTAAATTAAAAGGTTTTGAAATTTAAATTTTTGAATTTGAAAATTAAATTTTGAATTTTAAATTTTGAAATTTGAATTTTGAAATTTGAAATTTGAAATTTGAAATTTGAAATTTGAATTTTAAATTTTGAAATTTGAATTTTTGAAAAAAGTCAACAATTTAAGATAAAGATTTGAAGAAGATTTAAATTTTGAAAAGGTTTGATTTCTAAAATTTTAAATTTAAATTTTGAATTTTGAATTTCGAATTTTGGAATTTAATTGAAATTTGAAATTTGAATTTGAAATAAGATAAGATAAGATTTTGAAAAAGATATGATTTTTGAAAAAGATTTGAATTTTGAAATTTAAAACTAAGAAAAGATAAGATAAAAAATTTTAAAATAAAAATCTGAATTTTTTTTCCGAAAAAATCAATTTAAAAGTAAATATTTACAATAACGAATAATAAGGCATACATTTGCAATTCTCCGACAACGGCGCCATTTTTGACGAACTGGATTTTCTGCTGCTAGTAAAGAAATTTCATAAAAATATAATCGCGTTGTAAGTATAGTTTCTAAACCAACAGAGAATCCTTTCGTACAAAAGTTTTGGTTGTCACTTAAGCAAAGCCAATAAAATTTATAACCGAAGTATTTAAACCTCGGGTCGTCTTCTCAAGGAATTGCAGGGAAGTATGATTTATTATTGGTTATGTAAAAAGATGTATTTTTGGGTTTTTTGAAATAAGAAACAAGTAATTAAAATGACGAGAAAAATAAATTAATAATTAGAAAAACTCTTGCAAGGTATGAGAACTAGAATTTCTATCCTAGTTATCCTTATCAGGTGTGATGAGAATTGTTATTGCTCCCATTTAGTTAATCCTTACTAAATAAGGAAAGTCAAGTGGACTAATTAACTTGATTCCTCGGTCCTAGTCAACTCCTATGGAAAGACTAGCTGTAGAGGGATTCAACTCAATCAGCAATCCTAATTTTCAATCAACTACTGAGTTTGATAACTCAAGTGTTACCAATTACTTAACCAAAGCAAAATGGGAGAAAATCTACTTGAATAAAAATGCCTTCAGATGGGAAGCAGCAGTAACATAAATAAAAGAAAGAAATCTTAAATCTGAAATACCTCAAATTATATTAAATAAAGAAATCAACTCTAACAAGAAGTTCATAAGCCAAATTGAAAAGATAAATAACAATTAAAGTAATAGAATAAATAAAAGTAGAAAGTAAATTAAAGGAACATTGAACCTGGAATGGAGAGAAGTAGCCTAATCATAATAGAAATCCTAAATCCTAATCCTAATCCTAAATCCTAAGAGAGATGAGAGAGCCTCTCTCTCTTAAAACTACATCTAAACCTAAAATTGTGAGTAATGAATGTTGTCTATGTTCTGTCTTCATGAATGGATGCATTCTTTCACATTATAACCTCTAATCTGTGTTTTCTGGGCCGAGAACTGGGTCAAAAACAGTCCAGAAATCGCTGGGGACGAAATCTGCCATGTTGGTTTTTCTGTAGAACAACGCGTAAGCGTGATCCATGCGTGCGCGTCATTTTTCTTTATGGATACTATAAAAAATTATATATCATTTCGAAGCCCCGGACGTTAACTTTCCAACTCAACTAAAACCGCATCATTTGGACCTCTGTAGCTCAAGTTATGACCGTTTGAGTGCAAAGAGGTCAGGCTGGACAGCTTTAGCAGTTCCTTCAGTTTCTTGTATTCCTTCCACTTTTGCATGCTTTCTTTTCATCCTCTAAGCCATTCCTGTCCTGTAAACTCTGAAATCACTTAACACACATATCATGGCATCGAATGGTAATAAGAGAGGATTAAACATAGGAAATTTAAGACCGAAGAAGCATGTCTTCAATCAAAGCACAGAATTAGGAAGGAAAATGTAAAATCATGCAAATCATATGAATAATTGGGTAAGGACTTGATAAAAAACCATTCAAATGAGCACAAGATAAATCATAAAATAATGGTTTATCAAGAAACCACCGCAACCACTGCCGTAAATCAACGACACCGGATTGTGTTGCCTTAACAGCGACAAATCCCCTGAAGCTTGGAGCAATCATGAACAGCATCAAATCCTCCACATCCGCTATCTCACAGATTTTATAATATCCACTTCCAACTTAGATTAGAACAATAAGAAGAATAAGAAGTGGAACTGAAGTGAACGGAGAAGATGAAGTGAAAAAAGAGGAGGAACTAAAGATGAAGAAGAAGAAAAAAGATCAAAGAAGAATATGAAGAGAGAAAAGGGGAGACAGCTAATGGAGAGAGAACGTAAATAATGGGAATGATTTTTTTTCTCTGTATATATTTTGAATTCAAAATTAAAATATCACTAGACTGTGGTGGACAAAGCCAGAGTAATATGAGAAACGCCAAGTAGGAATTCTACTATGAGTATAACCGTGTTTTCAAGGAATGTTATAGGATTGCGCTATTTTTGGTTATTTTCTTTGGATTTGGATCCTCTAAAGTTTGAATTTCACTTTAGAGAGTAAATTGTGATCTTTCACCATTGATTTCATAGGTAGGACCAAGAATAAGTATGAAAGAGAAACTATTCAAGGGTAGAAGATCACACTTTACTCTCTAAAATGAAATTCAAACTTAAGAGGATCCAAATCCATTTTCTTTAGCAAGTAAGTGTGAATAGACTGCCTATTTCCTTCCTGGTTTTGAATTCAATTTTACTGCTAAAAATCCCATCGAAAAATTAATTATTTATAACTTAATAATGAATCCTCATTTCACAATATATATAAAACTCTTAAACTCCTCCACTTTTTTAATTTAAGGGTTT
>NC_029788.2:78085707-78103838 GCF_000816755.2 Arachis ipaensis | reverse complement strand
TATATTTTTTTAATTTACCAAATATTAAACTAGCACTTCAAAAAAAAAAAAACCTTTATTAGTTGCAAGGCCTTTTTCTTTTCAAATTTCTATTTCCGCAGTAACACATTAATCATACTTCTTCAAAAATTACAATCTAGAATAATTTAATACAACAGAAACTCAAATAAAAGAAAACAAAAAATAAGAAATGTATGTCATAAATGAAGAAATTTAATTTTGTATTATTACATATTGCTATAATAATTCAATTATATATTTTTAAATCATAAAATAGTAGAAGTAGAATTTATTATATTTGTAACTGATTTATTTTAATTAATACATAATAAATTATAATGTAATTCATACTTTTTGTTTTAACTCTCCATAGCTTAATAAAAATGATACGTGTGTAGGAAGATATTTTTGTCATTTTAGAGACAAAAAACATAATGATAATTTTGTTATATTTAAATATCTGAATACTAGAAGAATTATACTATGCCAGTTTTGGATATCAAAGAAATTAAGAGTTCTTCTCAAAATTAAAATAGTGGTACTGAAAATGACGACAACTCATAAAGTCTATTAGGCTAAGTCAGGACAACAAGTGATCCAACAGTGTTTTTTAAGTTCAGACACAAATTTAAAATTAATTTTCGAAATTATTAGGCCTATATTTTAGTTTGCTTTGTTGTTAATGTTTGTTAGGAGATTTGTTTAGTTCTGATTTGTGTAAGACCCAGAACTTTTGGAAAATTTTATTGAGTTAATTTCAATTTATTTATTCATTAAAGACTTTAATTTCAGAAATTATTTTATTAAAACTAATTAAATCAAGTTTTGATAATTAAATTAAAAATTTTATCTAATTTTACAATTATTGGATAATTTCTATATTTAAATTATAAAGTTTAGTAATTGTAAAATAATAAGAATTTATATGATTTGATTTTAATAATTGAGATTTTGAAATTTAATACTTTAATTTTTATAAATAAAAAAAATTAATTATATTATCTCTAATTATCAAATTAGAGTATTCATGAATCCACATTTTATGATATTTATTTGCTCTATTTGGGTGGATATCATTGACTTTTCTTGCACTTATCCATTGAAATAGCATTCTTTTATGAATTCTTTCCTAATTGTGCTTAATTGTGAATAATATGCTTTTCATGCTTAAATTGCCAATTTTAATTCAGTTTTCTCCCATTTGATGCCTTGATATGTTTGCTTGAGTGATTTAAAGTTTTGAAGGAAAAAATGGCTTGAGAAAGTGGAAGGAAAGCATACAAAATGGAAGAATTCAAGAAATGAAGGATTTGGAAAGCTGTCCATCCTGACCTCTCGGTACTAAATTGGTCATAACTTGAGTTACAGAGGTTCAAATGAGGCGGTTTCAGCGGCATTGAAAAGCTAACGTCCGGGGGCTTCAAAATGATATGCAATTTGCTATAGTGGACATAAGTCTAGGTGTGCGTACGCACAGGTACTTTTGCGTATGCACAAGTCAGGATTCAGCATGTGTGCGGACACACACATCTGTGCGTCCGCACAGTTCCCTGCACGTGACCTCATTAATTGCAAACTGCTGGGGGCAATTTCTGGGCCCCAAAACCAAATCCAACTCATTTCTGAAGCTATTTCAAGCCAAATTGAAGAGGAATGAATGGGGGAGCACTTAGGTTTAGGTTTTTACATGTTTTGTTTAGTTTTTCTAGAGAGAGAAGCTCCCCCTTCTCTCTAGAATTAGGGTTTTTATCTTCATTATCTCTTTAATTTCTTTTTTTAATTCTTGTTTTATTGTAGTTTTATTTACTTTTTCATGTTCTAATGCCTTTAATCTCTTAGTTTCCTTTGTTAATTTCACTTTCATGCCACTTTTGTTTTATAAACACTCTTGTTACTCTTCATTTCATTTAATGCAATTTTGATGTTTTATATTTCTTTAATGCTTGTTTGAGTTGTTATTTTCATTTTATTGCAATTGATAGTTATAGAATTTTTTTTATTGCAATTTATGATATTTTTTCTTTTATGCATGTTAGGTGTTTGATAAAATGTCTCTTATAGTTTTTGTATAGTTTTTCACACTCATGGCTTGGAATTGGATAATTAGGTGACTTTGAATTATAGATGTCCATTCGATATTGTGATTAGGATTGTTAGTTGGTTTGATTTCCACTAACGCTAGTCTTTCACTAAGTTAATTAGTGAGTTGATTAGGACTCGTGGATTGCGATCAATTATGCCCTTTTGACTTATTCTCGATATTAGGATAGACTAATTGGGATTAATTCGTAGCAATTATCATGTTTGTGCTCTATGATGATGATAGGAATCCTTAACTCCCAATCCTTGCTAAGAGTTCCTACTTTTTGCCACTTGAATTACATTTTTGATTTACTTGCTTTCCACTTTAATTTCTTGCCTCTTATAATCAAACCCCAAAATCCCTCATAGCCAATAATAGGACACTTAATTGCAATTCCTAGAGAGAATAACCCGAGAGTTTAATACTCTTGGTTATTTTGTGTTAAATTGTGACATCTTTATATTTAAACTTTGATTGTAAGAGTTAATTGTTGGTTTGGACTATGCTATTAACGAAGTGATTCTTATTTTTATTGATTCTAAACCGACAATAATTCTCGCACCAAGTATTTATTTAAAAATAATTTGTAAATTGATAATTAAGTAGTATTTTTTATAAATATTAGTGTTGGAATACAATAGTTTTTCAATTATTCTACTACCCCTAATTTTATTAAAATTACTAAACTACCCAAAACCCTAATTTACCAACATACACAACGTTAACCCTAATTCATTCAAATACTCCCTCCCTTCATTTTGTCATAGCTGCCTGATAAACCACTATTTTGTGGTTTATCTTGTGCTAATTTGAGTGGTTTTTATCAATTCTTTGCTCACTTATTCATATAATTTGCATGGTTTTACAATTCCTTCCTAATTCTGTGATATAGATGAAAACATGTTTCCTGGGCCTTTAAACTGTCAATTTTAATTGTCCTTGATTACCATTCGATGCCGTGATTTGTGTGTTAAGTGTTTTCAGGCTTTATAGGGCAAGAATAGCTTAGAGGATGGAAAGGAAGCATGCAAAATTGGAAGGAACACAAGAAAATAGAGTTTTGAGAGGCTGACAGCGACGCGCACACATGAGCGACGCGTACGCGTGCATAGCGTAGAAGACAAGCGACGCGTACGCGTGACTAACACGTACACATGACGAGGAATTTCGCCAAATGATGCGTACGCGTGACTTACACGTACGCGTGACATACGCCACGTGCAGAAATTACAGAAAGCGCTGGGGGCAATTTCTCGACTCCTTTTTGGCCCAGTTCCAAGCCCGAGAACACAGAATAGAGGCTGCAGAGTGGGGGGAATCATGAATTAATGAATTCATTCACATAATTTTAGGTTTTAGATGTAGTTTTCTAGAGAGAGAGGCTCTCTCTCTCCTCTCTCTAGGTTTTAGGATTCTTGGGTTTAGCTATTTTCAATTTCAGATTTCTATCTTAGTTTAATTTAGTTTCTCTCCTACTTTTATTTGCCTTAGCATTCTAGTTTATTTATTTACCTTATTGGTTACTTTGTGTTGCTACTTTAGTTTATGAACCCTCCATGTTAGATTCGATTTTATATTTAATGCAATTTGAGGTATTTCATGTTTATTGCCTCTTGGTTTAATTATTGTCATTGATGCTTGCAATTGTTAGTTTTAGATTTACATTCCCTATTACTTTTCTATGTTTTTATGTTGTGCCTTCCAAGTGTTTGATAAAATGCTTGGGAGGGTTTTAAGTTAGATTTTTATGTTCTTGGCTTTGGTTGAGTAATTGGAGACTCTTGAGTTATCAAACTCTTTTGTTGGTTGATAAATGAGAAGTTGCTAGTTGATTTGGATCCCTCTAAAGCTAGTCTTTCCTTAGGAGTTGACTAGGACTTGAGGAATCAAATTGGTTTGTCCACTTGACGTTTTTTCATAGTTAGAGGTTAACTAAGTGGGAGTAATGAACAATTCTCATCACAATTGATAAGGATAACTAGGATAGGACTTCTAATTCTCATACCTTGCCAAGAGCTTTTCTTAGTTATTAATTTATTTTCTTGTCATTTAAATTCCTTGTTCAACAATTAAAAACCCAAAAAGATACTTTTCCATAACCAATTATAAGTACACTTCCTTGCAATTCCTTGAGAGATGACCCGAGGTTTACATACTTCGGTTTATTTTTATTGGGTTTGCTTAAGTTACAAACAAGTTTTTGTATGAAAGGATCCTTTGTTGGTTTAGAAACTATACTAGCAATGAGAATTTATTGTAAATTCTTTACCGACAAAAGTCCGTTCATCAAAATGGCGCCGTTGCTGGGGATTTGCAAACGTGTGCCTTATTATTGGTTATTGTGAATATTGTGAATTATTTTGCTTTTTCGTTTCTTTGTTAGTGTTTCTAGTTTTAGGAGTTTATTTTCATTAATTTTTATTAGTTTTTATTTCTCTTGCTACTATGCATTCTCACCCCTCTGGCTTTGAGTTTGGTTACAATCATGTTGTAGGAAGAGGAAATTACAATGAGAGTTTGGATCAAGGATGGGAAAATCAACGATGGGAGGAGCCACAAGGATTTGATCAACCCTCTTGGCAACAACCACCCCCAAGGTATTATCAACAACCATTCTATGATGCTTACCAAGACAATGGTTATGGTGGACCTCTTCGTGACAATCAACACCCACCACAATATACCTATGAACCCCCTCATCAACATAGCTTTGAACCACCCTACTCACAAGCCCCTTTCCACCATTCACCCCCATATGACCCTAACCCTTATCCATCATTCCAACCACCATACGAACCATACGAACCATATATAGAACCACCCCAACTCCAAAATAATTTCTCTCACAAACCACCACCTCCATATTCACCATCTCCATGCCCTTTCCAAGAAGAACCACCTTCCTACTATGAACCCTTTCTCCAAAATAACGAACCTCCACTGGATAGCAACACCCTTCGTGTTATTCGCCAATGGCAAATACAGCTTCAAACCACACTTGCCTCTACTCTCACTAGTCTCACCTCGACTCTCCAAACTCTTATATCCCGTGTGGATGCATCAATCCAAGAGCAACATGATCCCAATTATGCTATTGACACGGAACAAGAGAGAAGGGATCGGCTTGAAGATGAAGGAGTAGCTGAAGAACTGGTGAGGGGAGACATCCAGGAGGAGTTCAATTTTGTATTAGAGTAATTGGAGGAAGCCATAATTATTGAAGAAGAAGAAGTGGTTGAAGACCTAGGAGATGCTGAACCTCCATGGGGATCGAGAGTTGTAGAGAATTCAACCAAGAAGTTTGAATTTGATGTTGAGGAGGATAGTGCACAACCTCCAAGGCATGTTTCTTATGAAGAATTGGACGGAATAGATCAAGAGGAAAGTTCCCTTGGTGATGATGATCATGCATCAAGCCCTCCTAGTGATGAACTTGCATCTGCCATTGAACCCCTTGAGTTTGAAGAACTTTCTCCAAGTGAATCTGAAGATGATGTGGAGGTAGACTTTTCTCAACCTCCAACTTATGACTTGAGTGACGGGGAAGAATTAGAAGATTTTGGTGAGGGCGCAGTTGAAGTTGAAGAGATTTGCAAGGAGGTGGAAGAATTCAAAGAAGAGCACAGGGGAGTGGAGCTTGCAAGACCATTGGAAACACCTCTCCCAAAGCCATTACCATCGAATACAACATTCAAGTGGGTAAAATCCTTATCCTTAACCTTTACTTTTCCACTTGAATATGGTTTACTTGAGACAGATGGTCAACTTAGAGCTCTTTGTGGCTTTAAGAGGAAGAGGGAGATGGTTAGTAGTAGGAGTTGTCATGCAAGGTTCAATATGGTTGTATGCTCCAAATTGAAGCACAAGGATTGGTGTAGAGCTCGATTGAATGGGTCTCGGAAGTTATTTGGATATCTCAGTGAGAATTCAGATTGCTTGCCACCCGGTGGGAACAATGATGATCAATGCGAAGACGGGTACAAAAGCAAGGTTTGGGACCCCGGAATTCATTCTAACAGTCAACACTACTGGGGCCCTGTAACTTGCTCTAACTTGCTTGAAGGCTTGATGTGCCTAGTTTGGGACCCTGGAGGCTATTGGAATTGCAAACATTGGTGGGGATTCCTGGATGAGTTCAAACACAAGCCACCATAACAAGGGGCTCACCAAATGTCCAACTTAAGGACTTTAACTAAAAGTGCTAGGTGGGAGACAACCCACCATGGTATGATCTTTCATTTTTATTCTTATTTTTAGTTTTATTTTATTTTATTTTCATTAGTGGTCATTCATAATTTTTGCATAATCATCTGCATTCTGCATTTTGCATTCTAAAGAAAAAAGGGGCCAAACCACGCGTGCGCGTAGCCACGCGTAGGCGTCGATACCAATTCGGCGCTTCCATCCAACGAACAGAAAGTTGTGATGGAATCATGTGGCTGGTGTGCTCGAGGCACAATCCGAGCCACGCGTACGCATCCTCGACGCGTACGCGTCAATTTTATTTTTAGCACACCACGCGTGGGCGTGAGCGACGCGCACGCGTCGCACGCAAATTTTTCCCCCTTCAATCTGAACAGAGAGTTGCGTGAAAATGACGCTGGAATCGTGCATTTAGCACAAATTCAGCCAACGCATACGCGTGCTTCACGCGTACGCATTGTGCGCATCATCTTCATTAAACTCCTTTCACGCGTTCGCGACGATGCATTTCTATCTCACCCACGCTCAAGCGTGATCCACGTGTAGGCGTGGATTTGATTTCATTAACCCCTAACGCGAGAACCCTACCCCCCTCGTGTGCCCTTTCTTCTTCTCTTTCCTCCAACGTCTCTTTCCTCCTCCTTCTTACCTCCATTGACACCTTCACTACTCACCACCATCGCCCTCACACCGCAGCAACCACCGGCGACCCCGAACTGCCGCCGACTGACAAACCCCAATTTGACGGTTTATCTTGTATTGAATTTAGGGGATTTTATCACCTTTTACCCACATTTATTCAATGAAATAGCATGGTTTTGTATATTCTCCTTTAATTGTGCTTAAGAGTGAAAACATGCTTTTTAGGTCTTAAAATAGCTAAATTTAATTCTCCTTGATTCCATTAGATGCCTTGATATGTTTGCTAAGTGATTTCAGATTTAGAAGGCAAAGATTGGATCAAGGGAATGAAGAAAGAAGCATGAAAAGGTGGAGAACTCATGAAGAAATGAAAGAACCGGAAAGCTGTCAAGCCGACCTCTTTGCACTTAAACGACCATAACTTGAGCTACAGAGGTTCAATTGATGCGGTTCCAGTTGGGTTGGAAAGATAACATCCGGGGCTTCGAAACGATATAAGATTTGCCATAGTTGCTACACGTATGGTGGCGCGCACGCGCAAAGTACGCGCACGCGCCGTTGCTGCCACCTAGTTCACTTAAAGCAAAACGTGGCCAACGAATTCTAAAGCCTTGTGGGCCCAATCCAACTCATTTCTGATGCTATTTAACCCAAGGAGTGAAGAGGGAAACATATGTTAGTTACCAATTAGTTTAGTTTTAGAAGTAATTAGTTTTTAGAGAGAGAAGCTCTCTCTTCTCTCTAGAATTAGGATTAGGAATTAGGGTTAGATTAGGATCTTATAGTTCTAGGTTTAATTCAAGTCTTCTTCTACTTCTACCTTCAATTGATGATTGCTACTCTTTGGTTCTTCTCTCTATCCCTATTCTCTTGTTGTAATTTCTCTTATTTTGTTTCTAGGTTTTGTAATCATGATACTCTTGTTCCCTTTATTTTCTTTCAATAATGCAATTTGAGGTAATTCATGATAATTGTGATTTCCTTTATTGTTGTTGTTAATTCTTTACATTCAATTGTAGTTAGAATTCATTCTTGTTGTGATTGACTATACTTTTCTTTTGTGCCTTCCAAGTGTTTGATTAAATGCTTGGAAGAATTTTAGACTAGAATTTTGTGTTCTTGGCTTGAGAAGGTAACTTAGGATTTCTTGAGTCACTAGTGTCCAATTGATTGATAGTTGATAACCATTAACTCTAGCCTTCATTAATCCAATTAGTGGAAAGCTAGGACTTATGGACTAGGATTGATATAACTCACTTGACTTTCCTTTGTTAATCGATTTAAGGATGACTAAGTGGGATTAATCCTTGCAACTACCATACTTGTGGCTAGTGATAATGATGAAGACCCTTGACAACCAAACCTTGCCAAGACCATTTTGTGAATAAAGTTTTCCTAACATTTACTATTCACATTCCTCATCCAAAACCCCAAAATAAACAAGTCCATAACCAATAACAAGAACACTACCCTGCAAGTCCTTTGAGAGACGACCCGAGGTTTAAATACTTCAGTTTATAGATTTTAGGGGTTTGTACTTGTGACAAACAAATTTTTGCATGAAAGGATTATTGTTGGTTTAGAGACTATACTTCAACGAGATTTCATTTGTGAAATTCTAAACCGTCAAAAATCCATTCATCACCGACCACCCCTCCCTCTCCCTCCTTTCTTCTTCTCTCCTTCTCCTTATTCCTCCTTTCGCCACTCCTCCTGCCCTCACCAAGACCTCCGTGGACAGCCCCTGTGCCACTGTGCCACCGCCATCTCTGAGTGGCACTCCCCTTTCCCTTCCTTTCCGATTCTATTACTGCACCACCCAGGTTCCCCTGTCTTCCTCTGCATTGCTTTCTCTTGCTTTATCATCCTGTTTAGATAATTTCACTAACTTTGTTTAAATTCTGCTTGGTTTAGTTAGATTAGAATTACATGTTCTTAGTTGATTTTAGGTGGTTAGGTAGCTAGGATGTGGTTAGTGAATTTAGGTCTAATAAGTGCTATGTTCTTGCTGTCTGAATTGTATGCTTTTAACATTGCTTTGCTGTTGATGTTGCTGGTATGCTGTTTGTCTGCTGTTTGATGCTGTTTTACTTAATGATGCAATTTCACAAGAGTTGCAACTGTTACTGCTGATTGAAATTATTGCTCTTGTCTGAGTTCATATGACCTAATGATTGCTGCTCTTTTCTGAACTGCTTTGAATCCATATGACATGAGTTTGTGCTACTTGTTTTAATTCGGGAATGCCTAAATTACTGCCGGGATGCTACCAAAATTTTCAAAACAATTTTTGATGTTGGGCTATTAAGTTGCAAATTGTGCATTGAATTTGGTACTATTTTTACCTTGGTACACTTTATTTTAGCCGAGTTCAATTCATAATTCATTCGGTCAGCATCCCCGTCTTCATTTTGGTTTCCTCTCATGTGCATTCGCCATTGCTAGCATCAAAGAACTAATTGACAAAATTCTGTGTCAATTAGAACCTTGTTGCCCAATGAATTCGGAACCTCCTCCATGTTTGAATTGTTCAAGTTAGGTTACAAATATTCCCTCTTCATGGTCCTATTTCAATTTTAAATTTTCCTTGACCATTGAAGTTGTTTCATCAATTTTCTAATCGGCCTAATCTTGTTTCTTTCTGATGAGGTTCTTTGACGTTGCCATTGATGATAACTTATGCTGGATCGGTTATGGAATATTTGCTTATTGCTGTCTTATTGGCTCATTTGCTTAGTCCCTGTGAATTTATATATGGTTTTGTTACTTTTAATTGTTAATGAATTCATAGGAAACCCAAATTGATTGATTGAGTTTGGGGATTAGCCAGCTGCTTTGTTTTGCTTAATGATGCCTGAATCATATAAATTGTCTTGATCTTCATGCTAATTGACACATGTTGAACTTCATATGAGCTTGCCTTGCCTTGTTGATCTGCTGCTGTTTATTTATTTTGGGAACGTTCACATTACTGCTAGAATGCTGCCCAATTTTTCTGAAAACTGTTTTCCTCAACTGCCACTCATGAATTGACTTTAGTGCTTTTGAATTGTGATTTATTTGGTTTCAACTAAAGCCAATTCATGAGATGAGGGGTTAGCATTTCCATTCCTTTTGGTTCCGTTCTTATTTGAATTGCATTGTTGATGATGTTATTTCTTTTTGTGCTTCTTTCACTACATAATTTATCATCAATAATCTGCATTATATACTTGAATGTGAGCTTGCTTGTTCTTAAACCTTTTGAACTTCTTTTAGTTAGGAACTCCATTACCATGCCACTAATTCTAACCTACTTCTCTAACTTTTAACTAAAATGACTTTTTCAATTTTCTTTTCCATTTTTACCCTTTTTCAAACTAACTCTTTTAATCCCTTTCAAGGCATGATAATTGTTGTTTCTTAGCAAACAAGCATTCTAGTTTCATTGTATAAATTCTTGGATTGTGATTTCTGATTGATTCCTTTGAATCCTACCTTTTGTTCAGTCCAAGATTTTATCTCTTTATGACTCACTTCATGCTTTGGCTTTCACTCTTTTTTTGCCTATCTACTGCTTGTTATGCTTGCATATTGTTTGCCTTTCTGTTTCTCTGCTTTAGTTTGATAAATTGTACCCTGAAATGTCTATTTTTCAGGATGTCTGATAGGAAAGGCAAAGGCAAGGCTACGGCCAACACCGGTAAGAGGAAGAGAGGATAGTCATCCATCGCTCTAGCGGATGTTCTTTCGGATGAATCTTGGCGCGAAAAGAATTTCACTGAGCAAGTAAAGGCTGATCAAATTGTGCCGGCTAATGACTCAGTTAAATTTGCAAATCTCTACTGTGAACTCAAATTTCCGGTCATTGCAGAAAAAAGGTACCTCTACTTGGAAAGGACACTCAAAATACCAACGGAACTAAAGAAGTACACTGAAGAGCAGACCAAACAGAGAGGTTGGGTATTTTTGGAGAGAGATCTGACAGAGGTAAACGCATCATGGGTCTGTGAGTTCTATTGTAACTACTATAAGACGACCCTTGATGCTGTGCAGCTTAGAGGGAAGCAGATCTTGGTCACAGAGGAGGCGGTAGAGGATATCCTCCACTTTCAGCCTAAAATAGACGATGCAGATGGTTATCAGAAGGCTGCGGAGTTGATTAGATTCATGAGTTTTGATTGGAATGCTGTCAGGCGTACCATAGCCATTGATCCTGATGTTCCATGGGCTATGGAAAAGTCAAAATTAACTCCACGGGGTATCAAGATTATTTATCTCAATGATGAGGCTAGGATGTCGCAGCAAACACTGAGTAATTACGTTATGCCTAGTACTCACGAGTCAAAGGTGCCAGCTGCCATGATCATCCTTATTTGGTGCATTATGGAAGGAAAGGACCTATACCTTCCACGGTTCATCAGGAAGTACATGTCTAGAGTTCATGTCAGAGGCACCCTGCCATTTCCATACTTGATCACCCAGATGGCTCGTTGAGCTGAGGTGCCGTGGGAGCTAGAGGATGAGAAGTCACTGATTGCCGACTACAAGAAGATTATTCCGCATGGCAAGAGGTTCTGACCTCTAGGCTACAGACTACCTACTACTATCACTTCTACTAATGCGGCCACATCCTCAGCAGCACCTGCATCTGATAAACTCCATTTGTAGGGTTTATCTTGTGTTGAATTTAGAGGATTTTATCATCTTTTTCCACATTTATTCAATGAAATAGCATGGTTTTATAACTTCTCCTTTAATTGTGCTTAAGAGTGAAAATATGCTTTTTAGGTTTTAAAATAGCTTAATCTAATTCACCTTGATTCCATTAGATGCCTTGATATGTTTGTTAACTAATTTCAGATTTAGGAGGCAAAGATTGGATCAAGAAAATGAAGGAAAAGCATGTAAAAATGGAGAACTCATGAAGAAATGAAGGAATCGCAAAAGCTGTCAAGCTGACCTCTTCACACTTAATCGACCATAACTTGAGCTACAGAGGTCCAAATGATACGGTTTTAGTTGCGTTGGAAAGCTAACATCCGGAGCTTCGAAATGATATAAGATTTGCCATAGTTGCATCGTGGATAGGGGGTGCGCACACGCATAGTATGCGTATGCGCCGATGGTTGCACATGCTTCACTTAATGCAACTCATGGCTAGTGATTTTAGAAGCCTTGTGGGTCCAATCCAACCCATTTCTGATGCTATTTAACTAAAGGATTGAAGAGGGATGGGGCATCTAGTCATTAGTTTAGTTTTATTTTAGTTTTATCATGCTTTAGTTAGTTTCTAGAGAGAGAAGCTCTCTCTTCTCTCTAGAATTAGGAGTAGGTTAGATCTAGATTAGGAATTCTTAGATCTAGGTTAATTTCATGCTTAGATTTACTTTTCCTTTATCAATTCTTCTTCTTCTACTTCTCCTCTCTCTAGTTTTGTATTTAATTCTTGTAATCCTTTACTTTTATATTGATGCACTTTTGTTCTTTTATTTTTCTTTAATGCAATTTATGTTTTCATGTTCCTTTATTGTTCATTTGATTTGTTGTTGTTTAATTCCTTGCAATTGAGTAGTGTAGATTTACTTTCCTTGCAATTTTACTATGCTTTTCTTTTGTGCCTTCCAAGTGTTTGATGAAATGCTTGGTTGGATTTTAGAGTAGAATTTTATGCTCTTGGCTTGGGAAGGTAACTTAGGAACTCTTGAGTTACTAATGTCCAAGTGATTGACGATTGGGAGCCATTAACGCTAGATCTCACTAATTGATTTGGTGGAGAACTAGGACTTATGGACTTGAATTGATATAGTTCACTTGACTTTCGTCTACTATTAATTAGGGGTTAACTTAGTGGGATTGATCCTTGCCAATTCTTATGTTGTAGTTAGTGATAGGGATAGAGATCCTTGACCACCAAAACTTGCCAAGACCTTTGTAGTTATTAGTTTATTTTCATTGCCATTTACATTTCATGTCTCTATTCAAAAACCCCAAAACATACTTCATAACCAATAACAAGACACTTTATTGCAATTCCTAGGGAGAATGACCCGAGGTTTAAATACTTCGGTTTATAGATTTTAGGGGTTTGTACTTGTGACAAACAAATTTTTGTATGAAAGGACTATTGTTGGTTTAGGAACTATATTGCAACGAGATTTTACATTCTAAACCATACAAAAGTCCACTCATCAGTAGCACCACCTGCTTCTGTAGCCCCCTCATCTGCTTCTCAGCCTGTTTACCACCTTGTGCACCGCCTCTTTGAGCGGCTTGATCAGATGGAACGCCACAATCAGCGGTGTTATGAGCGGTCTAAGCGTCGCAATAAGCGACGCTATGAACACCTGAAACTAATTGTGAAGTCGGGGCGTACTGACATCCCCTCCGAGCCTGACACACCCTCGGAGCACTCTGAGGAGGAGGATGCACAGGAGGAGGACTAACAGCAAGCACAGCACGAGGAGCCTCAGCTTGAGCAGCCTGCAGAGTCACAGGCACCTCCACAGCCAGAGGCCACAGAGCCCGCAGCACACCCTTCAGTAGGAGAGGACCCTTCACACCCAGCTTGACAGAGCATCGAGGACGATGCTGTGATATAAGTGTGGGGAGGTCGCCGTCTCCGGCAGATTTTATTTTGGTGAACTATTTCAGACTTTAATCCTATTTTGCTTCATTTTGTATTTTTATTTTATTTTATTTTATTTTACTTTTCTTTTAGTACTTGCACATTTCTATTTTATTGTACTCTTGTTTATTTTTACTTGGTTGCATTCTGTACTTTGGGCTTGTATATATATTAGACATTTAGCTTAAATTGCACTTTTAGTTTATTAGTTGTGATGTGGAAAAACATGGACTATTGAACTTAGTTTACCCTTTTGCATATGAGAAATTGATTTTATTGAAAATATGGATGAACTAAAAGCTTTTAGCTTTTCATAATCACAACAATCCATTTAGCATATATATATATATATATATATATATATATATATATAATACTAATAATAAATGTTAGTCAATTGATGAAATTTTCAAGGAATATATCTATTTTTAGGAAAGGCATTTAAGATTCACATTGATTTGAGTTAAACCCTTTTGTAACTGATGAGCGGATATTTTATACGCTTTTTGGGGTTAATTTCATGTAGTTTTGAGTATGTTCTAGTTAGGTTTTAGTCTATTTTCATTAGTTTTTAGGAAAAATTCATATTTCTAGACTTTACTATGAGTTGTGTGTTTTTCTGTAATTTCAGGTATTTTTCTGGCTGAAATTGAAGGAGCTGAGCAAAAATCTTATTCAGCCTGAAAAAGGACTGCTAATGCTGTTGGATTCTGACCTCCCTGCACTCAAAGTGGATTTTCTGGAGCTACAGAACTCGAAATGGCATGCTTCTAATTGCGTTGGAAAGTAGACATCCAGGGCTTTCCAGCAATATATAATAGTCCATACTTTGCACAAGGATAGACGATGTAAACTGGCGTTCAACGCCAGTTCTCTGCCCAATTCTGGCGTCCAGCGCCAGAAAAGGATCAAAAGCTGGAGTTGAACGCCCAAACTGGCACAAAAACTGGCGTTCAACTCCACAAATGACCTCTACACATTAATTGCAATTCAACTGATTAACATAATTGACTTCCTGACTAAGATTTACAAGATAACCATAGATTGCTTCAAACCAACAATCTCCGTGGGATTCGACCCTTACTCACGTGAGGTATTACTTGGACGACCCAGTGCACTTGCTGGTCAGTGGTACGAGTTGTGAAAAGTGTGATTCACAATTCGTGCACCAAGTTTTTGGCGCCGTTGCCGGGGATTTTTCGTGTTTGGACAACTAACGGTTTATTTTGTTGCTTAGATTAGGAAAAATTTCTCTTTTTTTGTTTAGAGTCTCTTATTATTGTCGTGCTAGAATTTTAGAATCCTCATTTTCTTTTTAAAATCTTTTTCAAAAATAATTTTTCTACTAAATTCTGTGCCAAACTTTAAGTTTGGTGTTTTCTTGTTGATTTTTCTTAAAATTTTCGAAAATTTATTTTGGTTTTCTAAAAATTTTAAGTTTGGTGTTCGTCCTTGGTGTTCTTGTGTTCTTGTGAGTCTTCAAAGTGTTCTCGAGTTTTTCTTGTGTCTTGATCTTAAAATTTTTAAGTTTGGTGTTCCTTGGTGTTTTCCCTCCAAAATTTTCGAAAATAAGGAGCATTAGATCTAAAAATTTTAAATCTTGTGCTATCTTATTGTTTTTCTCTTCCCTCTTAAAAATAAAAAATATCTTTTCTCTCTATTTTAAAAACAAATTTTCGAAATATATTTCTAAAATTCAGATTTTTATTTCAAAATTTAAAACTTTTTTTTTCAAAATCATCATATCCTTTTCAAAACTTCCTAATCACTTTCTCTCTCCTCAGTTTTTCGAAAATCTTCACTCAATTTTTATTTATTTTATTTTAATTTATTTCATTTTCGAAATAAATATATAAATAAATAAATAAAAATATTTTTTCTATTTTACATCATCTCCCTTTCTCCATCATGGACCTAAGCGGAAATGAACAGTCCAGGAGGACTCTGGGGTCATATTCTAACCCCTCTACTGCTTCATATGGGAGTAGTATCTGCATACCCTCCATTGGAGTCAGTAGCTTTGAGTTGAATCCTCAGCTCATTATCATGGTGCAGCAAAGTTGCCAGTATTCTGGTCTTCCACAGGAAGAACCTACAGAGTTTCTGGCACAGTTTCTACAGATTGTTGACACAGTACATGATAAAGAAATAGATCAGGATGTCTACAGAGTATTACTGTTTCCATTTGCTGTAAAAGATCAAGCTAAGAGGTGGTTGAATAACCAACCTAAGGCCAGCATAAAGACATGGAAACAGCTGACAGAGAAATTCCTGAATCAGTACTTTCCCCCAAAACGGATGACACAACTAAGGCTGGACATCCAAGGCTTTAAACAAGGAGATAATGAATCTCTTTATGATGCCTGGGAAAGATACAGAGAGATGCTACGAAAATGCCCCTCTGAAATGTTTTCAGAGTGGGTTCAGTTAGATATCTTCTATTATGGGCTTGCAGAAGGAGCTCAGATGTTTCTTGATTACTCAGCTGGTGGATCTATCCACATGAGAAAGACAATTGAAGAGGCTCAAGAGCTCATTGATACAGTTGCCAGGAATCAACATCTATACCTAAGCAATGACTCTTCCATGAAAGAAGAGGTTAAGACAGCAACTGCTGAACTCAGTCCTGTAAAACAAGCTGCTGAATTCAATCAGCAATTGGACTTTCTAACAAAGCAGTTAGCCGAATTCAAAGAAAGGTTACAAGAGACAAGGATGGCTAATATACATATGGACGAACAATTTAAGCAAACAAAGCAGCAGTTGTCAAGGCAAATAGCAGAAGAATGCCAAGCAGTTCAACTAAGAAGTGGGAAAATATTAAATACCCCACCTCAAGGCAGCAAAAAGCTAAGAAATGAGCAAACCACCCAAAATTCACCTGAGGACAGTAAGAGCCCAGGGAAAAGTAATTCTGGAACTAAAACGCTAGAAAATTGGTGGAAGGCTGGCGCTGAATGCCCAGACCATGCTCAGGACTGGCGTTCAACGCCAGAAACAAGGCAGGACTGGCGTTCAACGCCAGAAATGGGCAAGGATCTGGCGTTGAACGCCTAAAATGGGCAAGATCTGGCGCTGAACGCCCAAAATGGGCACAGTTCTGGCGTTCAGACGCCAGGAGCAGACAAGGAGCTGGCGTCCAGTTTCACTCCATCTTCAAACTCTGGCACTCAATCGCCAGTGAGGGATCAGACACACACAAATTCTGATAACAACCCCTCTAAAAAGGGTTCTTCAACCACTTCTGTAGGCAATAAACCTGCAACAACTAAGGTTGAAGAATATAAAGCCAAGATACCTTATCCTCAGAAACTCCAGAAAGAGGAGCAGGATAAGCAATTTGCTCGCTTTGCAGATTATCTCAGGACTCTTGAAATAAAGATTCCATTTGCAGAAGCACTTAAGCAAATACCTTCTTATGCCGAGTTCATGAAAGAGATCTTGAGTCATAAAAAGGATTGGAGAGAAACAGAAAGAGTTCTCCTCACTGAAGAATGCAGTGCAGTCATTCTGAAAAGCTTTCCTGAAAAGCTTAAAGACCCTGGGAGTTTTCTGATACCATGCATATTAGAAGGTAATTGCACCAAGACAGCTTTATGCGATCTTGGGGCAAGCATCAACCTAATACCTGCATCCACTATCAGAAAGCTTGGCTTAACTGAAGAAGTTAAACCAACCCGGATATGTCTCCAACTTGCTGATGGTTCCACTAAATACCCATCAGGCGTGATTGAGGACATGATTGTCAGAGTTGGGCCATTCGCCTTTCCCACTGACTTTGTTGTGCTGGAAATGGAGGAGCACAAGAGTGCTACTCTCATTCTAGGAAGACCCTTCCTAGCAACTGGACGATCCCTCATTGACGTCCAACAGGGGGAAATAACCCTCAGAGTCAATGATGATGAGTTCAAGTTGAACGCTGTCAAAGCCATGCAGCATCCAGACACATCAAAAGACTGCATGAAAGTAGATCTTATTGACTCTTTGGTAGAAGAGATCAACATGGCTGAGAGTCTTGAATCGGAGTTGGAAACATCTTTAAAGATGTTCAGCCTGATTTAGAGGATTCAGAGGACATGAAAGAGCCTCTGAAATTTCTTCTGGAAGAGGAGAAACCTCCTAAACCCGAGCTCAAGCCATTACCACTATCCTTGAAATATGCGTTTCTGGGAGAAGGTGACACTTTTCCAGTGATCATAAGCTCTGCTTTAAATTCACAGGAAGATGAGGCACTTATTCAAGTGCTAAGGACACACAAGACAGCTCTTGGGTGGTCCATAGGTGACCTTAAGGGCATAAGCCCAGCTAGATGCATGCACAAAATCTTATTGGAGGATAATGCCAAACCAGTAGTTCAACCACAGAGGTGGCTAAATCCAGCCATGAAAGAAGTGGTGCAGAAAGAGGTCACCAAATTACTAGAGGCTGGGATTATTTATCCTATTTCTGATAGCCCCTGGGTGAGCCCTGTCCAAGTCGTCCCAAAAAAGGGAGGCATGACAGTGATTCATATTGAAAAAAATGAACTGGTTCCTACAAGAACAGTTACAGGGTGGCGCATGTGTATTGACTATAGAAGGCTCAATACAGCCACCA
>NC_029788.2:78054999-78085370 GCF_000816755.2 Arachis ipaensis | reverse complement strand
TATGGTTATGTGGAGCTTCAAGATATTGATTCTGATAAGAAGTTCATTGTCAATGGATAGAGAATCAAGCATTATCTTGAAGGCAATGTTGAGCAAGATTGCTCAAGGCTGAAGCTAGATTAAAAGCTCAGCAAGGTCTAGCTAAAGACAATAAAGAAGCGCTTGCTGGGAGGCAACCCAGCCATGGGGCATCAATCCTCTAAGCATTTTGCCCTATTTCTATTTTTATTTTTATTTGTTTATATAGAGTTCATTGATAACAAGGTAAATAATCAATTGTATAAGTTCACAGGGTTACAGAAGGAATCTGCACACAAAACAGAGAAAAAGAGCTCACTGGCAAGAAAACGCCAGTAAAAGTGTATTTTGGGCGTTCAACGCCCAAAATGGGCATCCACTGGGCGTTGAACGCCAGTAATGGTAGCAATCTGGGCGTTCAACGCCAGAAATGGGCACCCACTGGGCGTTGAACGCCAGTAATGGCAGCAACCAGGCGTTGAACGCCCAGGAGAGCAGCATTTGGGCGCTAAACGCCCAAAATAGGCAGTGTTTGGGCGTTCAAACGCCAGGAAGGCAGGGAGGAGCCAAATTCATTTTTTCCACACGTTTTTCCATTCTAGTTTCAAATTTTATGCTTCAATACATGATTTTACATAAACATGTCAAGAACCCTGATTTCTAAATTCCATAATTTCTAAAAAACCCTACCACTAAAAATATCAAATGTATTTTAATCCATAAGCACCAGGCATCTTTGCAAATTCAATCCAACTCTTTTCAAAATTTCTTTTACAAATCTATCTTTTTCAACTCATCAATATCTTTTTCAAAACCTCCACTTTATCTTTATCAAAAATTAAATCTATCTTTCTCAAAAATCTTTCATATCCTCTCAATTTTAAACTATATCTTCTCTTATCATATCTTCTATCTTATCTTTTCCGAATAAATCTTTTTATCATATCTTTATCTCTTTTTTTGAAAACCCACCCTCCCCCCCTTATAAATTTGAGTTTGGCCTCCCTCCTTTCCCATCAACAATTGCCCCTAGCTCTCCTTCTATCCCTCTCCTTTCTATTCTTTTGCTTGAGGACAAGCAAACCTCTAAGTTTGATGTGTTTATCCGCAATCACTAAGATCATGGCCCCCAAAGGAAAACAACCCACTCCAAGAGGTAAGAAAGAGAGCGTTCCAAAACCACTTTGGAATCAAGGGAAGTTCTTATCTAAAGAACATTCAGACCATTATAACAAAATAATGGGTTTGAGATCAGTGATCCCAGAAGTTAGATTCGATCTGAAAGAAGATGAATACCCGGAGATCCAGGAGCAAATTCGAATCAGGAGCTGGGAAGTCCTAGCTAATCCTGAAACGAAAGTGGGAAGGAACATGGTCCAGGAGTTCTATGCTAATATGTGGCAAACTGACAAGCAGAAACTATCTAGGACTGCTCTCTATGACTATCGGACCGTGGTCAGAGGAAAGATTGTTCATACCCACCCTGACAGGATCAGGGAGATCTTAAAGCTACCTCAGCTGAAGGATGATCCAGACTCCTTCAACAGGAGGATGATGAGAGCAGACAAGGGCCTGGATAAGATTCTAGAGGACATATGTATCCCTGGAGCCAGATGAACCACCAACACAAAGGGTGTCCCAAATCAACTCAAGAGAGAGGATCCCAAACCAATCGCCAGAGGATGGCTAGATTTCATTGGGCATTCTCTGTTGCCTACTAGCAACCATTCTGAAGTCACAGTTAAAAGAGCAGTGATGATCCATTGCATCATGATGGAAAGGAAGTGGAGGTTCATCAGCTGATTTCAGCTGAACTCTTACAAAATTGCTAACAAGAATTCTAAAGAGGCCAGGTTGGCTTATCCAAGCGTGATTTCTCTGCTCTGCAAGAACACTGGAGTAAGGATGGGAATAACTGAGTATAGAAAGAAAAAGAAAAAGCAAGCAGAAAAAGCCAAAAGCTCTTAAAACCAAGAGGCAAGAGCAAAAAGCCAATAACTCTTAAAACCAAAAGGCAAGGGCAAATAAAAAGCATCCCAAGGCTTTGAGCATCAGTGGATAGGAGGGCCTAAAGGAATAAAATCCTGGTCTAAGCGGCTAAACCAAGCTGTCCCTAACCATGTGCTTGTGGCGTGAAGGTGTCAAGTGAAAACTTGAGACTGAGCGGTTAAAGTCAAAGTCCAAGGCAAAAAGGAGAGTGTGCTTAAGAACTCTGGACACCTCTAATTGGGGACTTTAGCAAAGCTGAGTCACAATCTAAAAGGTTCACCCAATTATGTGTCTGTGGTATTCATGTATCCGGTGGTAATACTGGAAAACAAAGTGCTTAGGGCCACGGCCAAGACTCATAAAATAGCTGTATTCAAGAATCATCACACTAAAATAGGAGAATCAATAACACTATCTGAATTCTAAGTTCCTATAGATGCCAATCACTCTGAGCTTCAATGGATAAAGTGAGATGCCAAAACTGTTCAGAAGCAAAAAGCTACTAGTCCCGCTCATCTAATTAGAATCTGAGCTTCACTCAAAAACTCTGAGATATTATTGCTTCTCAACCTATTAGTCTTCTATTTTATTTGTCTAGTTGCTTGAGGACAAGCAACAGTTTAAGTTTGGTGTTGTGATGAGCGGATATTTTATACGCTTTTTGGGGTTAATTTCATGTAGTTTTAAGTATGTTCTAGTTAGGTTTTAGTCTATTTTCATTAGTTTTTAGGAAAAATTCATATTTCTGGACTTTACTATGAGTTGTGTGTTTTTCTGTAATTTCTGTATTTTTCTGGCAGTGAATTGCTTAAATCTCAGCCCCAACACACACCAAGTGGGCCCCAGAAGTGGATCTCTGCATCATCCATCATAGTTTACTCATTTTTTGTAAACCTATGCTACTAGTTTAGTATTTAAACAACTTTTAGAGACTTATTTTGCATCTCATGACATTTTAGATCTGAACTTTGTACTCTTTGACGGCATGAGTCTCTAAACTCCATTGTTGGGGGTGAGGAGCTCTGCTGTGTCTCGATGAATTAATGCAAGTATTTCTGTTTTCTATTCAAACACGCTTGTTCCTATCTAAGATGTTCATTCGCGCTTAACTATGATGAAGGTGATGATCCGTGACACTCATCACCATCCTCAACCCATGAACGTGTGCCTGACAACCACCTCCGTTCTATATCAGATTGAATGAGTATCTCTTAGATCTCTTAATTAGAATCTTCGTGGTATAATCTAGAATTGATGGCGGCATTCATGAGAATCCGGAAAGTCTATACCTTGTCTGTGGTATTCCGAGTAGGATTCAAGGATTGAATGACTGTGACGAGCTTCAAACTCCTGAAGGCTGGGCGTTAGTGACAAACACAAAGGAATCAAGGGATTCTATTCCAACCGGATTGAGAACCAACCGGTGATTAGCCGTGCTGTGACAGAGCGCGTGAGCGTAGTTTTCACTGGAAGGATGGAAGGTAGCCATTGACAACGGTGATCCACCAACACACAGCTTGCCATAGGAGGACGTGCGTGCGTGAACAAGAAGACAGAGGAAAGCAGAGATTCAGAAGACAAAGCATCTCCAAAACTCCAACACATTCTCCATTACTGCACAACAAGTAACCTTTAATCCATGCTCTCTTGTTTAATTGCAATTCAACTGATAAACATAATTGACTTCCTGACTAAGATTTACAAGATAACCATAGATTGCTTCAAACCAAAAATCTCCGTGGGATTCGACCCTTACTCACGTGAGGTATTACTTGGACGACCCAGTGCACTTGCTGGTCAGTGGTACGAGTTGTGAAAAGTGTGATTCACAATTCGTGCACCAGTAACTTACAAGATATATATAATTGGAATATGGTTTTAGAGCTAAAGAACACACAACCCGTGAGTTTTTGAACTTAATTGCATGGTTACATTATTTAACCATAATATTTTATTCCTGTGTGTTTCTTCTCTATGATTGCAATCTTTGCTTTGTTATATTCTATATGTCCATTGTTTAGTGTATTTGCATGCATACATATGATTGAGGCCATCATTTGTTATTAGCTCACTTATCCCAAATAGCCTACCATTCAAATTACCTTTGTTTGCCACTTTAAGCCTTTTAATCCCCATTTGTTCTATATTTTACCACATCACTAAGCTTAAGCAGAAAAACAATTAATTACCCCAATTGAATCTTTGATTAGCTTAAGATAGAGATTGTGTATCAATTAAGTGTGGGGAATTGTGGGAACATGGGTTAATGGGAATGTACTCTGTTTCTAATTTATTTGAATATTGGAAATTTGGGTGCATACTTATGAGAGATCAGAAAAAGCATATGCATTGATACGATTATGTTTGCTTTCATGTTCATAAAAAAAAGAAAAAAAATATAATAATTTTTAAATAAGGGGATAAAATAACCCAAATGTTAAGTTTAACAAAAGATCAATGCATATGTGGTAAAATTAAAGAAAAATTTAATACATGAGTATGTGATGCAAAAGTGGAAATTTTGGGTAGCTAGGCTTAATTTTATAATTGTATGGAGTATGTGTATGTGTTATGTGAGAAATTACGTTAGTCAAGGATTCAATTTACAGCTCACTTGGCCATATATATATATATACCCTCATCCTTACCTTAGCCCCATTACAACCTTGAAAAGCCCTCATGATGTTTGCATTTGTACACCTAATAT
Source organism: Arachis ipaensis (assembly GCF_000816755.2). NCBI lineage: Eukaryota > Viridiplantae > Streptophyta > Magnoliopsida > Fabales > Fabaceae > Arachis > Arachis ipaensis. Next base: position 78,080,656 of record NC_029788.2, on the reverse strand, counting down.
TTGTTGATTAGTTAGATGAAGAACAAAGTTTTAGAAAGCATGACTAGAGAAGAGTAGATTGGTTTAATCCCAAACACTTGAGTGATTAGAGTGCATATACAAATCCAGTGAGGGTTCAATTGCTCATTTCCATATGTCCATATTTGATCATTGCTTATCTTGCAAGTTTGTGAACTCTTTTGATTAACTCAACTCATGTGTGAATGTGTTTTGATATGATTGATTTAGTCCTTGATTGTGCATATATGAATTCTTGAAAATTTAACTCAATTTGACCACATGTATGCTTATATATATATATATATATATATATATATAGATAAAAATTAGAATAGCATGATTCATGTAGGTAGCTTGCATCTAGATAGGTTGCATTGCATAAGTCCCACCATTCTGCCTTCACTCTTTTGGTTCTCTTGAGCTTAGCATGAGGACATGCTAATGTTTAAGTGTGGGAAGATTGATAAACCACTATTTTATGGTTTATCTTGTGCTAATTTGAGTGGTTTTTATCAATTATTTGCTCACTTATTCATATAATTTGCATGGTTTTATAATTCCTTCCTAATTCTGTGATATAGTTAAAAACATGTTTCCTGGGCCTTTAAACTGTCAATTTTAATTATCCTTTATTACCATTCGATTCCGTGATCTGTGTGTTAAGTGTTTTCAGGCTTTATAGGGCAGGAATGGCTTAGAGGATGGAAAGGAAGCATGCAAAATTGGAAGGAACGCAAGAAAATGGAGTTTTGAGAAGCTGGCAGCGACGCGCATGCATGAGCGACACGTACGTGTGACAAGGAATTTCGCCAAATGACGCGTACGCGTGACATGCACCACGTGAAGAAATTGCAGAAAGCGCTGGGGGCGATTTCTGGGCTCCTTTCCCGAGAACACAGAATAGAGGCTGCAGAGTGGGGGAATCATGGATTAATGAATTCATTCACATAATTTTAGGTTTTAGATGTAGTTTTCTAGAGAGAGGCTCTCTCCTCTCTCTAGGTTTTAGTATTCTTAGGTTTAGCTATTTTCAATTTCAGATTTCTTTCTTAGTTTAATTTAGTTTCTCTTCTACTTTTTTTGCCTTAGCATTCTAGTTTATTTATTTACCTTATTGGTTACTTTGTGTTGCTACTTTAGTTTATGAACCCTCCATGTTAGATTCGATTTTATATTTAATGCAATTTGAGGTATTTCATGTTTATTGATTCCTGCTTTAATTGTTGTCATTGATGCTTGCAATTGTTGGTTTTAGATTTACATTCCCTATTACTTTTCTATGTCTTTATGTTGTGCCTTCCAAGTGTTTGATAAAATTCTTGGGAGGGTTTTAAGTTAGATTTTTATGTTCTTGGCTTTGGTTGAGTAATTGGAGACTCTTGAGTTATCAAACTCCTTTGTTGGTTGATAATTGAGAAGTTGCTAGTTGATTTGGATCCCTCTAAAGTTAGTCTTTCCTTAGGAGTTGACTAGGACTTGAGGAATCAAATTAGTTTGTCCACTTGACTTTCCTTCATAGTTAAAGGTTAATTAAGTGGGAGTAATGAATAATTCTCATCACAATTGATAAGGATAACTAGGATAGGACTTCTAATTCTCATACCTTGCCAAGAGCTTTTCTTAGTTATTAATTTATTTTCTTGTCATTTAAATTCCTTGTTCAACAATTAAAAACCCAAAAAGATACTTTTCCATAACCAATTATAAGTACACTTCCTTGCAATTCCTTGAGAGACGACCCAAGGTTTACATACTTCGGTTTATTTTTATTGGGTTTGCTTAATGACAAACAAGTTTTTGTATGAAAGGATCCTTTGTTGGTTTAGAAACTATACTAGCAACGAGAATTTATTGTAAATTCTTTACCGGCAAAAGTCCGTTCATCATTGCCACCCCCCAAAGCCCCTTCTTCACTTTCAACGACACACACACGGATAGCACACACACACAACAACACGCGACGTAGCAAGGGAAGGGGGAAGAGATAACCACCGCCGCGCGTCTTGCCATTGCCGTTCCCACCGATCTGCCGGACTCGCCACGCCTTGCCCCCACATCTTTCTGCTACTGCCGTCATTGCACGCGAGAGGAGGGAATGCGCCGAGGTTATCGCACACGAAGGAGAGAAATGGTGTCGTGGTTGGAGCCGCACCCTTCTGCCACCGTCGAGTCACCCTCCGCCATCGCCGTTCCTTCGTAGCCGCCGTAGCTGGGTCGCTGGGAAGAAAAGCCTGACGCGAAGGGAACAGAGCGGGAGGAGAGAGAAACCACGCGCTGTCGTTGATGTGGTCGAGTACGCCGTTCCTCTGCCGCCACTGTTGCTGAGATGCTGTCGCTGCTGCCTCTATTTCCATTGCAGCTGCCACTGGCATCGCTGTTGTAAGCTTCTTCTCTTACCGTTTGGTTATGGTTCGGTGGAAATCACTTGTGCCAGCTCTGTCCTAAGTGGTTCCGTGTTCACATTGGTTCTTTTCTTGCCGATGAGGGCCGCCGAAGCTGCAACTGCGCTGCTCTTGGTTTCTTGTTGTACAATAAGTTACTTTTACTTCAAAAACCCTCTTAGTCATTGTTCTGTTACAGATTATTGAGTTTTACGTGACGTTAATGTCTTATGTAACACTCTACCACACATAGCTTTACGCTTAAGCCGTAAAACAGAGGTTATGTGGTATTTTGACCTCTAAAAACAAAATATATACATAATAATATTGGAAAGAATACAGTATACAAGGATCCTTGATAAACGGATAAAGTAAAATCGAAAAATAAAAAGCGCAACACTTAGAAATAGGGATTACTTGTATGCGAAGAAATCTAAGGTTCACTAACATATTTATACAAAAGATAAGAGTAGAGGATCAAGGGTACAAAATAACAAGCTCTGAACTCATCCTGCGAAGTTAAGGCTGGCTCAAGAATATTTACATATATATATATATGTACATAACCCAAAGTCCCAAAATGACACATACATAAAAACCTTAGTTCTCCAAAATAACACAAGCATCTATAAGGAGAGTCTATATAAATACATATATCAAAAGGATCAAAAGAAAATCCCAAAATGACCACTCCGCCGTAGAGCTCCAGACGCCTAGCGAGGTGCCGCTCGACCTACATCTAAAAATAGTAACATAGTATGGGGTGAGAACCGAAGGTTCTCGGCATGGTAAAGGTGCCACGCATATAAGAGATAAGGTTCTGGGAATGCCAGAGGCAATCTTAGGACGTCGACACTCAGATTATAAAGTTTAAAGTACTAAAACAAAAACCATGATTGGGTGGTCTTCTAAGAATATCTAAGCCTAGCTTAAACTTAACCTTAACACTAGTCTTTTCACCTTTCCTCCGTTCCTCCATCTTCTGTGAGTTTGCAAAGACAAACAAACAGACAATTGCAAGCACAAGTCGGAAACAAGTAGTGCAAGTAGCAGATATAACAGTTAACATAATATATTCAATTAGGCATTCCCAAATAATGCATAGCAAGCAAAGAAAACAAAATGCACATGATGTATGCCTGTCCTATAGCTGATGAGACTCATCTGTCGGTTATCAAGCCAACTTGACAAGTCCGGCTATAAACCATGGACTGACTCCCAACGCGCATCCCCAAGAGTTTATGCATATCTTTTTCTCAAATATATAAAATTTCTCAATGGGGTCAACATCCCCGGGAATTTATAAGTGCCCGGTCACACTTACGTTGTAGGGTCAACAGAGTATTGAGTCTCAACCTGGAACATGTGGTGGCAAGCCACGGTACTTTACCCAGGGAAACTCGTATATCAGATAATTGAGTGTATAAGCCAATAAAAATTCATATTCATGGTACACATTGCATCAACATATCATTTAAGCCATTGTACCATAAACACTCCAAGTTTACACATTTCCATACATAATTTATCACTTTTCCAACTTTACTTTACCCCCAAGTTACCTCTATTTCCTAGCTTCAACTCTTCACTAGACCTATTAATATGATATAAGGTTAAAAGGATGAAAATAGAGGTTTAGAGGTTGAAATCATAAAAACATATTTTTGCTGAAACAGGGGTCACGCGTATGCGTGGGGGTGCATTTTCTAAGAGGTCATGCGTACGCGTGGGCGTGTGAAAATCCTTGCTTGCGTACGCAAGAACCTTCCTCACGTACACGAGAATCCCAACGTGAGAGGGTTGGTCGCGTCGCGTGCAGGTGGTCGCATACGAACCCCTTAAAAATCAGTGTTCGCGTACGCAAACACACTTCTCGCATACACAAGCAGCCAAACCCGAAGAGTTTGGTCGCATCGTGTGCAGTGGTTGCGTACACAAGCTGTGCAGAATCAGCAAAATGCTGAATGCTGCAGAATTTTCAGGTTTGCCCTCCGAACTTCCGACGCGTATAACGTTTTCGTTTTAAAATATTTTTCATCCGTTCTTCGAACGGTGTAAACTTCACGGACCCAATTTTATATAAAACAGATTTGAAACAATTTGGTGGTCTGAAAGCTGAGTTATAGCTTGTCGAAGTTTGGCCAAAAATTTGTTTTTCACAAACAAACCCAAACCTCAATTTTCGTCAAAACAAAACTCACTCCCAACCTTCTATACACATATATTCAGCACCCCAACACCAATTACCACATTACTTCCATCACATATTGCCTTATACAACCGTTCCTCAACTTTAATCAACCATATACATAAATTTCCCAATAATGTTAACAAAATCATCAATATACTACCATCTATTCCTATTTACTCATATCATCATCTTCAACTTGTCACCTGACAACCTAGCATCATCATAAACAATAATCATGCAACAAACATTCAATTTCATATCATATTCATAATCAAGGCGCTATGCATTAAGCACACTCATTCGTTCCAACCTATCCTATGGTCATCTAGCCTAAGTTTTCACAGAACATTATATATTAAATATATGAAACCTAAACCATACCTTGGTCGATTTTCATGTGTTGTCCAAGGTAAATCACCAAAGCCAAACACAGCCTCACAAGTCCAAAATCACCAAGGCCTTAACACTAATCCTCCACCAAGCCTCAAATGCCCAAAATCATGTTCCAATATATGTATATACACCTAAGTTCACATTTTTCACATATTCATATACAAAATTCAATACTCACACTCTAAATCAATGAATTCACTAGGGTTAATGATTCTTACCGTACCCACGGACCAAATGAACTAAGCCCAACAAGTTTCGCAAGCTAAATCGAACCTAGAGTACCAAATTCTACAAAATCTCAATATAGATACTTGCTAAAGTTTGAAATGCAAGGGGTAGAAAAACTGAAGTGAGAATGAGACTTACCTATAAAATTGTTCCGATAGATGCGGTGGTCGCGTGGCTGTAAACGGTGCGGCGATTGGAGCTCGGAGTGAGGAGATATGGTGGTTTGAAGTGGAGGTTAGGGTTGGAACCCTCTCTTCTCTTCCCCTTAGCTTGTTTAAGCGTGCATTCTTGGCTGAATGGGGAAGGAGAGAGGAATATCATTGAGCCACTTAGGCTGAAGGGTTTGGGCCTTGGGCCCATTTCGAGCCCGGTTCGACCGGTTTGACCCGTTCGGCCTAATCTTAGGCCAAATTCTTAAAAATTAGTATCAAAATTCGTGTTTTAATGAGCTCTATCCTAATTTAATATAATATTTATATTTCTAATTTCTCTTATTAAAATTTAATTTATTGACTAATTATTTGCTAATTTAACGGGATTTACATCTTAGGGTTGAGCTACGGTTCTTGCGTGTTGTGTTTAGAGGTTATGGCTACTGTGAGGATGGTCGGTATTGATGGCGCTGCTGCTAGATAAGAGTAGAAATGTAGTTTGTCACGTAGCTAAGTCGCGAACAAAGTAGGAGCGCTTTCCTTAAACTCATTTTATTATCAAGAATTGTTATAAGTCCATATTGATGCAAATAATATATTTTTGGTGATTATGTGAATTTTATGGATTGAACTGAGTTGTTTTGGATAAATGATTGATTTATTGATTGATTAAATTAGTTTCTAAATTATGATATAATAGTTATTGAGCGTTTGAATGCGTATTGATAATTGAGGTTGAATTATTGTGATTTACTGGATTAGTTGTTCGAATTCTGGATTTTTGTTGATTTCCTTGAGTTGAGTTGGAGTTGTTGAAATAATGGTTTATTGGAAATAATTTTGAGAATTGGAAATGAATTGAAATATTAGAATTGGTTTTGTTTGACTTATCAAAAATGATTTTGAGAATTGAAAATAATTTTAGATATTGGAATTTGTCTAATTTTGAAAACGATTTGAAAGGAGTTTTGAGAAATGGTTTAGTTGGGAACTGAGAAGGGTGGTAAAATCCGAGTTTCATTGAAGGTGTTGTAGAAATTTTTCTGAGAATTTTGGAAGTTTTATTCTAGTTAATTTGATAGTAGAATTGTTTTATTTGATTTTGGTTTAACTAAAGAAAAGAGTTATGATTTAAGAATTTCAATGAATTTAAAGAAAAATGAGCATGGTTTGATTATTTTTATCAAAAGAGATATGACTTGAGTACTTTTAAAGATTTTAGAGTATTTAAATAATGGATTTGAAGATAAATTCTTTTGGAATTTTCAATTAGGATTTCTAATTTCTAACTGGTATGGCTTGAACCTGGTTAAAAAAGTTTTAAAGCTTGAAATAGTTTTGAAGTTGGTTTAAAAGGATGAGCTTGGTTGTCTTTTCCCTAAAGTCTAGAGGCCTTGTCGAGGTATTTAACCAGTAAATGATCATTTTTTTTCTTTTGAAAGAGGTTTGAACTTGAAATGGTTTGACGTAGTTTGAGAAATTTTAATTAAGTGAGAATTGAGTTTTGAAAGAAGAATTGATTATTGAAGTCGAATTGAGACTTTTAGATTTTTAATGAAACGAGTTTTATTGAATTGATTCAAGTTAAAGCTGAGGTTGAGGATTCCCTCTCTTGTTACTGTGGACAAGCTTAAGGTTGAGAATTTTCTCACTTATTGCCCTGAAAAGTTGGATAGAAGGTCGAGGATTCCCTTTGGTTCAATTCTGTATTGTTAATTCTAATTTTGGTTATGTTTGACTATGTTGGATTGAAATGACTTTTGGATTGATATGGTGAGGATGGTGATTTTGTCCCACTCACGTATAGGCAAATTGAGAATGGGGATTCTCTCTCTTGCTGTGATAGACAAGTTCAGGTTGAGGATTCCCTCTCTTGTTGTGGTGGACAAGCGGGATTGAGGATTTCCTCTCTTGTTATATCGGGGAATTGAATGGAGAAAGTTGATAATTCCCTTCAATTCAATTTCTGGCTGTGGTATGAACGAGTTAGGTTGAAGTTTTCCTATTGTTACATTGGTGCGCGAAATTAAACTTCGCACAACTGAACAGCAAGTGCACTGGGTCATCCAAATAATACCTGAGTGAGTCAGGGTCAATCCCACGAGGATTGTGATTTGAAGCAAGCTATCGTTATCTTGTAGATCTTAGTCATGCGGATAGAGAAGTTGTTTGTTTGTTTAAAGCGCATAAGAGGAAAATAAAGAAAACGTTACTCAATTAATGGTGAAAGCAATGATAAGAAGATGGTTAAGGTATGGAGATACTTTGTTCTTCTAGAGCAATTCGGTTTCACTGTCTACTCCACCGTGAATGATTTCTTCTATGGCAGGCTGTATGTGATTAACGCCATTCTTGAGAGGTCGCCAATTCTCCTCCAGAGCTAAACCCCATGATTAGTGCGGATCTATTTTGATTGAGGGTGAAGCTCCTGCAGTCCATTCTCCTTAGTGATCCTACTCAAAATGCCACAGATAAGGTCAAATCTTCCGGATCAGAGAATGCTGGGCCTTTAGTTCTAGCCTCTACCACAAACACTCTAATCTCCCCACACATCGGCTGAATTGGTGTCTAGAGAAGTCCCCAATGAAGTCGTAGATTAGCCATTTAAGAGATGTATAATCAAGCTAGTGGTTCATCATTGTCTGATGAAAGACTCACTCTGAACCCATGTAGAATGAGATAACCTTGTGCCGGTTCAACGCATTCATATTGATGAAGAACGAAGATACATCTTAGAATAGAGAATCAAACACAGATTGAAGATAGAACAGTAATACTATTAATTCATAAAATTCAACAGAGCTCCCCTCAACCTAGGAGGTTTAGAAACTCATACTGATAGAAAATACAACGAAACATGTAAAGTGTCAAGAGGTTTCTTTGAAAAGTGTAAAAGTTCTCAAATAAATACTAGACTAATGACTAAGGATTACATAAAAAGGCTAAAACAGTCTTTTAGTGCGAAAATCTACTTCTGAGGCCCACTTGGTGAGTGTTTGGGCTGAGCTTGATTGAGATCCACATGCTAGGAGGCTCTTTAGGCATTGAACGCCTGCTTGGGGGTCCTTTGTGGGCGTTGGACGCTGGTTTCCTCCTTGTGGGCGTTGGACGCCAAAACAAGGCTGGAGGCTGGTGTTGAACGCCAGTTTTGGGCCTTCAATTTTGAAGCAAAGTATAGACTATTATACATTTCTGGAAAGCTCTGGATGTTAGCTTTCCATAGCCGTTCAAAACGCTCTATTTGGACTTCTGTAGCTTTAGAAATGCTCTTTCGAGTACAAGGAGGTCAGATCTTGACAACATCTACAGCACTTTATCTCTGAATCAGACTTTTGCTCCAGCTCCTCACTTTCAGCTAGCAAATACCTAAAATTGCATAAAAACACACAAACTCAAAGTAGAATAAAAAAATGTGAATTTTACACTAAAACCTATGAAAAATTAAAAAAACTTAAACAAAATATACTAAAAACTATATGAAAATGATGACAAAAAGCGTATAAAATATCCGCTCATCAGAACACCAATCTTAAACTGTTGCTTGTCCCCAAGGAAATAAAAACAAAGTAGGATAAAAAGAAGAGTAAGATATAATAAACATAAGAGTTTTCAATTAAGCTCTGTTTCAATTAGATGAGCGGGACTTAATAGCTTTTTGCTTCTAAATAGTTTTGGCATCTCACTATCCATTGAAACTCAGAAGTGTTGGTCTCTTTAGGAACTTAGAATCCAGATGATATTATTGACTCTCCTAGTTTAGTTCTTTTTTATTCTTGAACACAGATTTTAAAAGTCTTGGCCGTGGCCCCAAGCACTTTGTTTTCTAGTATTACCACCGGATACATAAATGCCACAGACACTTAACTGGGTGAACTCTTTCGGATTGTGATTCAGCTTTACTAGAATCCCCAGATAGAGGTGTCCAGAGTTCTTAAGTGCACTCTTTTTGCTTTGGATCACGACTTTAACTGCTCAGTCTCAAGCTTTTTACTTGACACCTTCACACCACAAGCATATAGTTAGGGACACTTTTCAATTGAAGTGCTAAGGCCAAGATTTTACTCCTTTTAGGCCCTCCTAACCATTGATACTCAAAGTCTTGGATCCTTTTACCCTTGCCTTTTGGTTTAAAGAGCTATTGACTTTTTCTGCTTTTTATTTCTCATTTTTTTTCGCAAGCGCATATATATATATATATTGCTTTTTTGCTGCTTTTTCTTGCTTCAAGAATCAATTTTTGGATTTTTAAGATTACCAATAATACTTCACTTTTATCATCATTCTTTCAAGAGCCAACTTTCTTAATTTCAATTTCAAATATGCACTGTTCATTCATACATTCAGAAAACAAAAGCAATGCCACCACATCAAAATAATTGAACTATTTTTAAGATTAAACTTGAAATTCATGTATCTCTCAATTCTTTTCAAATAAAATTTTCTTTTAAGTAAGGTGAGAGATATATGGAACATTTTATAGCTTTAAGACATAGATGGAAATGATCATGCAACAAGAACACGAGAATAGACAATAAAACATAACAGAAAACAGAAAAATAACGTAAGAAAAAGGGGATTAAGAGAATGAATTCACCTTAGTCATGGTGGCTACTCCTCTTCCTTGAGGATCCAATGTAGTGCTTGATCTCTTCAATGTCACGCCCTTGTCTTTGTTGTTCTTCCCTCATAACCCTTTGATCTTTTCTTATTTCATTGAGGATGGTGGAATGCTATTGATGCTCCAACCTTAATTGTTCCATATTAGTGTTCAATTCTCCAAGAGAATTATGTAATTGGTCCTAATAGCCTTGAGGAGGAAATTACATCCCTTGAGGTATCCCAGGGATTTCTTGCTGAGGCGGTTGCACAAGCTCATGTGCATGCTCTCTAGTTTGCTCCAACCTCTTCTTAGTGATGGGCTTGTCCTCCTTAATGAAGATGTCTCCCTCTATGACAATTCCAGCTGAATTGTATAGGTGACAAATGAGGTAAGAAAAAGCTAACCTTGCTTTGGTGGAAGGCTTTTCAGCTATCTTGTACAATTCTTGAGGTATCACCTCATGCACTTCCACCTCACTCCTAATCATGATGCAATGAATCATAATGGCTCTATCGATGGTCACTTCTGACCAATTGCTAGTAGGAATGATAGAGCATTAGATGAATTCCAACCATCCTCTAGCTACGAGCTTGAGGTCAAGCCTTCTTAGTTGAGTAGGCTTGCCTTGGGAATCCTTTTTCTACTATGCTCCTTCCACATAGATGTCTGAGAGCACTTGATCCAATCTCTGATCAAAGTTGACTCTTCTAGTGTAAGGATGTGGGTCTCCTTGCATCAAAGGCAAGTTGAATGCCAACCTCACACTTTCCGGGCTAAAATCTAATATTCTCCCTCGGATCATAGTGCTGCAATTCTTAGGATGAAGGTTCACACTAATGTTATAGTTTTTTGTGACCCACGCATTAGCATAGAACTCTTGCACCATTAAGATCCCAACCTCTTGGATGGAATTGGTTAGGACTTCCCAACCTCTTCTCTGGATCTCTCTTCGAATTTTTGGGTACTCATTCTTCTTAAACCTAAAAGGGATGGTGCATGAATCCCCATACTTTGTACAACTGAACCAGCAAGTGCACTGGGTTATCCAAGTAATACCTGAGTGAGTCAGGGTCGATCCCACGAGGATTGTGGTTTGAAGCAAGCTATGGTTATCTTGTAGGTCTTAGTCAGGCGGATAGAAGAGTTGTTGGATTTGTTTAAATGCAGCTTGATTGTTTAAAAGTAAATAAAAAAAAAGGGTAATCAGCACTCAAAAGTAGTGTAAACTATGATAAGAAGGTGGTTAAGGATTAGAGATGCTTTGTCCTTCTGGATTAACTCTGGTATTACTATCTTCTTCAATTATGAAAGATTTCTTCTATGGCAAGCTGTATGTGATTGTTGCTAGTTTGAGCAGCCGCCAATACTCCTCTAGATCTGAACCCGAGGGTTTGTGTAGATCTATTCTGATTGAGGGTGAAGCTCCTGCAGTTCATTCTCCATAGTGATCCTACTCAAAATGCCACAAACAAGGTCAAATCTTCCGAATCAGAGGATTTTGTGCCTTTGGTTCTAGCCTCTACCACAGAGACCCTAATCTCCCCATACCTCAGCTGAACTGGTGTCTCCAAAAGTTTCCAACGAAGTTATGGATTAGCAGTCTAAGAGATGTATAATCAAGCTGGTGGTTCATCATTGTCCGATGAAAGACGCACTCTGAACCCATATAGAATGTGATAACCTTGTGCCAGTTCAATGCATTCATATTGATGAAGAAAGAAGATACATCTTAGAATAGGGAATCAAACACAGATTAAAAAGAAACAGTAATACTTTTATTAATCCATAAAACTCAGCAGGGCTCCTCCCCTCAACCTAGGAGGTTTAGAAACTCATACTGATAGAAAATACAATGTGAAAAACAAAATTATGGTAAAGGATTGGCGAAGATCCTCAACAAAGAGTGATCTTCTACTTTATATACTAAACTAATGACTAGTAAGGGTAAAACAGTGTTTTTAGTGCTAAAATCCACTTCTGTGGCCCACTTGGTGAGTGTTTGGGCTGAGCTTTGATGAGATCCACATGCTAGGAGACCTCTAAGGCGTTGAACGCTGGCTAGGGGGTCCTCTTTGGGCGTTTGGATGCTGGTTTCTTCTCTTTGGGCGCTGGACGCCTGAAAGGAGGCAGGAGGCTGGCGTTGGACGCTAGTTTTGAGCCTTTTAATCTGAAGCAAAGTATGGACTATTATATATTTCTGGAACGCGCTGGAAGTCAGATTTACATAGCCGTTGAGAACATACCTGAAATTGTACAAAAATAGACAAACTCAAAGTAGAATCCAAAAATTTTAATTTAACACTAAAACCTATGAAAATATGATAAAAACTAAATAAATCATGCTAAAAACTATATGAAAATGATGCCAAAAAGTGTATAAAATATTCGTTCATCAAGAGACCTTAGGGATCACCTTCTTCTCTGCCAAGTGGTCTTGGTGGGCTTTGGTGATGGATCTCTCCATCTCCCAAGATTCGGAAGTGACGGCTATGACCTTTCCTTTCCTCTTTCTAGAGGGTTCTCCAACCTCAGATGCCATAAGTGGTAATGGAAAGCAAAAAGCAACACTTTTTCCACACCTAACTTAAAAGCTTTGCTCATCCTTGAGCAAAAATCAATAAAAGAGAAGAATAGAGTAGAAGAAGAAGAAAACATAGATGGAGATGGAGGGAGAGAAAAAATTTGGCTAAGGGGACTTTATAGTGTATGAATTGTGTGTATGAAGGGTTAATAAGAGGGGGTATTTATAGGAGTGGGCTAGGTTAGGGTTCGGTCATGGGTGGGGTAAATGGGGGAGAAATTTGATTTTAAAGTGGGTGGGGGTTGGTGAGAGTTATGATGGTTTTGGGGAAGTGATATGGATGTGATTGGGCTAGGATTTATAGGGAAGAGTGTATGGGAAAGTGTGAAAAAGAAGAGGGAAGAAGTGGGGTAGGTAAAGATGTTGTGGGATCCACTGATCCTGAGAAGCTAGGGAATTCAGATTCCATGTCCTTCGTCATGGGCGTTGAACGCCCAGCACTATGCTCTTGGCTGGCGTTCAACGGCAGCAAGACTGCCGATTTGGGAATTGAACGCCCAGCCAGTGCTCTTTAGCTGGCGTTCAACGCTAGCAAGACACTCTATCCAGAGTTGTCTGTTTTTATTGCTAAACCTTTTTGTCTCTGTTCTAACTGCTTCACATGATCATGTTGAGAGACATGTCTGGCTTAGCTATATGTCGGGTTTGGCTGTATAACTGACAGATGAGCTCAGTGGCCAGTAGGATAGGCATGCATCATTTGCGCCTATGTGACATTGTTTGGGTGTGCATATTGCACTTGGTTTGCCTATGTGAATAATTCTATTTAACAACTAATTGTTATACTCGATGTAAATTCTCTTGATTGTGTTTGAACTGCATTACTTGTGATTATGACTGTTGGTTTGGATTATGGTGGTTGGAGTGTGATTTGATTTTATGTTGGAACGAAGGCTGTGATATGATATTATTTTGGGTTGGAGGACGTGATTTGGTTATATTTAGGCCGAAGGCTGTGATTGGATGAATCGTTGGTAAGTTTGATAAAACTACTCATTTGGTACATGTAGTGAAAGGTTATGAGATATTGTGTTTAATTGAAGTTTTTATAAATTCAAAATATGAATTAGGATTTTGGGTAATTAACTAATGATTTTTGAAAAGGTTTGGGTTTTTGGATGACTAACAGTCAGTTTTCAAAAGATTCATAGGACGAGCGATGATCACTACAATCAAAAAACAATTTTCTTCATACGTATCCTCTTATGACAATTCTTAAAAAACCCTCTACTAAGAATCAGTGAGAACGATGTTCTCACCCTCCTATACATTTTCCTTTTCAGGATGGTCGAAGAGTTTAAGGAGTTTCTTTCGAGCATCTGATTGTATTTTATATTATTGTATATACAGTTATAGTTTTTCCTCACCTTTATTATTATATTTGTAAGAGGGATAAGAATTGTAATGATATGTATGTATGTATATTTGTAAGTTACATGTATAAGAAGTTTTGTATATATATAAGGATTGTGATTTGAAATGGATTATATATGCATGTTTGATTGAAATAAAAAGTATTTTCGATTTTTCAAAGAAAATAGCGATACCATTTCGAGTTAAGGCTCATATCTTATTATTAAATATATGGAATTCATCGTAATATTCTCGCTATTAGAGTGGCGCAGCCGAAAGCGTGACACTCTGATAGTGAGGGTGTTACAATTTGCTTAATAGTATTTTTAGGAATTTTAATTTTGATCTAATCTAATAAAGATCAAATTTGATTTAAATTAGTTATCTTATCTTTAAGATTTTAAATTTAAATCAAATATGATCTAATCTAATAAGATCAAATTTGATTTAAATTAGTTATCTTTTAGCTAGTTTGTTAGGGGCCTATTTAAACACCTTCGGTGAGATAGTTTACACAACTTTTGATGAATAAAATTTCCATTTGCTTTATGCACAATTTATTGTGTAATTAAGTGAGGTGAGTGATTTGCTTCGCTTGTTGCATGAAGAAGATTGAAGGATCCAACACTAAGGTAATTTTGTGTGTTAGTCTCTTTCAATTTTTGCCCCTCTAATCTAGGTTGCCAAAGGACAGGTTCTTTTAAGATTTAGTAGGGAAAATGCTTCCAGTGACCTAGGTTGCTAAGAATAGATTTCTTAGAGGTCTAGTAGAAAAATCCCTTATCTATCTTTTTATGTTTCCGCTGTGCCTTTTTGTGTCTCCTTTTCTTATCATGTGGTATCAGTTACAGGTCGTAGGTAAATTTTTATTTATCTACACGTTCTAGGATTTTCGCTTAGCCTCTTTATTTTTCTCTTCAATTTCTATAAATTTACCTCAGTGTCCAAAAAAAAATAAAAAAATAATAACAAAAAAGGATCGTCCAAAAAAAAAAAGAAGTCCAAAAAAAAATGAATATTCATCTTTAAATTTTTGTTTCTGCGATTATAGTATCTTCAAGTCAGCATCTACAAAAAAAGGTTCTAAATTTTTCAACTTTGTTTTAGCTTTCCATAATATACTTTGGATTCTAATTAGGATTCAAATCTTTTAGTTTCTATCATCTTGGTATCACTTATTATTTTTCTTTTTCTATCATTCAGATTATTTTAGTTTAGTGTCTCAATTCCTCATTTTTTGAAGTGCAACTTTTTATAGCAATCCATGAGTGGAAAAAGACAAAAGTGGTGAGCTCAACAGTGGGTAAAAGCACATATTGAGTGTAAACACGAGTGTCCTAATTCGAGTGATACACGCGAGAAGAGTGCTGTGAGGTCTTTTTTTTCATAGGTTCTTCAGTGATGGTTGACAACGAAGGGAACCATGATCTACAATTGACTTTATGCATCGACGCAATCGCTAGCGTCCTTGCAAGGATTAAACAACGTCTTGATAACATGGATTTTCAAATCAATTCTTTATCCCCTAGTCGAAGAACGCGGTCTCGGGAATCTGTTCATAACTATTCTGAGGAGTCTGAGAAGGAGACTTTGCCTAGTTCCTGGCGTCATAGATCACGAGAAGATATTGATAGTAATATCAATGCTATCAAAATGCGCATCCAGAATTTAAAGGCAAAAGTGACCTTGAGGCTTACCTAAATTGGGAACGGAAGGTGGAGCTCCTATTTTAGTATCATAACTACTCTGAGATAAAAAAAGGTAAGACTAGCGATTGTAAAATTCTCGAATTATGCCCTTGTCTAGTGGGCCAAGCTGGACAAAAAGAGAAGACAGAATAGAAAACTACCAATTCAGTCTTGGCAGAAGATGACAAAAATCATGAGAAATCAGTTTGTGCCATCATCATACCACAATGAGTTTCTTAAAAAGGTTCGTAAGTTGAAACAAGGTTCCAAATCAAAGTACCAGAAGGAGTTAATGTATTTAGGGACCAAGACTAATGTTGAAAAGTGTCCTAAAGTTCTTTGAGGCACTTTCTTATTGGACTTAATAAAGACATTACAGATAATGTCACACTTTACCATGGAGGATTTAGTCAATGTTGCCATTGAGTTGGAGCACATGAAGAAGAATATTATAAATCAACATATATAAGAAGAAGAGTTTTTCTAAGCCTATCTCTCATGCTTCTTCAAAGCTAGTGATAAAAGAACATGTTAAGTATGATGTAGAGGAAGATGTGTACTTGGAGGATCCAAAAGTGCAAAATTTGTGAGTAATTTGACAAACATGAGAGAAAAGAAAATGAGAAAGAGAGTGAGTGTTTGAGTAAAAAAAATTAATATTTAATTGAAAGCAAGGGTTTTGAGAGAAAAGACGAGAATATTGAGTGAAAGGAGTCAATGAGTGAAAAAGAAATCGAGAGCCATAAACATAGTTGTGAGATGTAGAAATTTTTAGTTTAGACAAGAGTGCATTAGTATCATTGAATTCTACAAAATCATTAATTTCTCATATATCTAATCATGAAATTCCTAATGTTTATATGTCAACTTTTCAAGATTTCGCAGATTCACTAGTCAATTATGGAGGCATTAATATGGATAGAAAAAAAGAAAGACAATTAATTCCACACTTTAGACAAGTTAATGAGAACATGATTGCTAATGAATTGTCCATAAGGTATGATTTAATCACAACTCTTACTCCTAGATTCTTAGTATTTAATTATATATATGAAGAATCTTTGGCAACTAAATCTGATTTTTGTTCTATATCTGTTGCTTGTGAAATAAAAAGAATCTCAGATATGTTATCTATATGCTTTTGTTAGCCTTATGGACATAGGAGTATAGATAGAATTTATTATAAGTTTATTGCATGTAATAAAGTTAAATCTCAAGCATTCTTGATTATGTTGTGCATTCTTTTGTTTATTCCTACTCATATGTGGATTGATATTTCTATGAATCTTTTAACTTGGTTTGCATAGGGTTAGAAAACATACATATATCATTAATTCTTTAGTGGATAGATTTAATATGTTGATATTTTTAATTGCAAATTAAAATATTAAAGATTCCACATACATTAGTGAGTTGTTTCCCAAAGAGTTTGTTTATGTGCTAATTTATGCTAGTTGTTTGGATGAGCATATCTTGCATGTTATGCCTGTTTTGGATAATTTTATGCAGACATTGAGTGTCCTCATAACTCTGCTATTTATAACTCTGTTGGTTGTTATCCTTGTGAATCTCTGAATGTTTTTCATTCTTTGATTATTTTGAAATTATTATTTTTGCCTTTGAGTGATGGTGCTACTTTAGATGATGAAAGTAGGGTTGAAAAGATTGAACTTTCACACATGAGGGACATAGTCACAATTTAGTGGGTAGAGAAAAGCCATAAACCATGGTATTTGAACCCAGAGATTGGGTTTGGATTTCTTGGAGAGAAGCGGATCTTTTAATTCAGAAAAAAATAAAACTTGTTGCTAGAGAAGATGGCCCATTCCAAGTGTTGGGGATTATCAAGGACAATTTCAGGAAGAATAATTTTCTTGGTAGGTATGATAGTCCAATTGTATTTAGTATCTCTAATTTTTCCCTTTTTGATATATATAGATTCAAGGACGAATCTTTTTGAAGAGGGAGAGGATAATACGTGTTCAGGAGAATATTTTGGTCATTTTAGAGACAAAGGGCATTTTCAACCAAGCTGTATTAGTTAGATACCTAAATACACATAAGTGTCTTGCTTTTTCTTTTTCATCCCTCTTCTCCTTCTTTTACTTCTCATTAAAAATTTGTACAATTCAAGATGATTTCTATAATTTTGAAATAAAATTTTTGTATATTTACTGTATTATTTTTTATTATATCTTTGTATAATTTAACTTAAAAAGTAATTTGTTTGAATGAAATTTATTATTTTTTAAGAGAAATATATGAAGACACATAAATTATTTTATGTCAATAATAAAACAAAAAAAGAAGAAAAAAAAAGATAAAAAAAATTAAAAAATTTAAACTATTCAAAATAACTTTTTGTGTTATGCAACGAAATTTTTGTGATTTTCTTTCTTGTTACAACAAACAATTATACAATTCAAAATAAATTCTATATTTTATAACTGAAATTCTTGTATTTTTCAAACAAAAATTGTACTTTTATATTTTATTTCCTTTTCTTGTTTCATGTTTACTGGCACTTTCTATATGTTAATATTTAATAGGTTTATTTTTTCACATGCTTTGAAATATCGTTCACTTGTTCTTTTTCATAATTAACTTAAGAATACAATCTGGATAATTTTAGTTTTTTTCTTACTTAATATTATTTATACTTTTTAATAAAAATATAAAATTTTAAAATTAAATTGAGTTTGCTTTCCTGTACATATTATAATTTTTTAAAAAATATTAGTATTTAAAACCTTTTCTATTTCATAAATATGATTTGAAATAAATTAATTTAGCACGACTCTATTATTGTATACATAATGACTTGAGAATTTTATTAAAAATAATAATATGTGTAATTTTAATATTTAATAATATTCATCAATCATTACTATCAATGTTAAAAAATACACATATATAAAGAATTACAGTTATGCCAAGTAGAGCTTCCTTGCATGATTGGGTTGTATTATTCATAGCCTCATGAAGAGCGGATAATTTATATGTTTTTTGGCATTGTTTTTACATAGTTTTTAGTATGATTTAATTAGTTTTTAATATATTCTTATTAGTTTTTAAATAAAAATCACATTTCTGGATTTCACTCTGAGTTTGTGTATTTTTCTGTGATTTCAGATAATTTCTGACTGAAATTGAGGGACTTGAGCAAAAATCAGATTCAGAGGCTGAAGAAGGACTGCAGATGCTGTTGGATTCTGACCTCCCTGCACTCAAAGTAGATTTTCTGGAGCTACAGGAGTTCAAATGGCACGCTCTCAATTGCGTTGGAAAGTAGACATCCAGGGCTTTCCAGCAATATATAATAGTCCATACTTTGCACGAGTTTAGATGACGCAAACAGGCGTTCAACGCCAGCTCTCTGCCCTATTCTGGAGTTAAACGCCAGAAACAAGTTGCAAAGCAGAGTTAAACGCCAGAAACAGGTAACAAACTGGCGTTAAACTCCAAGGAAGACCTCTACACGTGAAAGCTTCAATGCTCAGCCCAAGCACACACCAAGTGGGCCCGAAAGTGGATTTCTGCATCATTTACTTATCTTTGTAAACCCTAGTAACTAGTTTAGTATAAATAGGACTTTTTACCATTGTATTTACATCTTTTGATCATGTTTTGATGATTGAACCCTCTTTAGGAGGCTGGCTATTCGGCCATGCCTAGACCATTATCACTTATGTATTTTCAACGGTAGAGTTTCTACACACCATAGATTAAGGTGTGGAGCTCTACTGTTCCTCATGAATTAATGCAAAGTACTACTGTTTTTTTATTCAATTCAAGCCTATTTCTTCTCTAAGATATTCATTTGCACACAAGAACATGATGAATGTGATAATTATGTGACGCTCATCATCATTCTTACTTATGAACGCGAGCCTGACAAACACTTCCGTTCTACATGCAAACAAGCTTGAATGTGTATCTCTTAGCCTTCTGATCGTGAGATCAGAGTCTTCATGGTATAGGCTAGAACTATTGGCGGCCATTCTTGAGGTCCGGAAAGTCTAAACCTTGTCTGTGGTATTCCGAGTAGGATCCGGGAAGGGATGGCTGTGACGAGCTTCAAACTCGCGAGTGCTGGGCGTAGTGAATAGCCGTGCGGTGACAGCGCATCTTGGACCATTTTCACTGAGAGGATGAGAAGTAGCCATTGACAACGGTGATGCCCTACACAAAGCTTGCCATAGAAAGGAGTGGGAATGATTGGATGAAGACAGCAGGAAAGCAGAGGTTCAGGAGGAACAAAAGCATTTCTATACGCTTATCTGAAATTTTCACCAATGAATTACATAAGTATCTCTATCCCATTTTACGTTTTATTTATCTTTTAATTATTAAAACTCTATGACCAATTGAATCCACCTGATTGAGATTTACAAGGTGACCATAGCTTGCTTCAAGCCGACAATCTCCGTGGGATCGACCCTTACTCACATAAGGTTTATTACTTGGACGACCCAGTGCACTTGCTGGTTAGTTGTACAAAGTTGTGACAAAGTGTGTGAATTACGTTCTGAGCACCAAGTTTTTGGCACCGCTGTTAAGGATCACAATTTCGTGCACCAAGTTTTTGGCGCCGTTGCCGGGGATTGTTCGAGTTTGGACAACTGACGGTTCATCTTGTTGCTCAGATTAGGTAATTTTATTTTAATTTTAAGTTTTTTTATTTCTTATTTTTGAAAAATACAAAAAAAATTTTTTTTCTTCTTTCTCATTCTTCTCAAAATAATTTTTGAAAAGACCAAAAAAATTCTTATAAAATCATAAAAACCAAAAAAATTTTATGTTTCTTGTTTGAGTCTAGTGTCAATTTGTAAGTCTGATGTCAATTGCATCTTTTTAATTCTTCTTAAAATTTTCGAAAATTTATGTATGTGTTCTTCATGATCTTCAAGTTGTTCTTGATAATTTTCTTTGTTTGATCTTTAATTTTTCTTGTTTTGTGTCTTTTTTTGTTTTTCATATGTATTTTCAATTTGTTAGTGTCTAAAGTTTGAAAATTTCTAAGTTTGGTGTCTTGCATATTTTTCTTTTCTTAAAAATTTTCAAAAATAAGTCTTGATGTTCATCTTGATCTTTAAAGTGTTCTTGGTGTTCATCTTGACATTCAAAGTGTTCTTGCATGCATTAGTTGTTTTGATTCATAATTTCTATGTTTTGAGTCTTTTTGATGTTTTTCTCTTTCATCATTAAAAATTCAAAAATAAAAAATATATCTTTCCTTGTTTTACTCATAAATTTCAATTTCAAAATTCTATCTTTTCAAATCTTTTTCAAAAATCAAATCTTTTTCATTTATTTTTATATATTTTCGAATTTTTTTTTAAAATTTGATTTTCAAAATCTTTTTCCTATTCTTACTTCATATTTTCGAAAATCTCACTAACATTTAATTTTTAGATTCAAAAATTTCAAGTTGTTACTTGCCTATTAAGAAAGGTTCAATCTTTAAATTTTAAAATCATATCTTTTTGTTCCTTGTTAGTCAAGTAATCAACTTTAATTTTCAAAATCATATCTTTTTAATTTTCAATCATATCTTTTTTATTGCTAATTTCAAAATCTTTTTCAAAATCAAATCTTTTTAATTTCTTCTTCAATCATATCTTTTCAATCATATTTTTTTTTAAATAAATTGCAATCATATCTTCTCAATCAAATCTTTTTCAAAATAATTTCAATCATTTCAATCATATCTTTTTCAAAAATCAATTTTCAAAATTTTTTCTAACTTCCTATCTTTTCAAATTTGATTTTCAAATCTTTTTCTCAATTAACTACCTGACTTTCTGTTTGATTTTAAAAATTTTCTATTTCAATCATATCTTTTTCAAAACCACCTAACTAATTTTCTCTCTCTAATTTTCGAAAACTCCTTCCCCCTTTTTCAAAATTTTTTAATTAACTAATTGTTTTAAATTTTAATCTAATTTTATTTTTATTTTTTTATTTTTGAATTCTAATTAATATTTAAAATAAAAACAAAAATATTTTTATTTTAATTAATTTTCGAATCTTTCTCTTCTCCTTCTTCTATTCTCCTTTTTTTCTACTCACATAAAGGAATCTCTATACTGTGACATAGAGGATTCCATATTTTCTTTTCTGTTCTCTTCTTTTTCATATGTGCAGGAACAAGGATAAAAATATTCTTGTTGAAGCTGACCCTGAACCTGAAAGGACTCTGAAGAGGAAGCTAAGGGAAGCTAAAGCACAACTCTCTGGAGAAAACCTGACAGAAATTGTCGAAAAAGAAGGAGACATGACTGAAAATAATAACAATGGTGGAGATGCAAGGAAGATGCTTGGTGACTTTATTGCACCATCTTCCAACTTCTATGGAAGAAGCATCTCACTTCCTGCGATTGGAGAAAACAATTTTGAGGTAAAGCCTCAATTAGTTTCTCTGATGCAACAGAATTGCAAGTTTCATGGACTTCCATCAGAAGATCCTTTTCAGTTCTTAACTGAATTCTTGCAAATCTGTGATACTGTTAAGACCAATGGGGTTGATCCCGAGGTCTACAGGCTCATGCTTTTCCCATTTGCTGTAAGAGACAGAGCTAGAATATGGTTGGACTCTCAACCTAAAGATAGCCTGAACTCCTGGGATAAGCTGGTCACGGCTTTCTTAGCCAAGTTCTTTCCTCCTCAAAAGCTTAGCAAGCTTAGAGTGGATGTTCAAACCTTCAAATAGAAAGAAGGTGAATCCCTCTATGAAGCTTGGGAGAGATACAAGGAACTGACCAAAAAGTGTCCTTCTGACATGCTTTCAGAATGGACCATCCTGGATATATTCTATGATGGTCTGTCTGAATTATCTAAGATGTCATTGGACCATTCTTCAGGTGGATCCATTCACCTAAAGAAAACGCCTGCAGAAGCTCAGAAACTCATTGACATGGTTGCAAATAACCAGTTCATGTACACTTCTGAAAGGAATCTTGTGAGTAATGGGACGCCTCAGAGGAAGGGAGTTCTTGAAATTGATACTCTGAATGCCATATTGGCTCAGAATAAAATATTAACTCAGCAAGTCAATATGATTTCTCAAAGTCTGAATGGATTGCAAGCTGCATCCAATAGTACTCAAGAGGCATCTTCTGAAGAAGAAGCTTATGATCCTGAGAACCCTGCAATAGCAGAGGTGAATTACATGGGGGAACCCTATGGAAATACCTATAATCCCTCATGGAGAAATCATCCAAATTTCTCATGGAAGGATCAACAAAAGCCTCAACCAGGCTTTAATAATGGTGGAAGAAACATGTTTAGCAATAGCAAGCCTTTTCCATCATCCACTCAGCAACAGACAGAGAATTCTGAGCAGAATCCATCTAGCTTAGCAAATATAGTCTCTGATCTATATAAGGCCACTCGAAGTTACATGAATGAAACAAGGTCCTGCATTAGAAATTTGGAGGCACAAGTGGGCCAGCTGAGTAAAAAGGTCACTGAAACTCATCCTAGTACTCTCCCAAGCAATACAGAAGAAAATCCAAAAAGAGAGTGCAAGACCATTGATTTGACCATCATGGTCGAACCTACAAGGGAGGAAGGGGACGTGGATCCTAGTGAGGAAGACCTCCTGGGACGTTCAGTGACCAATAAGGAGTTTCCCTTTGAGGAGCCAAAGGAATCTGAGGCTCATCTAGAGACCATAGAGATTCCATTGAACCTCCTTTTACCATTCATGAGCTCTGATGACTATTCATCTTCTGAAGAAGATGAAGACATTGCTGAAGAGCAAGTTGCTCAGTATTTAGGAGCAATCATGAAGCTGAATGCCAAATTATTTGGTAATGAGACTTGGGAGGATGAACCTCCATTGCTCATAAAGGAACTAAATGCCTTGGTTCAGCAAACTCTACCTCAAAAGAAACAGGATCCTGGTAAATTCCTAATTCCCTGTAACATAGGCACCATGACCTTTGAGAAGGCTCTGTGTGACCTGGGGTCAGGAATAAACTTAATGCCACTCTCTGTAATGGAGAAACTTGGGATCTTTGAGGTGCAAGCTGCCAGAATCTCACTAGAGATGGTAGACAATTCAAGAAAACAGGCTTATGAAAAGTAGAGGACGTGTTAGTAAAGGTTGAAGGCCTTTACATCCCTGCTGATTTCATAATCCTAGACACTGGGAAGGATGAGGATGAATCCATCATCCTTGGAAGACCCTTCCTAGCCACAACAAGAGCTGTGATTGATGTGGACAGAGGAGAGTTGGTCCTGCAACTAAATAAGGATTACCTTGTATTTAAAACTCAAAGTTCTCCTTTTGTAACCATGGAGAGGAAGCATGAAAAGCTTCTCTCACTGTAGAGTCAACCAAAGCCCCCACAGTCAAACTCTAAGTTTGGTATTGGGAGGCCACAACTAAACTCTAAGTTTGGTGTTGAACCCCCACATTCAAACTCTAAGTTTGGTGTTGGGAGGTCTCAACAATGCTCTGAATATCTGTGAGGCTCCATGAGAGCTCACTGTCAAGCTATTGACATTAAAGAAGCGTTTGTTGGGAGGCAATCCAATGTTATTTAATTATATCTATTTATTTTCTATTGTTATTTTATGTTTCTTGTAGGTTGATGATCATGTGGAGTCACAAAAACTACTGAAAAATCAAAAACAAAATGAAAAACAGCTTTAAAAATAGCTCACCCTGGAGGAAGAACTTACTGGCATTTAAACGCCAGTAAGAAGTATCAAACTCGCATTTAATGCCAGAAAGAAGCATCAAGCTGGCATTAAACGCCAGAAACAAGCACCAGACTGGCGTTTAACGCCAGAATAGAGCATGGAGTTGGCATTTAATGCCAGAAACAAGCAGCAGTCTGGCGTTAAACGCCAGGATTACACTCTAAGGGCGTTTTTGCACGCCTAAATGGAGTAGGGATGCTAAGTCCTTGACCCCTCTGGATCTGTGGACCCCACAGGATCCCCACCGACCCCACCTCTTTGCTTTTTATTTTTCCATAACCATTTATGGCACCTAAGGCCGGAGAAACCTCTAGAAAGAGAAAAGGGAAGACAAAAGCTTCCACCTCCGAGTCATGGGAGATGGAGAGATTCATCTCAAGGGTCCATAGCTCAGTAATAGAGCATTTGACTGCACAACAAGAGAGCCCACTCATGGACCTCAACAAGAGCATGAGGAATTCCCTCACCAAGAAATCCCTGAGATACCTCAAGGGATACATTTTCCTCCACACAACTATTGGGAGGAACCTAGGATAGGAGCACCAAAATCACTAGGGATGAAGCAACAAAGGCAAGGAAGAGACATAGAGGAGCTCAAGAGCACCATTGGTTCTTCAAGAAGAGGAAGATGCCACCCTCACTAAGGTGGACTCGTTCCTTAATCTCCTTGTTCTTATTTTTCTGTTTTTCAGTTTTTGAGCCTTATGTTTTATTTATGTTTGTGTCTTTACTATATGATCATTAGTGTTTAAGTGTCTATGTCTTAAAGCTATGAATGTCCTATGAATCCATCACCTCTCTTAAATGAAAACTATTCTAAAAACAAAAGAACAAGAAGTACATGGTTTTGAATTCATCCTTGAAATTAGTTTAATTATTTTGATTTGGTGACAATACTTTTTGTTTTCTGAATGAATGCTTGAACAGTGTATATATCTTTTGAATTTGTTGTTTATGAATGTTAAATATGTTGGCTCTTGAAAGAATGATGAAAAAGGAGAAATGTTATTGATAATTTAAAAAATCATAAAATTGATTCTTGAAGCAAGAAAAAGCAGTGAATACAAAAGCTTGTGAAAAAAAAGAGAAGAGAAAAGAAAAATTGCGAAAAAAAAGAAAGAAAAAGAAAAACCAAGCAGAAAAAGCCAAAAGCTCTTTAAACCAAAAGGCAAGAGCAAAAAGCCAATAGCCCTTAAAACCAAAAGGCAAGAGTAATAGAAAGGATCCAAGGCTTTGAGCATCAGTGGATAGGAGGGCCTAAAGGAATAAAATCTTGGCCTAAGCGGCTAAACCAAGCTGTCCCTAACCATGTGCTTGTGGCGTGAAGGTGTCAAGCGAAAACTTGAGACTGAGCGGGTAAAGTCAAGGAAGCAAAAAA
>NC_029788.2:78037064-78054932 GCF_000816755.2 Arachis ipaensis | reverse complement strand
CAAGGCTTTGAGCATCAGTGGATAGGAGGGCCTAAAGGAATAAAATCTTGGCCTAAGCGGCTAAACCAAGCTGTCCCTAACCATGTGCTTGTGGCGTGAAGTTGTCAAGTGAAAACTTGAGACTGAACGGTTAAAGTCAAGGTCCAAAGCAAAAAAAAAGAGTGTGCTTAAGAACCCTAGACACCTCTAATTGGGGACTTTAGCAAAGCTGAGTCACAATCTGAAAAGGTTCACCCAGTTATGTGTCTGTGGCATTTATGTATTCGGTGGTAATACTGGAAAACAAAGTGCTTAGGGCCACGGCCAAGACTCATAAAGTAGCTGTGTTCAAGAATCAACATACTGAACTAGAAGAATCAATAACACTATCTAAAATCTAAGTTCCTATAGATGCTAATCATTCTGAACTTCAATAGATAAAGTGAGATGCCAAAACTATTCAAGAGGCAAAAAGCTACCAGTCCCGCTCATCTAATTGGAGCTAAGTTTCATTGATATTTGGAATTTATAGTATATTCTCTTCTTTTTATCCTATTTGATTTTCAGTTACTTGGGGACAAGCAACAATTTAAGTTTGGTGTTGTGATGAGCGGATAATTTATACGCATTTTGGCATTGTTTTTACATAGTTTTTAGTATGATTTAGTTAGTTTTTAATATATTCTTATTAGTTTTTAAATAAAAATCACATTTCTGGACTTCACTATGAGTTTGTTTGTTTTTCTGTGATTTCAGGTAATTTCTGGCTGAAATTGAGGGACTTGAGCAAAAATCAAATTCAGAGGTTGAAGAAGGACTGCAGATGCTGTTGGATTCTGACCTCCCTGCACTCAAAGTGGATTTTCTGGAGCTACAGAAGTCCAAATGGCACACTCTCAATTGCGTTGGAAAGTAGACATCCAGGGATTTTCAGCAATATATAATAGTCTATACTTTACACGAGTTTATATGACAGAAACAGGCGTTCAACACCAGCTCTCTGCCTTATTCTGGAGTTAAATGTCAGAAACAGGTTGCAAAGCAGAGTTAAATGCCAGAAACAGGTTACAAACTGGCGTTTAACTCCAAGGAAGACCTCTACACGTGAAAGCTTCAATGCTCATCCCAAGCACACACCAAGTGGGCCTAGAAGTGGATTTCTGCATCATTTACTTATCTCTGTAAACCCTAGTAACTAGTTTAGTATAAATAGGACTTTTTACTATTGTATTTATATCTTTTGATCATGTTTTGATGATTGAACCCTCTTTGGGAGGCTGGCCATTCAGCCATACCTGGACCATTATCACTTATGTATTTTCAACGGTAGAGTTTCTATACACCATAGATTAAGGTGTGGAGCTCTACTATTCCTCATGAATTAATGCAAAGTACTAATGTTTTTCTATTCAATTCAAGCCTATTTCTTCTCTAAGATATTCATTCGCACACAAGAACATGATGAATGTGATGATTATGTGACGCTCATCATCATTCTCACTTATGAACGCGTGCCTGACAAACACTTCTGTTCTACATGCAAACAAGCTTGAATGTGTATCTCTTAGCCTTCTGTGGTATTCTGAGTAGGATCCGGGAAGGGATGGCTGTGACGAGCTTCAAACTCGCGAGTGCTGGGCGTAGTGACAGACGCAAAAGGATTACTGTATCCTATTCCAGTATGATCGAGAACTGACAGATGAATAGCCGTGCGGTGACAGCGCATCTTGGACCATTTTCACTGAAAGGATGGGAAGTAGCCATTGACAACGGTGATGCCCTACACAAAGTTTGCCATAGAAAGGAGTGGGAATGATTGGATGAAGACAGCAGGAAAGCAGAGGTCCAGGAGGAACGAAAGCATCTCTATACGCTTATCTGAAATTTTCACCAATGAATTACATAAGTATCTCTATCCCATTTTACGTTTTATTTATCTTTTAATTATTAAAACTTTATAACCAATTGAATCCGTCGAACTGAGATTTACAAGGTGACCATAGCTTGCTTCAAGCCGACAATCTCCGTGGGATCGACCCTTACTCACGTAAGGTTTATTACTTGGACGACCCAGTGCACTTGCTGGTTAGTTGTGCGAAGTTGTGACAAAGTGTGTGAATTACGTTCCGAGCACCAAGTTTTTGGCGCCGTTGTTAAGGATCACAATTTCGTGCACCACCTCACTAGGTCCATTTCCTTAGCCCATGATGTTTAAGTGGAGCCGTTTATACCCTACTGCACTAGACTCAGCTTCAACAACTTTTTAACTCTGTCCTTATTGCTCAGCAGCTACTACAATATAATTACCAAATTGGTATTTTAAACAAAACTCGAGGGATGCTTATGGTAATTCACCGAACACAACATGACAAAAATTTTAACTTCGACTGGACCATACTTAACATACCTGTGTTACAATAAAGTGAATGACAATTTGGTTATATATAGCTATAGAAATATAAAACAATCGATATAGAATTTATAAGAAAATATTATTGTAGGTAGAAAATATAGGCGGTGCTATGATATATATAAAAAATTTGTTCTACTCCTATAGATAATACTTGTGGAGAGTTGAGAGTGGTATGGTACTATAAACTTCACATGAACTGCGGAATATCAGAATTGATTTCTTTGTATAAAAATTTTTTGAACAAGAATATGATTGTTTATGACAATCTTTATTTTCTTCTGAGTGGCTATGTCCTGAGGCTGATTGTTTATGAAGATCTATCTTTGTCCTTGAATTGCCTTTACTACATTCACTTATTATTTATTGATGTTGTAAAGATTTTACAATGTTGATAGCTCTGAACATGCCTTACAACCTATGAATGTTTATGTCATTAAAATTACAGCAGTGTTACTAATTTATTCTTCTATGTGTGTATCAAATGTTTTAAGAATTAAAACTAAGCTTGGCTCTGAGTTACTTTTCTAACTCTACTATTTTTATATAGGCTAGCATTGCAATGGAGACATTACAGGTTTTTGCCCCCTTGACAAAGTTTCTTGAGATGTATCAAATTAAGGTATGCATGCACTATAACAGGGAACTAGCATTATTGTTTTTATTACAAGTCCTCATATTGTTATATTAGACTAGCACTCACAAAAGAGACTACTAATCCTGAAGTTTATTATAATACGTTTATATTTTTCATAACATGAGAGTTAATCTTGCTTACCATAATTCATCATTATGCATTTTCATATACAGTTAGAACTAGAAAATATTTCATTTAGTACACAAATGCTGAAGATTATACTAAAGTCAAGAGGAGAGTTGCTGACCTATACAAAGAACATGAGAAAGAACTTATGGAGGTAATACTGCTCTACTTATTTTAAATTTGTGTTTAAATAGAAAGTAGAAAATTATAACTTCATGATGTGTCCATTTATTAAAAAAATAGGCAAACAAAATATTGGTGAAAAAGAAATCAAAGACGATCAATTCTTAGCTCTTCTGACTATTAAGAAAGAAGTTCGTGCGGTGTGTAAAGAGCCCTACAGTTAAAACTCAGTGGCAGCACTACGGTTTTGTTATTTCCCCTTTTCATGTTGGCTAATCCATTTTGACATTGTCGATGATGCACGAAATTGTGATGTCCAGGCTCAAACAATCCCCGGCAACGTGAGCAACTTGGTGCTCTACACCTTAATCTATGGGTGTAGAAACTCTACCGTATGAAAATACATAAGTGAAGGTCCAGGCATGGCCGAGATGGCCAGCCCCCTTGATCTAAGAACGATGCGTTCAAAGATGATCCTAAGATCCTAAGATGATCAAAATATGGTCAAAAAGACCCTAATACAATAGTAAGAGGTCCTATTTATAATAAACTAGTCACTAGGGTTTACATGAGTAAGTAATTGATGCATAAATCTACTTCCGGGGCCCACTTGGTGTGTGTTTGGGCTGAGCCTGAGTGTTGCACGTGCAGAGGCCATTTGTGGAGTTGAACGCCAGTTTCTGTGCCAGTTTGGGCGTTCAACTCTGGTTTTGGATCCTTTTCTGGCGCTGGACGCCAGGTTTGGGCAGAAGGCTGGCGTTGAACGCCAGTTTACGTCGTTAATTCTTGGCCAAAGTATAGACTATTATACATTGCTGGAAAGCCCTGGATGTCTACTTTCCAACGCAATTGGAAGCGCGCCATTCCGAGTTCTGTAGCTCCAGAATATCCACTTTGAGTGCAGGGAGGTCAGAATCCAACAGCATCAGCAGTCCTTTTTCAACCTCTGAATCTGATTTCTGCTCAAGTCCCTCAATTTCAGCCAGAAAATACCTGAAATCACAGAAAAACACACAAACTCATAGTAAAGTCCAGAAATGTGAATTTAACATAAAAACTAATGAAAACATCCCTAAAAGTAACTAGATCCTACTAAAAACAATGTCAAAAAGCGTATAAATTATCCGCTCATCACAACACCAAACTTAAATTGCTGCTTGTCCCCAAGCAACTGGAAATCAAATAGGATAAAAAGAAGAGAATATACTATAAATTCCAAACTATCAATGAAACAGAGCTTCAATCATAGGAGCGGGACTTATAGCTTTTTGCCTCTTTGAATAGTTTTGGCATCTCACTTTATCTATTGAGGTTCAGAATGATTGGCATCTATAGGAACTTCAGATTTCGAATAGTGTTATTGACTCTCCTAGTTCAGTATGATGATTCTTGATCACAGCTTCTTTATGAGTCTTGGCCGTGGCCCTAAGCACTTTGTTTTCCAGTATTACCACCGGATACATAAATGCCACAGACACATAATTGGGTGAACCTTTTCAGATTGTGACTCAGCTTTGCTAAAGTCCCCAATTAGAGGTGTCCAGGGTTCTTAAGCACACTCTTTGTTTTTGCTTTGGACCTTGACGTTAACCGCTCAGTCTCAAGTTTTCACTTGACACCTTCACGCCACAAGCACATGGTTAGGGACAGCTTGGTTTAGCCGCTTAGACCAGGATTTTATTCCTTCAGGCCCTCCTATCCACTGATGCTCAAAGCCTTGGGATCCTTTTTATTTGCCCTTGCCTTTTGGTTTTTAAGGGTTATTGGCTTTTTCTGCTTGCTTTTTCTTTTTCTTTCTATTTTTTTCTATTTTTTTTTTCGCCTATTTTTTTTTTTTCTGCAAGCTTTGTTCTTTGCTGCTTTTTCTTGCTTCAAGAATCATTTTTATGATTTTTCAGATTATCAAATAACATGTCTCCTAGTCATCATTCTTTCAAGAGCCAACATATTTAACATTCTTAAACAACAACTTCAAAAGACATATGCACTGTTCAAGCATACATTCAGAAAACAAGAAGCATTGTCACCACATCAATATAATTAACCTAAGTTCAAGGATAAATTCGAAACTCATGTACTTCTTGTTCTTTTGATATAAAACATTTTTCATTTAAGAGAGGTGATGGAGTCATAGGACATTTATAACTTTAAGACATAGTTACTACTACTAATGATCATGTAATGAAGACACAAACTTAGATAAGCACATAACATAGAAAACGAAAAATAGAGAAAGCAAGAACAAGGAATGAATCCACCTTAGTGATGGTGGCGTTTCCTTCTTGAGGAACCAATGATGTCCTTGAGCTCTTCTATGTCTCTTCCTTGTCTTTGTTGCTCCTCCCTCATTGCTTTTTGATCTTCTCTTATTTCATGAAGCATGATGGAGTGCTCTTGATGTTCCACCCTTAGTTGTCCCATATTGGAACTCAATTCTCCTAGGGAGGTGTTGATTTGCTCCCAATAGTTTTGTGGAGGAAAGTGCATTTGAGGCATTTCCGGAATCTCATGGTAATGAGCTTCATACGCCTCTTGAGCTCCATGAATGGGCTCTCTTGCTTGCTCCATCTTTTTCTTAGTGATGGGCTTGTCCTCTTTGATGAGGATATCTCCCTCTATGTCAATCCCCGCTGAATTGCATAGGTGGCAAATGAGGTGAGGAAAGGCTAACCTTGCCATGATGGAGGACTTGTCAGCCACCTTGTAGAGTTCTTGAGGTATAATCTCATGAACTTCCACCTCTTCTCCAATCATGATGCTATGGATCATGATGGCCCGGTCTATAGTAACTTCAGACCGGTTGCTAGTGGGAATGATTGAGCATTGAATAGAAAGGATCTTCAGATGGAAGTCCATGAAACTTGCAGTTCTGCTGCATCAGAGAAACTAATTGAGGTTTCAGCTCAAAATTGTTTGCTCCAATGGCAGGAATGGAGATGCTTCTTCCTTGTAAATTGGAATTAGGTGCAGTGAAGTCACCAAGCATCTTCCTTATATTATTATTATTTTTGGCTGCCATCTCCTTTTCCTGTTCGAAAATTTCTGAAAGGTTATCTCTGGATTGTTGTAATTTAGCTTCTCTTAATTTTCTCTTCAGAGTCCTTTCAGGTTCTGGATCTGCTTCCACAAGAATGTTCTTATCCTTGCTCCTGCTCATATGACAAAGAAGAAGGTGCAGAAAATAATAATAATAATGGAGATCCTTTATACCACAGTATAGGGATTCCTGTGTGAGTGGAAGAAGATGGGGAGACAAAGAATGTAATATAATGGAAGAAACACAACTGTGAGGATGGAAGAGAGGTGAGATGAGATGTTAGGTAATGAATGAATAAATAGAATAGGATGAGAGAGAAGGAGGGAATTTTCGAAAATTATTTTTGAAAAGGAGTTAGTGATTTTTGAAAATAGTTTTTGAAAAATATTTAGTATTTTTTTTTTCGAAAATTTTTTTGAAATCAAAAATAAAAATAAAAATAATTAGTTAATTAAAAAGAAATTTTTGAAAAAAAGGGGAGGAAGATCATGAAGAACACTATGAATGCATGATATTTTCGAAAAATGCAGGATGCATATGCAAGTGACACCAAACTTATGATATGGCTCAAGACTCAAACAAGAAACACAAAATATTTTTTATTTTTATGATTTTCTAATTTTTTTGGATTTTTTTTTTTTGAAAATTATATGAAAAAGAAAAAATAAGGATTCCAAAATTTTTAACATGAATTCTAGGAATCTTGCTTTCTTAGTCTAAAGCTTCAGTCCAGGAATTAGACATGGCTCACTAGCCAGCCAAGCTTTCAATGAAAGCTTCAGTCCAAAACACTAGACATGGCCAATGGCCAGCCAAGCTTCAATCTTTAACACGAGAGTATATTGCTCTTTGATAACAAATTGCAAGCCCCAGTCCAAATAAATTTAGACATGACTTTACAGCCAGCCAGGCTTCAACATGCTTCATGAAACACTAGAATTCATTCTTAAAAATTTTGAATAAATTTCTGAAAGCATTTTTATATTATTTTTCGAAAACAGATGAGAGATTTTTGAAAATATTTTTGAAAGAATTTTTCTTTTTTTTGAAAACAAAACAAAAAGAAAATTACCTAATCTGAGCAACAAGATGAACCGTCAGTTGTCCAAACTCAAACAATCCCCGGCAACGGCGCCAAAAAATTGGTGCACGAAATTGTGATGTCCAGGCTCAAACAATCCCCGACAACGTGAGCAACTTGGTGCTCTGATCTCAATACATAATTGTCACAACTTCGATACAACTAACCAGCAAGTGCACTGGGTCGTCCAAGTAATACCTTACGTGAGTAAGGGTCGAATCCCACGGAGATTGTTGGTATGAAGCAAGCTATGGTCACCTTGCAAATCTCAATCAGGCGGATATAAAATAATCATGGAGTTTTCGAATAATAAATAATAGAATAGGGATAGAGATACTTATGTAAATCATTGGTAGGAATTTCAGATAAGCGAATGGAGATGCTTTTCGTTCCTCTGAACCTCTGCTTTCCTGCTATCTTCATCCAATCAGTCTTACTCCTTTCCATGGCTGGCTTTATGCAAGGGCATCACCGTTGTCAGTGGCTACATCCCCTCCTCTCAGTGAATAATATGCTCACGCACCCTGTCACGGCACGGCTATTCATCTGTCGGTTCCCGATCATGCTGGAATAGGATTCACCTTCCTTTTGCGTCTGTCACTAACGCCCAACAATCGTGAGTTTGAAGCTCGTCAGTGTGCCAGTTTGGGCGTTCAACTCTGGTTTTGGATCCTTTTCTGGCGCTGGACGCCAGGTTTGGGCAGAAGGCTGGCGTTGAACGCCAGTTTACGTCATCAATTCTTGGCCAAAGTATAAACTATTATACATTGCTGGAAAGCCCTGGATGTCTACTTTCCAACGCAATTGGAAGCGCGCCATTCCGAGTTCTGTAGCTCCAGAAAATCCACTTTGAGTGCAGGAAGGTCAGAATCCAACAGCATCAGCAGTCCTTTTTCAACCTCTGAATCTGATTTCTGCTCAAGTCCCTCAATTTCAGCCAGAAAATACCTGAAATCACAGAAAAACACACAAACTCATAGTAAAGTCCAGAAATGTGAATTTAACATAAAAACTAATGAAAACATCCCTAAAAGTGATTAGATCCTACTAAAAACATACTAAAAACAATGCCAAAAAGTGTATAAATTATCCGCTCATTAGTCGACATTTGATATGTTTCCTAGTTCTCTTTTTACAACTTAAGTGCTTCTAGATAATATGTTTTGTGTTGTACTTTAGCTTATTTCTCTTGCTATTCATTAAGAAATATTCCTGGCCATGGCCACCCGTAGTTTCTATAAGGCTGTTCTCAAATCAAAAGGATCAATCAATGAGATTAATCAAATTGCACAAGTTTGCTTATTTACTTACATGTGCAGTTTTCTGCTGTTCTCCTATTCTTATGTTTAACAAAATAAAAAATTGCAAATTGCATTCTTTAAGTTCGACTGAACTAGAGATGATGTTTGGTATATTATTACATGCTTATTATCTCTTTATTTGTTTCCTTATATCTTATGTTAAAGCAAGGCAGAAGAAAATTATTTCTTTATGGAATACCATTTTATTAATTTTGTTGAGGTTGGAAAACTAACCCAAGTGATGAACAAACATTATTATTACCAATTGTTTTTTTAATGCAATGTATTTGGTTTACTATGCAAGCAGATAAATAAAACACTTGGCCCAAAAATGGAAATCATCAAGCCCACAATCCATGGCCCAAGAAACAATAAAGCCAAGCCCAATCACAAACCAAATATGAGGAAACAAGAAAATGAGTCCAAAAGACCACAAGCCTCACACAGTTACCACTCCCACTATTAGATACCTGAACCCCAAAATCATTCTAATTAATTTTCTTGAAACTTTCACCGAAAGCCAAATGTCTTCTCTTTTCTCCCATCTGTTTCACTTCGGTCACGTCACTTAGCAAGAAAGAAAGAAAAGGAAAGTGCAGAAGCTATGGAGTATTGAAGGACAAAAAGCTTGTTACCAAAACTAAGCAAGAAGAAAGGGCTAAAATCGAGTAATGAGTTGTATTCGCTCATTAAAAAGCATCTTCCCTCATTTGTGCTACACCAAGGAACAAAGAAAAAATCAACAAATCTCAAGCACCAATCAAGAAACCATGGAGGATCAAAGTCAAAACTGGAAAATAGAAGATCAATGCTCATAAACAAAACTTGCAGCCAAAGCAAGGCTTTACGGTTAAGATTGAAGAAGTTTGAAGAAAAAGGATGAGAGAGAATGGATGAGTTGCATGCAAAACATTTGGATTTCTCTCTCCTTTCTGATGAAGCCGCTGCAAGACTTTGATGATAGAGAAAAAGACAGTGTTAGGGTTGAATGTGATTCAACCTTGGAAGCCTCACTCTTCTATAATAAGGGTGAATGGCTAAGGGTTGTAGATAAGGAGAGTAAGTGAAAAGCACTGAGTTCAATTCTCATAGCTACCTAAGTTGATTGAGTTCTTCACCTTCATGTTTTTCATTTAGTATTCTCTTTTTCTCATTTTTATCAGTCTGAGTCTCATTAAAAAAGGCAAATATGGTGAGGTTTGTAAGAAAAATCTAATGAGAAGAAAAAGGCAGCGAGTTAAACTGTGAGAAAAAGCCATAAGATGTCTCAAAGGTTCTTTATACATCTTTCTATTTTATATCATGATCCTATGGGGATTCCCTTGCAAGTTGGGTTAGCACTTGGCTGTTGAAAGCTAGATTGAGTTCTAGTCAAATTTTGATTGGGTTAGAATCTGGATTTGTCCCAAATAGGATTGGGTAGATCCTAGGAAAAAATTAGTGTTTGTAATCCTATGAAAAGTTAGTGAAATTCCACCATATTTGTGATGGAGACTGGATGTAGGCTGCATTGCACATAGTAGTTAAACCAGGATACATCTGGGTGTGACTTTCTCTTCTCTACTCCTTTTCTGTTTCTATAACTTAGGAGATAAAAATAAAGTGTCTCTCAACTCAACATGAGACAAAAGCAAATTATCTCCAAAATTTCACTTGATCAGAAGACAAAAGTAATATTCAGCAAAAAGGGGAGGTAAGATTCAACCCCCTTCTCTTAGCCACTAATAATCATCAATTGGTATCAGAGCTTGGTCTCAATGAAATCAAGCTTTGTAGCTTGGAGGAAAGGTCCTGATGGCTAACAACAATGGTTCTAATGTGGTGGCCTACATTCTAGCAGAAGGGCAATCCAACAACAGACCTTCGTTCTTTAATGGAAAGAATTACAGTTATTGGAAGGAGAGAATGAAGATATTTGTTCAATCAGTAGATTACAACATCTGGAAGATCATCCTGAATGGTCCTCAAGTCCCAACCAAGACAGGAGCAGATGGTGTAGTCACTCCTTAGACTAAGGCTGAATGGAATGATGAAGATAAAAAGAAAATAGAGCTCAATGCCAAAGCTGTTAACTTGCTTAACTGTGCTATCAGCTTCGAGAAATTCTAAAGGGTATTTGACAGAAGGTGGTGCACGTGTACGCAAAACCCACACTATTTCGTACAACAGCACCAGTACCAGCAAGTGCACTGGGTCATCCAAGTAATACCTGAGTGAGTCAGGGTCGATCCCACAAGGATTGTGGCTTGAAGCAAGCTATGGTTGTCTTGCAGGTCATAGTCAGGTGGAATCAGAAGGTTTTTGGGTATTAAGTGGAAGTAAGGATATGAATATCAAACATTTGAATGTTATGTTGAAATAAGGATAGGAATAGAGTTGAGAGTCGGAGTTGCTTTGTCTTTTTGAAGTAACTCTGGTACTATCATCTTCTTTGCTTGTGAATGATCTTCTTCTATGGTAGGCTGTAAGTGATCAAAGCCACGCTAATGGTCCTTGATCTCCTCTGCTACAGGTTGAACATGGCCATGGCCAGTGGTCGTGCTATTCAATCTGACGAAGGGTGGTGAAGCGCATAGCAGTCCATTCTCTTGGCGATCCTACTCAAAATGCCACAGACAAGGTCAGATCTTTCGGATTAGAGAACGCTGCTTCTTGGATCTAGCCTATACCACAGAGACCTTAATCTCCCCAAAGATCAGCTGAACTAGTGTCTCGAGAAGTCCCCAACGAAATCGTGGATTAACCGTCTGAGAGATGTATAATCATAGCTGTTGGCTCGTGCTTTTCTTCCAGGTACTTACATGAACCCAAGTAGATGAGGGTGTTTGTCAGGCACGTTCGTCTTAATGTGATGAACAGAGCCAATTTGTCAAATCGTCCTATTCATCATGATGAAGATCAGAATATACATCTTAGAGATAGATCATATACGGATCGAAGAAGAAGAAATAGTACTTTAATTTATTCATAGGACTCAGCAGGGCTCCTCCCCTCAACCTAGGTGGTTTTGAAACTCATACTGAAAATAAAATACAAAGATAAAAACGTGAATATGATCTCATAAATCGAAGAGTGATGATCAGATGCGAATTACGTGAACATAATCACTTTAAATACTAAATAGATGACTAGTAAGGATAAAACAGTCTATTTAGTGCTAAAATCCAATTCTGAGGCCCCTTGGTGAGTATTTGGGCTGAGATTTGATGAGATCCACGTGTTATGAGGCTCTTGGGGCGTGGAACGCCAGCTAGAGGGTCTTCTCTGGGCCTTTGGACGTTGGGCTCTGCTCTTTGGGCGCTGGACGCCTGGAAGGGGGCAGGAAGCTGGCGTTGGACGCCAGTTTTGGGACTTCTAATTCGAAGCAAAGTATAAACTATTATATATTGCTGGAAAGCTCTAGAAGTCAGCTTTCCATAGTCGTTGAGAGCGTGCCATACGGACTTTTGGAGCTCCAGAAAAGCTCTTACGAATGCAGGAAGGTCAGATTTGGACAACATCTGCAATGCTTTCTCTGTCTCTGAATCAGACCTCTGCTCCAGCTCCTCAATTTTAGCCAGAAAATACCTGAAATTGTCCAAAAACACAGAAACTTATAGTAGAATCTAAAAATGTGAATTTAACACCAAAACCTATAAAAACTTAATAAAAACTAAATAAAACACACTAAAAACTATATGAAAATAATGTCAAAAAGCGTATAAAATATCCGCTCATCATAATACCAAACTTAAACTGTTACTTGTCCCCAAGCAACTAAAAACATAGTAGGATAAAAATAAAATTAAGATACATTAAATTTCTATGTTTCAAATGAAGCTTAGTTAAAATCAGATGAGCGGGATTTAGTAGCTTTTTGCTTCTGAATAGTTTTGGCATCTCACTATCCATTGAAACTCAGAAATGTTGGCATCCTTAGGAACTTAGAATCCAGATGATATTATTGACTCTCTTAGTTAAGTTTATTTTGATTTTTGAACATAGATCTTTGAGTCTTGGCCATGACCCTTAGCACTCTGTTTTCCAGTATTACCACCGGATACATTCATGCCACAGACACTTTACCTGGGTGAACCTTTTCAAATTGTGACTCAGCTTTGCTAGAGTCCCCAGATAGAGGTGTCCAGAGTTCTTAAGCACACTCTTTTGCTTTGGACCACGACTTTAACCGCTCAGTCTCAAGCTTTTCACTTGACAGCTTCACGCTACAAGCACATGGTTAGGGACAGCTTACATTGAGCTGCTTAGGCCAGGATTTTATTCCTTTGGGCCCTCCTAACCACTGATGCTCAAATCCTTGGGCCCTTTTACCCTTGCCTTTTGGTTTAAAAGGTTACTGGCTTTTTCAATCTGCCCTCCTTTTCCTATATTTTTGGGTAGTAATGGATTTTTCTACTTATTATTTTTTTTCTTTTTCGCCATTTTTTTCTTTCTTTTTCGCATGCATAATGATTTTTTTCTTTTGCAACATGCTTTTTCTTTTGCTTTTAGCTGCTTTTTCTTGCTTCAAGAATCAATTTTTAGATTTTTCAAATTATCAATAATATTTCTCCTTTTTCCTTATTCTTTCAGGAGCCAACATTTATAAAATTTCAACTTCAAATATGCGAGCATTGGGCCGCGTACGCAGAACATCTTAACACACGTCCACCATAGACAATTATATATCATTTTGAATCCCCGGATTTAGCTTTCTAATGCCACTGGAATCGCCTCATTTCTGTAGCTCAAGTTCTGATCACTTGAGTACGAAGAGGTCAGGATTGACAGCATCTATAAATCCTTCACATCTTCATGAATCCTCCACTTTTTCATGCTTTTCCTTCATCTTTCCAAGCCATCCTTGCCTTCTAAAACTTCAATCACCTAAACAAATATATCAAGGCATCGAATGGAATAGAAGTGAAATTAAAATTAGCAATTTTAAGCATAAAAAGCATGGTTTTCATCAGTAAGCACGATTAGGAGAAATTCACAAGACTATGGTATTTTCAATGAATAAATGCAAGAGAAGTCAATAAAATCCACCCAATTAAAGCAAATAAATACCATGAAATGTAGATTCATCACATCCACACACTTAAACAATAGCATGTCTTCATGCTAAACTCAAGAAATATAAGACTAAGGGATGCAACACTTATTCAAAATAAACTATCTATATGTAATCTACCAAAATACATGCATCTACTTGGTCAAATAAATCAATTTCCAAGAACGTATATATAAACATAAGGACTAAAGCAAACATAAACAAGTCAAATCCAACAATTGATTAGAATTCTAGAAAAGAATTTATAAACTTGCAAGATAAGAAATAATAATCGATGGAAACTTAGAATTGAGCAATCGAACCCCTCACCAGATGTGTATGCGCCGTAATCACTCAAGTGTATAGGGTTGATTCACTTAATTCTCCTCTAATCTTGCTTTCCAAGATTTGTTATTCTTCTAACAATAAACAATTATTCAATGCATGCATACAAGTATCATGAGGACTTCTTTAAGGTTGTAATGGGGCTAGGGTCAAGGTAAGATTGTATTTTGCCAAGTGAGCTTGAAATTTGAATCTTTGATTAACTTAAACTCTGACCTAACACATACAACAACCTATACAATTCAAATACAAACCTAACTACCCATTCTTCACTTTTTCACACACTCATGCATTCTTTTCAATTCACATCCCATATG
This sequence comes from Arachis ipaensis, assembly GCF_000816755.2. Lineage (NCBI taxonomy): Eukaryota > Viridiplantae > Streptophyta > Magnoliopsida > Fabales > Fabaceae > Arachis > Arachis ipaensis. Next base: position 78,040,544 of record NC_029788.2, on the reverse strand, counting down.
CATTATTCTTATTACTTTACTTTGGGGTTAACATTGTCCCCTTTTTATTTCTTTTTTTTTCTTTTTTCTTCTTTTTCTTTTTCTTTTTCTTCTTTTTAATTTTCTTTTTCTTTCCTTTTTTTCTTTTCAAAATAAAATATATACAAAAGTATCAATGCATATGGTTTAAATATTTAATGCATAAGTATGTACCCAATTCTAAAGATCTTCAACAAAAATAAAAAAATACACTTTTATCTCTACCTTTGTTCCCAAACTTCTCCACACTTAAATGATACACACTCTCACTAGTTTAAGCTAATCAAAGATCCAAATGAAGTACATTTATTATTTTTCAATTAGGAATAGTGATATGCAAAAATAAAGAACAAAAGGGGATTAAAATAGGCTCAAAATTGGTTAACAATGGAAGATAAAAGGGTAGGATATTCGGGTAAGTGAGTGATGAGCGGATATTTTACAAGCTTTTTGGCATCATTTTTATATACTTTTTAGCATGATTTGTTTAATTTTTGTTACTTTTTCATTGGTTTTAATGTTAAATTCACATTTTTGGATTCTACTATGAGTTTGTGTGTTTTTGTACAATTTCAGTTATTTTCTGGCTAAAATTGAGGAGCTGGAGCAAAAGTCTGATTCACAGACAAAGAAAGCATTGTAGATGTTGTCTAGATCTAACCTCCTTACACTCGGAAGAGAGCTATAGAATTCCAAATGGAGCGTTCTCAATGGTTATGGAACGCTGATTTTCAGAGCTTTCCAACAATGTATAATAGTCTATACTTTACTTCAGAATAGAAGGCCCAAAACTGGCGTCCAACGCCAGCCTCCTGCCCCAGTCCAGGTGTCCAGCGCCCAAAGGAGGAGACCAGCGTCCAAACGCCCAAAGATGACCCCCTAGCCAGCGTTCAATTCCCTAGAGGCCTCATAGCACGTGGATCATCAAAGTTCAATCCAAACACTCACCAAGTGGGCTCCAGAAGTAGATTTTAGCACTAAAAGACTGTTTTACCCTTTCTTATGTAATCCTTAGTCATTAGCTTAGTATTTAAAGAACTTTTACACCTCTTATAAGGGAAGATCTGGCATACTTGATGTAAATTCTCTTGATTGTGTTTGAACTGCATTACTTGTGATTATGACTGTTGGTTCAGATTATGGTGGTTGGAGTGTGTTTTGATTTTATGTTGGAACGAAGGCTGTGATTTGATATTATTTTGGGTCAGAGGCCGTGATTTGGTCATATTTAGGCCGAAGGCTGTGATTGGATGAATCGGTGGTAAGTTTGATGAAATTACTCATTTGGTACATGTAGTGAAAGGTTATGAGATATTGTGTTTAATTGAAGTTTTTATAAATTCAAAATATGAATTAGGATTTTGGGTAATTAACTAATGATTTTTGAAAAGGTTTGGGTTTTTGGATGACTAACAGTCAGTTTTCAAAAGATTCATAGGACGAGCGATGATCACTACAATCAAAAAATAATTTTCTTAATACGTATCCTCTTATGATAATTCTTAAAAAACCCTCTACTAAGAATCAGCAAGAACGATGTTCTCACCCTCCTACAGATTTTCCTTTTCAGGATGGTCGAAGAGTTTAAGGAGTTTCTTTCGAGCATCTGATTGTATTTTATATTATTGTATATACAGTTATAGTTTCTCCTCACCTTTATTATTATATTTGTAAGAGGGATAAGAATTGTAATGATATGTATGTATGTATATTTGTAAGTTACTTGTATAAGAAGTTTTGTATATATATAAGGATTGTGATTTGAAATGGATTATATATGCATGTTTGATTGAAATAAAAAGTACTTTCAATTTTTCAAAGAAAATAGCGATACCATTTCGAGTTAAAGGATCATATCTTATTATTAAATATATGGAAGTCATCGTAATATTCTTGCTATCAGAGTGGCGCAGCCGAAAGCGTGACACTCTGATAGTGAGGGTGTTACAATTCGCTTAATAGTATTTTTAGGAATTTTAAATTTGATCTAATCTAATAAAGATCAAATTTGATTTAAATTAGTTATTTTATCTTTAAGATTTTAAATTTAAATCAAATATGATCTAATCTTATAAGATCAAATTTGATTTAAATTAGTTATCTTTTAGCTAGTTTGTTAGGGGCCTATTTAAACACCTTTGGTGAGATAGTTTACACAACTTTTGATGAATAAAATTTCCATTTGCTTTATGCACAATTTATTGTGTAATTAAGTGAGGTGAGTGATTTTCTTCGCTTGTTGCATGAAGAAGATTGAAGGATCCAACACTAAGGTAATTCTGTGTTAGTCTCTTTCAATTTTTGGCCCTCTGATCTAGGTTGCCAAAGGACAGGTTCTTTAAAGTTCTAGTAGGGAAAATTCTTCCAGTGACCTAGGTTGCTAAGAACAGATTTCTTAGAGGTCTAGTAGAAAAACCCCTTATCTATCTTCTTATGTTTCCGCTGTGTCTTTTTGTGTCTCTGATATCACAGAAACTTGTCTCTCAACAATTTTCCTTCGGCAAGTATACCAAATTATCGTCAAGTAAAAACTCACAATAGAGTGAGGTCGAATCCCACAGGGATTAATTGGTCAAGCAACTTTGATTAGAGGAATGTTCTAGTTGAGCGGTGGCCAATATGAGCTTGGTCCAACGTTAGTGGCAAAGGTGAGTGTCACTAACGTTGGCTCCACTTTCTTTCTTTCACGTTAGAGTTCACGTTAACTTAGTTAACGTGACTCTTAACGTGGGCTATGATGGCTTCGAGGGCGTTGTTGGCGATTACTTTTCTCATTAACGTTGCAAGCTAGCTCCCATTCCACATTAGTGGTCACGTTAGTTAGACTAACGTGGCAGCTAACGTGGTTCTTTCTTGCTTCCTTTGTCCTGAAATCAAGCAATAAAGTGCATCAAAGTTCTAATCCACATCATGAGACATGCATCATCCAATTTGTCATCTAATTCATGTAAAATTCTCATGAAATCAAGTAAAGTGCACAATGTATGCTTAAATCAAGATGTAAGTGAAATTCTACCTAAAACTTGCTTATTTCCTAAGAAAAAGCATGAAACTACCCTAAAACAGTAAAGAAAAGGTCAGTAAAACTGGCCAAAGTGCCCTGGCATCACAACACCAAACTTAAAGCTTGCTTGTCCCTAAGCAAGTACTGGAACAAGAGAATGATGAATGGAATGCCAAGATGAATGAGTCATTATTGTGGAGGTCATATCCTTGGTTTTATGGTGGTTTCATGCATAGCAACTTAGGTTCATTCCTTCACTGGCTTTCAGACCTTTATCATGTCCTGGAATACTCACTTGATTGCACCCTATGAGACTCTTATTCATTGATCCTTTTATTATTTTCAGGGCTTATTTGTGTTCTTAGGCTAAGTGCTCTGTGAGGGGGCGACTCTTTAAGATAAGCTTTCAGCCAACACTCCCGAACTAGTTGGTTCAAGGTGCTAGGTGTTGAAACACC
>NC_029788.2:78026824-78035672 GCF_000816755.2 Arachis ipaensis | reverse complement strand
CTTTATCATGTCCTGGAATACTCACTTGATTGCACCCTATGAGACTCTTATTCATTGATCCTTTTATTGTTTTCTGGGCTTATTTGTGTTCTTAGGCTAAGTGCTCTGTGAGGGGGTGACTCTTTAAGATAAGCCTTCAGCCAGTACTCCCGAACCAGTTGGTTCAAGGTGCTAGGTGTTGAGACACCCCTAAGGATTTACTCCCTCAAGTCTCTTTCCCCCATACATACACACCACAGGCACATGGTTTGTTATTTCCTTTCTTGAGACCTTGGTGTACAGCACCTCTTTGGGTTACTAAATGTTCTGTAGCAAGGTTGCTCTTTATAGTGGATTTTCAGTTGATAATCCCGGGTTAGTTACCCCAAGTTACCAAGTGATGAAGCACTCCTACGAACTTATTCATCCAAGCAGATCCTTGGTACAGGAGCACCACAGACACATCTCTCAAGTTTCAAACCCTTGGTGCCTAGCCTTATTCTTTATTAACTTTTCTTTCTTTTTCAACTCTTATTGTTCTTTTCTCCTTTTTCTTATTAGGATCTTGTTATTTAGCTAGTCTCATGGGGTGTGTTTCAAGCATAAGATTCAGCACAGATAGGTGTCTTCCCACCCTTGTTGGTGAATCAACTTAGCTAACTTATGACCACATCACACACTAAGGAACTTACTCCACAATATAAACTCCACTCTGGTCTTTGATAACAAACATTCTCTTTTTATTTAATTCAAAAGGAGACAAGCAACACAATAAGCAGGATGGAATTGAAAACAGGCAACTTGACTAGTAATCATAGACCTAGGCAATGAAAAACTTAAAGACAGAATTGAAAATTTCTAAACTACCATGGAACATGTTCTATTTCATACATGATTTTCCTTATTTAAAGCTTGAAAAAGATGGAACAAAGAGGGAACTCCACCACCTTTTACTCATGGGGTTGCCCTTGCTCTTCTTCTTGCTTGTCCTCTTTGTGTCTACTTGTGCTTCCTTGCATCCGTGCTAGTCTGGCTCTTTTCCAGTCTTCAAGTGCCTTCTTTACCGATTCATGACTCTTCTCCACCCTTACTCTTTCTTCTCGTGCTAACTCATCCTTCACTTCGTCATATTTTGTGATTCCCGGATGTACATTAGGTAGCTGTCTAACTAAGTATCCAAGCCTTGCTAGCATGTTTACATGATTTCCACTTTCACTCATGTAAACCCCTTCAGAGAATGCCCTGTGCTCGTCAAAGAGTTCTGCTTGTTCTATTTGTTTTCGATGCATCTCATGTATGTGTGCACCTAGATCTGCTTGGATGTTGATTAGCTTCTGGATAGATTCTTGTTGTTCAATTTGCCTTTGTTCTATCCTGTTGAAAGATTCACCCCATTGTTTTCCTTGTTCCAATTGCTGCTCCATCATTTGCTTCTCCCACTCCCCTTGTTGATTCGTCTATCTAGAAAATGATTCTTCTTGGCGGTTCATCATTTGTAGCTGGAGCTCCTTCTGTGCCTCTTGATTTTCCCAATATTGCCTAGATAAGCCATCAATGGCTTCTTGTAATTGGTGCAGGTTCAAGGTGGCTAGGGCTTGCTCTTCTAGGTCTTGTCCTTCTACTACTTGATGGGTTGGCCTCTTTCTTGGCTTCCGTTGAGGTAGGGGGGATGCAACAGCATTCATCCTTCGGACTATAATGGGAATGCCCTCTTTGATCCACTCGGGGTCTTCATCTTCAAACACCACCCCAGCCTTGTCGCAGAGTCGGAAAATAGTGCTGGGGTAGCCTAACTTTCCTCTAGAATCGCTATTTTCGGCCCTCTTCCTAATGCCTTGGGCTATGGGTTCATGAACCTTGATCTCTCCTCCTTTGAGTATACAGTGTACCATTATGGCTCTTTTGAGATTCATCTCTGAGTTGTTCCCTGCGGGGAGGATGGATCTCCTTACAATTTCGAACCACCCCTTTGCTTCAGGAATGAGGTCCCCTCTCTTAATGAACTTGGGTTTCCTTTCGGAATCTCGCACCCAGTCAGCACCTGGTACACATATATCTCGCACAATCTGGTCATAATTTGGGCTGTTATCAATTCTTGAATGATAGCTCTCTTCCTCAAACGGTATAGACCGTAACTTTAATGCTCTCATGACACTCATGGGACTGAAATCCACGGTCTTTCCTCTTACGAAACTTGTATAAGACTCATCTGTCTTATCATAACGAACAGCATTTGCATAAAATTCTCTTACAAGATTTGCATTTACCCTAGTGACTGGATCAGTGAGGAGCTCCCATCTTCTCTTTTCCACCTTCTTTGTGATTTCGGGACACTCAGTTTTTCTGACTTGAAAGCCCAGCTCATAGACGATCTCCTTATCAACCATCCATCCGTACTTTAATGCATGATAAGAAGTTCTGAACTTCTTTTCATCAAAAGGGCGTTGCTCCATAGGCTCCTTTCCCTTTATTCTTTTAGAGCTTGATGATGCCATGAGTGACTTTTGAAAAGAAAGGGTGTGGAGAATGGGCTTCGGTTGATTAGGATTTGGTGCAATGAAGGGAGTTGGTGAGAGTGTTTTTAATGGGGTAGGAAGTGCTTGGTTCCGAAAAGGGAGAGGTGTGAAGAGTGGGAGTGGAATGTGAAGGTGGGGCATGGAATACGGATTACTTATATAGAAAGGTGGTGAGTGAATGGAAGGTGTGGATTGATGGAGTTGTTGTGTGACGGACGGATGGGGTTTATCATGGGAAGATGACAAGGATCATCAACTTTATGAAGGGAATTGGTTCGGTCTCCAAGAGCATCCTTCTTCCAATGTTGCATGGCCACATTTTCCAATGTATTCCCTTTTAGGACAAGTGTGTACTCCCCCTTCATGAAGTGGCCGAAACTTCTCCTTTCAATTGTCCACTCAATCCACTTCAATACCCCTTTCTTCTCTCCTACAAAATAAAAGAATTGTGATAAAAAAAATTCTGTGTGGAAAGTGGCGGCAAAATTAAAAGAATAACTACTTTTTAAAGTTTTTGTTTTAACTAACTAAGTGCCATTCATTGGTGCAAACGAACTGACTAACTCAACATCCATGTGTGCAACATTGGCAACACCAAACTTATTTTGGTGCCGTGTGGTGTAAAAGATTTGTTCAAGGCCCCCAAGAGTGGCATGATATGGGTTACATTGATGTTCTCTTAGTGTGCCTTGAACACCAAACTTGTTCTTCACTATATGTTGCACACAAGGATTCATTCAAGTCTATGTCAAGTTGATTTGAAATCCCTGAACCTTGCATTATTAACTACTTTTAAAAGCATGTAAAACATGGGCTGCCTCCCATGAAGCGCTTCTTTAGCGTCACTAGCTTGACGTTTTGCCTTTGTCATGGTGGTTGGTAATGCTTCAGATCTTCCCCTCTTGCAGTAGACCTATATCCATTGGCTTCATCAAGGATCTGCACATGTTCTAAGGAAAGAACTCTGTTGATGGTGAAGACCTTAGGTAACTGAGATGGGATAGTGGGGAGATGAGGTGGAATATCTTGAAAGTAGGCTGAGATCACTTTATCCCCCGGAGAAAAGTCCTCTATAGGGATCTTCTTGTTCATCCACCTTCTTGGTGCCTTCTTCTTTGTCCCTTTTGATGTTGCCTTGCTCTTTGTGACCTCCTTTTCTAAGGGAATTTTGTTGCTGGTCTCATATGACTCTGGTGGTTTAGGTTCCTCCTTATTTTCCTTGAGCTGTGACAGCTGCTGATTGCCTTGTTCTTCAACCAAGTGGTTTCCCAGAGGTGTTGGTTGTGCTTCAGTGCTTGCCTCCTCCCTCAGTATCTCATTATGATCTGTTTCTTGTGAGAGTTTGAAGACATTGAAGCTGAGTTGTTCGTCATGGATCCTCAAAATTAGCTCCCCTCGCTCCACATCTATGAGTGCTCTGGCTGTAGCTAAAAAAGGTCTTCCCAATATGATTGGGTGAGTGTGACTTTCTTCCATGTCCAAGATGACAAAGTCTGTGGGAAGAAAGTATTTTTCCACCTTCACCAGCACATTTTCAACCACTCCTACTGCTTGTTTTTGAGTTTTGTCAGCTAGCCTGATAACTACATCTGTGGGTATCATCTCATTGATCTGCAGCCTTTTCATAAGGGATAAAGGCATTATGTTGATGCTTGCTCCCAAATCGCAGAGTGCTTTATCAAACATTGTTTCTCCTATGGCACAGGGGATGTGAAAACTCCCTGGGTCCTTCCTTTTTATAGGCAACTCTGGTTGAATTAGAGCACTGCACTCCTTATTCATCACTATTGTTTGTCCTCCCTTGAGTGAGCTTTTCCTGGTTAGCAGCTCCTTCATATACTTAATATATGAGGGCATTTGTTGGAGGGCCTTGATGAATGGTATGTTTACATGGAGGGATGCAAACAGGTCAAGAAACCTTGAGTATATTCTCTTCTCTACAGCACCATTGAGTAATTGGGGAAACGGTGCATAGAGTTTCAGCAGCTCCTTCTGTGTCAGCTCGTTTTGTGAAATTTTGGGTTCTTGGTGATCCTTTTCCTGTTTCTCTGCTGATGTCTCTCCAAGTTGTTCTAATGGCTTGTTTTGATTTTCCTCAGTCTCCTTATTGCTTATAGTAACTGTTCATACCCTGGGTCGAGCTATCCGACCTGGGATAATCGACGACAAAGCGACCGACCTCTTCAGGTCAAGCGGACCGACTTCTTCTTAAAGAACTCGGCCAAATCGACAGGAAAGCCAATAACGGGCCCAGGTAGAGGAACACGACCCAAATTCAAAGGTCGTCCAAGCCTATAGAGATAAGGGTGGTTCCCTTGAAGATAAGCTGACCTCAACTCAAAGATAAAGATAAGATAAGATAACTAACTTATCTTATCTAGAAAGGTCACTCTACAACTACTATAAATACACTGGAGCACCCAGGTATAACTCATACTCTGATTCTACTAAAAACCTGTTTAATACCCATGCTAACTTAAGCATCGGAGTCTCTTGCAGATACCCCCACCCTCCGGTGACGAAGGATCAGCAGTGCAGCAAGTCCAGCAAGTCAAACACAACAGCTTCGGCTGCCACCGGCCAGCCGGACACGACATCTCTGACCAGTACGGAAGATCTCGTCCGAGATCGACCTCCAGTTTCAGGTAACCCTCGGAACAGTAACCATCTTGCAATCTTCCCATCTGACTTTCTTTTCTTCAACTCTCGGATTTTTCTCTGTGTCACTTGGGAAGCTATCAGTAGGTTTGGGAATCTTTTCAGATAAGTATCCCACTTGAAATTCCAGCCTCTTGATGGTGTCCCTCTAGTTCTTGATACTAGCTCGCACCTCCTCTTTGAATACCTTATTATCTTGAATTTCTTTGCATATGCCTTCAAGCAGAGTCTCAATTTTGGAGAGTCTTTCTTCAGATGATGGTGAGTTGAGAGTGTATGGGTGAGTTGGGTCATTTTGGTTTTGGTATGGATGTAGAGAGGTGTTGTTAGGGTGGTGCTGATATGATCTCTGTGTGGAATGTTGGTGAGCTGCATGGTTGTTGGGGTTGTGTCGTCTCTGATCCTGGCCTTGATCTTGTTGATTTCCCCACCCAAAGTTTGGGTGATTCTTCCATCCAGGGTTGTAGGTTTTGGAGTATGGATCATGGGTCTGCCTGGGTGATTTTCCAATGTAGTTGGCTTGTTCTTGCTCCTCCTCTGCCTCAGCATTCACTCCCTCTTGGGTTGCTGATGAGGTGGTGATTGCTGCCATTTGGTTCCTCTCCATATTCTTGGTGAGGTCAGCCAGCTGCTTGGTAATAAGCTTGTTTTGGGCCAGCAGTGCATCCACATATTTTAGCTCCATCACTCCTCTAGTGTTGCCTCTTTCAGAAGCATAGAAGTAGTCATTCTCCGCTACAGTCTCAATGACATCTATGGCTTCTTCAATGGTCTTCTTCTTTTTTAGAGATCCCCCGGATGAATGGTCTACTGCCTTCTTTGATACATAAGAGAGGCCTTCATAGAAAATGTGTAGTTGCACCCATTCATTGAACATATCTGGTGGACACCTTCTTGTCAGGTCCTTAAACCTCTCCCATGCTTCATATAGAGTCTCACCATCCTGCTGCCTGAATGTTTGCACCTCAGCTCTCAGCCTGTTGATCCGTTGAGGAGGATAGAATCTTGCCAAGAATTTATTTACCACATCTTCCCAGGTTGCTAGACTCTCCTTTGGGAAGGATTTCAGCCATTTAGATGCCTTGTCCCTAAGTGAGAAAGGGAACAGAAGTAGTCTATAGGTGTCAGGATGAACACCATTAGACTTCACAGTATCACATATCCTCAGGAAGGTGGTTAGATGTTGATTGGGGTCTTCTTGGACACCTCCTCCGAATGAACAATTGTTCTGAACAAGGGTGATGAGTTGTGGCTTTAGTTCAAAGTTTTTGGCATGTATGGTTGGCCTTTGGATGCTGCTTCCACAGTTTCCTGGGTTTGGGTTGATGTAAGAACCCAGAACTCTTCTCTCTTGTCCAGCCTGATGCGCTGGACCTTCTCTGCCATGGTTGTGAGCCTCTTCTTCATGATGGTTCTCCATGTTTTCATCCATGTCTGGTTCAAAGTACTCCTCCTCTTCCTCAACACCAACTACTCTCTTTCCTCTTGCTTCCCTCCTTAATCTAAGGAAGGTCCTCTCAGGTTCAGAATAAAAGGAAGTTGAAGTCCCACTTCTTCTCCCAGTCATACAACCAACAAGGCACAAGCAAGGAAATAGATGCAGAAAGTACTCTTGTTAAAATTGCTGTTAGTGTGAGCGATGTAATATATCAAACAGTTAGTGGGTTAGTGAACTGAATGGTAAATAACTAAGAAAACGGAGTAGGTGGGAAGGGAGGAAAATAACTAAAACTGAAAGTAATTAACACAAATAGAAATTTAAATCAAAGAAAAGAAAAATGCTCAATCTAGTTATCCTCTAATTTAGTCATTGTTGATACAAAATCAATCCCCGGCAACGGCGCCATAAACTTGATATCACAGAAACTTGTCTCTCAACAATTTTCCTTCGGCAAGTATACCGAATTGTCGTCAAGTAAAAACTCACAATACAGTGAGGTCGAATCCCACAGGGATTGATTGGTCAAGCAACTTTAATTAGAGGAATGTTCTAGTTGAGCGAAGCAGAATTTGGTTTGAGAGTTGTAGGAAATTAAATGGCGGGAAAGTAAATAGCAGAAAATGTAAATGCTGGAAGTAAAGAACTGAAAGTAAATAACGGAAAGTAAATTGCAGAATTGTAAATGGGAATGGGGAAGATGCTCATAAAAGTAAATTGCAGAAATTAAAGAGAATATGTAAGATCAGAAATGGGGATTCATTGGGCTTAGAAGATGTTGCATTCTCCGGATCAAGTTCATTTTCATCTCATCCTCAATCAATGCATTCATCGATCTCCTTGGCAATCTTAAGTGATCGAATTCCAATTCCTTGGTAATTCAATCTCTCAAATCTTGATCAATAGCCAATTTCTTGGTCAATTGCTCATGAGAAGAGATGAAGTATGGTCACTGATTATACCACATGCATTCCCAAATCAAGTGTTGGTAGGATTATAGTCACCATACCCAACCAAACCCAATTTGGTCCAACATGAGAAAGCATTTCTAGCATGATCTCTTTATTCCTCTTCCAAGGTTCAGAAAAGATCCAAGTATGAATAGCTTCTTTTTCAAGATAACTACCCAATTTGATGAAGATTGAAAGCTTTCTAGTAAAATCAAGAGAAAAGATAGAAGAAGAGTAATGAAAATTAGTATTGAGCCATCAAATTACAACAGAGCTCCCTAACCCAATGAAAGGGGTTTAGTTGTTTATAGCTCTGGAAATGGAAAACAAAGATGGAGAATACATCATGAAAACTAAAACTAGAAGTGCAGAGAAAGTAAATTATACAGAGAGTAGTTCTCAATTTTCCATCCCCCAAAATAAGATAACTACCCAATTTGATGAAGATTGAAAGCTTTCTAGTAAAATCAAGAGAAAAGATAGAAGAAGAGTAATGAAAATTAGTATTGATCCATCAAATTACAACAGAGCTCCCTAACCCAATGAAAGCGGTTTAGTTATTCATAGCTTTGGAAATGGAAAACAAAGATGGAGAATACATCATGAAAACTAGAACTAGAAGTGCAGAGAAAGTAAATTATACAGAGAGTAGTTCTCAATTTTCCATCCCCCAAAATCTACTTTCTAATTCAAAACTACCCCTATATATACTACTCTTCTGATCTTTTAGTTGGTTCTTCAAGTCTTGGATATGGGCCTTTGGATCTTGAGTTTGAAGCAGTTATACTCTTCAGTGGGCTTAGCTTTACTTTCAGAGAGAAAGTGTGAAGTAGGAAGGGTCTTTAGCTCAGGACGTTAGTGGCGTTAACATTAAGTGAGAGTGTGGGTTCGAGAACGTTAGTGACAATCACCTTTTTCACTAACGTTCCTCACCAAGGGATGATCCACGTTAACTTCAACGTTAGTGGCACCAACGTGACCACCAACGTTGCCTCTTGGTCCTTCACACACGTTATTGGGACTCACATTTTTCAATAACGTTGAGAGTCTTCCCTCCCTACGTTAGAGTTCACGTTAACTTAGTTAACATGGCTCTTAATGTAGGCTTGCCAATTCTTCTAGAACGTTAGTGACACTTACCTTTGTCACAAACGTTCCAAGGTGCCCCTACTTCCCACGTACGTTAACTAAGTTAACGTGGCTTCTAACGTGGTAATGGTAGCCATCTCCAACGTTAGTGACAAAGGTGAGTGTCACTAACGTTGGCTCATCATCCTATCCTCAACGTTAGCTTCCACATTAACTAA
>NC_029788.2:78020004-78025588 GCF_000816755.2 Arachis ipaensis | reverse complement strand
CGTTAACTTCAACGTTAGTGGCACCAACGTGACCACCAACGTTGCCTCTTGGTCCTTCGCACACGTTATTGGGACTCACCTTTTTCAATAACGTTGAGAGTCCTCCCTCCCTACGTTAGAGTTCACGTTAACTTAGTTAACATGGCTCTTAATGTAGGCTTGCCAATTCTTCTAGAACGTTAGTGACACTTACCTTTGTCACAAACGTTCCAAGGTGCCCCTACTTTCCACGTATGTTAACTAAGTTAACGTGGCTTCTAACGTGGTAATGATAGCCATCTCCAATGTTAGTGACAAAGGTGAGTGTCACTAACGTTGGCGATTGTTTGCTTTCTCTACGTTAGCTTCCACGTTAACTAAGTTAACGTGGAGGCTAACGTGGCCAATATGAGCTTGGTCCAACGTTAGTGGCAAAGGTGAGTGTCACTAACGTTGGCTCCACTTTCTTTCTTCCACGTTAGAGTTCACATTAACTTAGTTAACGTGAGTCTTAACTTGGGCTATAATGGCTTCGAGGGAGTTATTGGCGATTACGTTTCTCATTAACGTTGCAAGCTAGCTCCCATTCCACGTTAGTGGTCACGTTAGTTAGACTAACGTGGCTGCTAACGTGGTTCTTTCTTGCTTCCTTTGTCCTGAAATCAAGCAATAAAGTGCATCAAAGTTCTAATCCACATCATGAGACATGCATCATCCAATTTGTCATCTAATTCATGTAAAATTCTCATGAAATCATGTAAAGTGCACAATGTATGCTAAAATCAAGATGTAAGTGAAATTCTACCCAAAACTTGCTTATTTCCTAAGAAAATGCATGAGACTGCCCTAAAACAGTAAAGAAAAGGTCAGTGAAACTGGCCAAAATGCCCTGGCATCAGTCTCCTTTTCTTATCATGTGGTATCGGTTACAAGTCGTAGGTAAATTTTTATTTATCTACACATTCTAGGGTTTTTGCTTAGCCTCTTTATTTTTCTTTTCAATTTCTATAAATTTACCTCAGTGTCCAAAAAATAAAAAAATAAAAAAATAAAAACGAAAATTGTTATTTAGTTTTTGTTTCTACAATTATTATATCTTAAAGTTAAGGTCTAAAAAAACGTAAAAGAAACAAAAATTCATCTTTGAATTTTTTGTGTCTGCAATTACTTCAGCATTTGCTACACAAAAAAAAGGATCATCATTTTTTTCAGCTTAGATTTAGCTTTCCAAATTTTCTTTGGGTTCCAATTAGGATTCAATTTTTTTAGTTTCTGCCATCTTAGTATCACTTATTATTTTCCTTCCTTTGTCACATACTTTGGTTATCTTCTTGTCAAGTTGAACTTCTCTAGCATTTAAATTATCTTAATTTAATGTCTCAATTTCGCATTTTCTAAATTGCAACTTATTAAAGCAATCAAAGAGTGGAAAACGGCAAGAGTGGTGAGCTCAACAATAGGTAAAAGCCACATATTGAGTGTAAACACGAGTGTACTATTCCAAGTGATTCACGTGAAAAGAATGCTGAGGTCTTTTCTTTCACAGGTTCTTCAGTGATGGCTAATGATGAAAAGACCCCCGATCTACAACTGACTTTCTGCGTCAACGCAATCATTGGTGTACTGGAAAGGATTGAACAACTTCTTGATGACATCGTTTCAAGAATTAATTCTATATCCCCTAGCCGACAAGCGCGGTCCCGAGATTCTATACATAATCATTCTACGAAGTCTGTGGAGGATGCTTCACCTAGATCCCGGCGTCATAGACAATCAGAAGATGTTGATAATAACTTCAATGCTATCAAAATGCATATCCCAAAATTTAAAGGCAGAAGTGACCCTGAGGCTTACCTGAAATGGGAACGGAAGGTGGAGCTCATATTTCAGTCAAAACTATTCTGAGGTGAAAAAGGTAAGACTAGCAGCTGTAGAATTTCCAGATTATGCCCTTGTCTGATGGACTAAGTTAGACAAAATAGAAGTCGGATTGAAAAATCACCAATTCAATCTTAGGAGAAAATGAAAAAAATCATGAGGAATCAATTTGTGCCATCATCATACCACAATGAGTTTCTTGAACAGTTTCGTCAGTTGAAACAAAGTTCAAAATCAGTAATGGAGTACCACAAGGATTTGATGTCTTTGGGAACCAAGGCTAATATTACAAAGTGTCCTGATGTTCTTATGAGATGCTTTCTTATTGGACTAAATAAAGACATTACAGATAATGTCAAACTTTACTATTGCACGGAGAATTTAGTCAATGTTTCCATTGAGGAGCATATAAGAAAGACTATTATAGATCGACATAAGAAGAAGATTTTTTCTAAGTCTATCTCTCATTCTTCTTCTAAGCCAGTGACAGAAGAATTTGTTGAGTATGCTGTAGAAGGTGATGTGTAATTGGAGGATCCAAAAGTACAGAATTTATCAAGTAGGTCCTTGGAATGTGAGAAATTTACAAATCAAGAGAGAAAAGAAATAGAGAAAGAGAGTGAGTGCGTGTTTGAGTGAAAATGATTAATGTTTAATTGAAAGCGAGAATTTCGAGAGAAAAGATGAGAATAGTGAGACAGATGAGTCAATGAGTGACAAAAAAACTGAGAAGTTAGTATAGTTAGTATCTGCAAAAAAAAAACATCGTCCAAAAAAAAAGAAGTCCAAAAAAAAAAGAATATTCATCTTTAAATTTTTGTTTCTGCGATTATAGTATCTTCAAGTCAGCATCTACAAAAAAAAGGTTCTAAATTTTTCAACTTTGTTTCAACTTTCCATAATATATTCTAATTAGGATTCAAATCTTTTAGTTTCTGTCATCTTGGTATCACTTATTATTTTTCTTTTTCTATCATTCAGAATATTTTAGCTTAGTGTCTCAATTCCTCATTTTCTGAAGTGTAACTTTTTAAAGCAATCCATGAGTGGAAAAAGACAAAAGTGGTGAGCTCAACAGAGGGTAAAAGCACATATTGAGTGTAAACACGAGTGTCCTAATTCGAATGATACACGCGAGAAGAGTGCTGTGAGGTCTTTTTTTTTCATAGGTTCTTCAGTGATGGTTGACAACGAAGGGAACCATGATCTACAGTTGACTTTATGCTTCGACGCAATCGCTAGCGTCCTTGCAAGGATTGAACAACGTCTTGATAACATGGATTTTCGAATTAATTTTTTATCCCCTAGTTGAAGAACGTGGTCTCGAGAATCTGTTAATAATTATTCTGAGGAGTCTGAGGAGGAGACTTTGCCTAGTTCCTGACATCATAGATCACGAGAAAATATTGATAGTAATATCAATGCTATCAAAATACACATCCAGAATTTAAAGGCAAAAGTGACCTTGAGGCTTACCTAAAATGGGAACAGAAGGTTGAGCTCCTATTTCAGTATCATAACTACTCTGAGATAAAAAAGGTAAGACTAGCGACTATAAAATTCTCGAATTATGCCCTTGTCTATTGGGCCAAGCTGGACAAAAAGAGAAGACAGAATAGAAAACCACCAATTTAGTCTTGGCAGAAGATGAAAAAAATCATGAGAAATCAGTTTATGCCATCATTATACCACAATGAGTTTCTTAAAAAGGTTCATAAGTTGAAACAAGGTTCCAAATCAAAGTACCACAAGGAGTTAATGTATTTAGGGACCAAGACTAATGTTGAAAAGTGTCCTAAAGTTCTTATGAGGCACTTTCTTATTGGACTTAATAAAGACATTACAGATAATGTCACACTTTACCATGGAGGATTTAGTCAATGTTGCCATTGAGTTAGAGCACATGAAGAAGAATATTATAAATCAACATATATAAGAAGAAGAGTTTTTCTAAGCCTATCTCTCATGCTTCTTCAAAGATAGTGATAAAAGAACATGTTAAGTATGATGTAGAGGGAGATGTGTACTTGAAGGATCCAAAAGTGCAGAATTTGTAAGTAATTTGACAAACATGAGAGAAAAGAAACTGAGAAAGAGAGTTAGTGTTTGAGTAAAAAAATCAATATTTAATTGAAAGCAAGAGTTTTGAGAGAAAATACGAGAATAGTAAGTGAAAGGAGTCAATGAGTGAAAAAGAAATCGAGAGCCATAAACATAGTTGTGAGATGTAGAAATTTCTAGTTTAGACAAGAGTGCATTAGTATCATTTAATTCCACAAAATCATTAATTTTTCATATATCTAACCATGAAATTCCTAGTGTTTGTATGTCAACTTTCCATGGTTTTGCAGATTCACTAGTCAATTATGGAGGCATTAATATGGATAGAAAAGAAGAAAGACAATTAATTCCACACTTTAGACAAGTTAATGAGAACATGATTGCTAATGAATTGTCCATAAGGTATGATTTAATCACAACTCTTACTCCTAGATTCTTAGTATTTAATTATATGAAGAATCTTTGGCAACTAAATCTGATTTTTGTTCTATATATCTGTTGCTTGTGAAATAAAAAGAATAAAAAGAATCTCAGATATGTTATCTATATGTTTTTGTTGGCCTTATAGACATAAGAGTATAGATAGAATTTATTATGATTTTATTGCATGTAAAAAAGTTAAATCTCAAGCATTCTTGATTATGTTGTGCATTCTTTTGTTTATTCCTACTCATATGTGGATTGATATTTCTATGAATTTTTTACTTGGTTTGCATAGGGTTAGAAAACATACATATATCATTAATTCTTTAGTGGATAGATTTAATATGGTGATATTTTTAATTGCAAATTAAAATATTAAAGATTTCACATACATTAGTGAGTTATTTCCCAAAGAGTTTGTTTATGTGCTAATTTATGCTAGTTGTTTGGATGAGCATATCTTGCATGTTACGCCTGTTTTGGATAATTTTATGCAGACATTGAGTATCCTCATAACTCTGCTATTTATAACTCTGTTGGTTGTTATCCTTGTGAATCTCTTAATGTTTTTCATTCTTTGATTATTTTGAAATTATTATTTTTGTCTTTGAGTGATGGTGTTACTTTAGATGATGAAAGTAGGGTTGAAAAGATTGAACTTGCACACATGAGGGACGTAGCCACAATTCAGTGGGTAGAGAAAAGCCATCAAACCATGGTATTTGAATCCGGAGATTGGGTTTGGATTTCTTGGAGAGAAGCGGATCTTTTAAGTCAAAAAAAAAAAATAATAAATAAAACTTGTTGCTAGAGAAGATGGCCCATTCCAAGTGTTGGGGATTATCAAGGATAATTTCAGGAAGAATAATTTTCTTGGTAGGTATGATAGTCCAATTGTATTTAGTATCTCTAATTTTTCCCTTTTTGGTATAGATAGATTAAAGGAAGAATCTTTTTGAAGAGGGAGAGGATGATACGTGTTCAGGAGGATATTTTGGTCATTTTAGAGACAAAGGGCATTTTCAACCAAGCTATATTAGTTAGATACCTACATACACATAAGTGTCTTGCTTTTTCTTGTTCATCCCTCTTCTCCTTCTTTTACTTCTCATTAAAAATTTGTACAATTCAAGATGATTTCTGTAATTTTAAAATAAAATTTTTGTATTTTTACTGTATTATTTTTTATTATATCTTTGTGTAATTTAATTTAAAAAGTAATTTGTTTGAACTAAGAGAAATA
>NC_029788.2:78003779-78019511 GCF_000816755.2 Arachis ipaensis | reverse complement strand
ACGAAGACGAAGACACATAAATTATTTTATGTCAATAATAAAACAAAAAAAAAAAGAAAAAAAAGATAAAAAAATTAAAAAATTTAAACTATTCAAAATAACTTTTTGTGTTATGCAACAAAATTTTTGTGTTTTTCTTTGTTGTTACAACAAACAATTATACAATTCAAAATAAATTTTATATTATATAACTGAAATTCTTGTATTTTTCAAACAAAAATTGTACTTTTATATTTTATTTCCTCTTCTTGTTTCATGTTTACTGGCACTTTTTATATGTTAATACTTAATAGGTTTATTTTTTCACATGCTTTGAAATATCGTTCACTTGTTCTTTTTCATAATTAACTTAAGAATACAATCTGGATAATTTTAGTTTTTTTCTTACTTAATATTATTTATACTTTTTAATAAAATATAAAATTTTAAAATTAAATTGAGTTTGCTTTCCTGTACATATTATAACTTTTTTAAAAATATTAGTTTTTAAAACTTTTTCTATTTCATAAATATGATTTGAAATAAATTAATTTAGCACGACTCTATTATTGTATACATAATGACTTGAGAATTTTATTAAAAACAATAATATGTGTAATTTTAATATTTAATAATATTCATCAATCATTACTATCAATTTAAAAAATACACATATATAAAGAATTACAGTTATGCCAAGTAGAGCTTCCTTGCATGATTGGGTTGTATTATTCATAGCCTCACTAGGTCCATTTTCTTAGCCCATGATGTTTAAGCGAAGCCGTTTATACCTTACTGCACTAGACTCAGCTTCAACAACTTTTTAACTCTGTCCTCATTGCTCAGTAGCTATTACAACATAATTACCAAGTAGGTATTTTAAACAAAACTCGAGGGATGCTTATGGTAATTCACCGAACACAACATGACAAAAATTTTAACTTCGAACGGACCATACTTAACATACCGGTGTTACAATAAAGTGAATGTCAATTTGGTTATATATAGCTATGGAAATATAAAACGATCGATATAGAATTTATAAGAAAATATTATTGTAGGTATAAAATATGTGCGGTGCTATGATATATATAAAATTTTTTTCTACTCCTATAGATAATACTTGTGGAGAGTTGAGAGTGGTATGGTACTATAAACTTCACATGAACTGCGGAATATCAGAATTGATTTCTTTGTATAAAAAATTTTTGAACAAGAATATGATTGTTTATGACAATCTTTATTTTCTTCTGAGTGGCAATGGCCTGAGCTGATTGTTTATGAAGATCTATCTTTGTCCTTGAATTGCCTTTACTGTATTCACTTATTATTTATTGATGTTGTAAAGAGTTTACACAATGTTGATAGCTCTGAACATACCTTACAACCTATGAATGTTTATGTCCTTAAAATTATAGCAGTGTTACTAATTTATGCTTCTATGTGTGTATCAAATGTTTTAAGAATTAAGACTAAGTTTGGGTCTGAGTTACTTTTCTAACTCTACTATTTTTATATAGGCTAGCATTGCAATGGAGACATTACAGGTTTTTGCCCCCTTGACAAAGTTTCTTGAGATGTATCAAATTAAGGTATGCATGCACTGTAACAGGGAACTAGCATTATTGTTTTTATTACAAGTCCTCATATTGTTATATTAGACTAGCACTCACAAAAGAGACTACTTATCTTGAAGTTTATTATATTACGTTTATATTTTTCATAACATGAGAGTTAATCTTGCTTACCATAATTCATCATTATGCATTTTCATATGCAGTTAGAACTAGAAAATATTTCATTTATGTACACAAATGCTGAAGATTATACAAAAGTCAAGAGGAGAGTTGCTGACCTATACAAAGAACATGAAAAAGAACTTATGGAGGTAATACTGCTCTACCTATTTTAAATTTGTGTTTAAATAGAAAGTAGAAAATTATAACTTCATGCTGTGTCCATTTATTAAAATAACAGGCAAACAAAATATTGGTGAAAAAGAAATCCAAGACGATCAATTCTTAGCTCTTCTGACTATTAAGACAGAAGTTCCTGCGGTGTGTAAAGAGCCCTACAGTTAAAACTCAGTGGCAGCACCACTGTTTTGTTATTTCTCCCTTTTCATGTTGGCTAATCCATTTTGACATTGTCCACATTTTATATGTTTTCTAGTTCTCTATTTACAACTTAAGTTCTTCTAGATAATGTGTTTTGTGTTGTACTTTAGCTTAGTTCTCTTGCTATTCATTAAGAAATATTCCTGGCCACCCGCAGTTTTTATAAGGCTGTTCTCAAATCAAAAGGATCAATCAATGAGATTAATCAAATTGCACGAGTTTGCTTATTTACTTACATGTGCAGTTTTCTGCTATTCTCCTATTCTTATGTTTAACAAAATAAAAAATTGCAAACTGCATTCTTTTAGTTCGACTGAACTAGAGATGATGTTTGGTATATTCTTACATGCTTATTATCTCATTATTTGTTTCCTTATATCTTATGTTAAAGCAAGGCAGAAGAAAATTATTTCTTTATGGAATAATATTTTATTAATTTTGTTGAGGTTGGAAAACTAACCCAAGTGATGAACAAACATTATTATTACCAATTGTTTTTTTAATGCAATGTATTTGGTTTAGTGTGCAATCAGATAAATAAAACACTTGGCCCAAAAATAGAAATCATCAAGCCCACAATCCATGGCCCAAGAAACAATAAAGCAAAGCCCAATCACAAACCAAATATGAGGAAACAAGAAAATGAGTCCAAAAGACCACAAGCCTCACACAGTTACCACTCCCACTACTAGATACCTGAACCCCAAAATCATTCTAATTAATTTTCTTGAAACTTCCACCAAAAGCCAAATGTCTTCTCTTTTCTCCCATCTGTTTCACTTCAGTCACGTCACTTAGCAAGAAAGAAAGAAAAGGAAAGTGCAGAAGCCATGGGGTATTGAAGGACAAAAAGCTTGTTACCAAAACTAAGCAAGAAGAAAGGGCTAAAATCGAGTAATGAGTTGCATTCGCTCAGAGCTCATTAAAAAGCATCTTCTCTCATTTGTGCTACACCAAGGAACAAAGAAGAAATCAACAAAGTCTCAAGCACAAATCAAGCAACCATGGAGGATCAAAGTCAAAACTGGAAAATAGAAGATCAATGCTCATAAACAAAACTTGGAGCCAAAGCAAGGCTTTGTGGTCAAGATTGAAGAAGTTTGAAGAAAAAGGATGAGAGAGAATGGATGAGTTGCATGCAAAAGATTTGATTTCTCTCTCCTCTCTGATGAAGCCGCTGCAAGACTTTGATGATGGAGAAAAAGACATCGTTAGGATTGAATGTGATTCAACCTTGGAAGCTTCACTCTTCTATAATAAGGGTGAATGGCTAAGGGTTGTAGATAAGGAGAGTAAGTGAAAAGCACTAAGTTCAATTCTCATAGCTACCTAAGTTGATTGATTTCTTCACCTTCATATTTTTCATTTAGTATTCTCTTTTTCTCATTTTTATCTGTCCGAGTCTCATTGAAAAAGGCAAACATGGTGAGGTTTGTAAGAAAAAACCAACGAGAAGTAAAAGGCAGTGAGTTAAACTGTTAGAAAAAGCCATAAGATGTCTCAGAGGTTCTTTATACATCTTTCTATTTTGTATCATGATCCTATGGGGATTCCCTTGCAAGTTGGGTTAGCACTTGGTTGTTGAAAGCTAGATTGAGTTCTAGTCAAATTTAGATTGGGTTAGAATCTGGATTTGTCCCAAATAGGATTGGGTAGATCCTAGGAAAAAAATGGTGTTTGTAATCCTATGAAAAGTTAGTAAAATTCCATCATATTTGTGATGGAGACTGGATGTAGACTACATTGCACATAGTAGTTAAACCAGGATACATCTGGGTGTGACTTTCTCTTCTCTACTCCTTTTCTGTTTCTGTAACTTAGGAGATAAAAAAAAAGTTTCTCTCAACTCAACATGCGACAAAAGCAAATTATCTCCAAAATTTCACTTGATCAGAAGACAAAAGTAATATTCAGCAAAAAGGGGAGTTAAGATTCAACCTCGTCCCCCTTCTCTTAGCCACTGATAACAATCAATTGGTATCAGAGCTTGGTCTCAATGAAATCAAGCTTTGTAGCTTAGAGGAAAGGTCCTGATGGCTAACAACAATGGTTCCAATGTGGTGGCCTACATTCTAGCAGAAGGGCAATCCAACAACAGACCTTCGTTCTTCAATGGAAAGAATTACAGCTATTGGAAGGACAGAATAAAGATCTTTGTTCAATCAGTAGATTACAACATCTAGAAGATCATCCTGAATAGTCCCCAAGTCCCAACCAAAACAGGAGCAGATGGTGTAGTCACTCCTTAGACTAAGGCTAAATAGAATGATGAAGATAAAAAGAAAATAGAGCTCAACGCCAAAGCTGTTAACTTGCTTAACTGTGCTATCAACTTCAAAGAATTCTGAAGCGTATCTGATAGAGGATGGTGCGCATGTACGCAAAACCCACACTATTTCGTACAACAGCAGTAGTACCAGTAAGTGCACTGGGTCATCTAAGTAATACCTGAGTGAGTCAGGGTCAATCCCACAAGGATTGTGGCTTGAAGCAAGCTATGGTTGTCCTGCAGGTCTTAGTCAGGCGGAATCAGAAGGTTTTTAGGTATTAAGTGGAAGTAAGGATAGGAATATCAAACATTTGAATGTTAAGTTGAAATAAGGATACGAATAGAGTTGAGAGTCGGAGTTGCTTTGTCTTTCTAAAGTAAATCTGGTACTATCATCTTCTTTGCTTGTGAATGATCTTCTTCTATGGCAGGCTGTGAGTGATCAAAGCCACGCAAATGGTCCTTGATCTCCTCTGCTACAGGTTGAACACGGCCATAGCCAGTGGTCATGCTATTCAATTTGACAAAGGGTGAAGCGCATAGCAGTCCATTCTCTTGGCGATCCTACTCAAAACGCCACAAACAAGGTCGGATCTTTGGGATTAGAGAACGCTGCTTCTTGGATCTAGCCTATACCACGGAAACCTTAATCTCCCCAGAGATCAGCTGAGCTGGTGTCTCGAGAAGTCCCCAACAAAATCGTGGATTAACCATCTAAGAGATGTATAATCATAGCTGTTGGCTCGTGCTTTTCTTCGAGGTACTCACACGAACCAAAGTAGACGCGGTGATGCACGGAAACTTGTCTCTCAATAATTTTCCCTCAGCAAGTATACCGAATTGTCGTCAAGTAAAAACTCACAATAGAGTGAGGTCAAATCCCACAGGGATTGATTAGCCAAGCAACTTTAATTGGAGGAATGTTCTAGTTGAGCTAAGCAGAATTTGATTGGAGAATTGCAGGAAATTAAATGGCAGAAAGTAAATGGCAAGAAATGTAATTACTGGAAATAAAGGACTGAATGTAAATGATGGAAAGTAAATTGCAGAATCTTAAATGGGAAATGGGGAATATGAACATAAAAGTAAATGGCAGAAAGTAAAGAGAATAGGTAAGATCAGAAATGGGGAGTTCATTGGGCTTAGGAGATGTTGTATTCTCTGGATCAAGTTCATTTTCATCTCTTCCTCAATCAATGCATTCATTGATCTCCTTGGTAATCTTAAGTGATTGAATTCCAATTCCTTGGTAATTCAATCTCTCAAATCTTGATCAATAGCCAATTCCTTGGTCTGATTGCTCTTGAGAAGAGATGAAGTGTGGTCACTGATTATACCACATGTATTCCCAAATCAAAATGTTAGTAGGATTATATGTCACTATATCCATCCAAACCCCAATTTGGTCCAACATGAGAAAGCGTTTCTAGCAAGATCTCTTCATTCCTCTTCCAAGGTTTCGAAGAGATCCAAGTATGAATAGCTTCTTTTTCAAGACAACTACCTAATTGGATGAAGATTGAAAGCTTTCTAGTAAGATCAAGAGAAAAGAAAGAAGAAGAATAATGAAAACTATTATTGATCCATCAAATTACAACAGATCTCCCTAACCTAATGAAACGGGTTTAGTTGTTCATAGCTCTGGGAATGGAAAACAAAGATGGAAAATACATTCTCAAAGTAAAACTAAAAGTGCAGAGAAAGTAAAATTATACAGAGAGTAGTTCTCCCAATGGCCAAAAGCTTCCTCTCTAGTTCAAAACTACTCCTATATATACTACTCCTCTGATCTTCTAGATTGGCTCTTCAAGTCTTGGATATGGGCCTTTGGATCTTAAGTTGAAGCAGTTGTAGTCTTTAGTGGGCTCAGCTTTACTTGCAGAGAAAATGTGAAGTAGGCATGGACTTTAGCTAGGACGTTAGTGGCGTTAACGTTAAGTAAAAATGTGGGTTCGAGAACGTTAGTGACAACCACCTTTTTCACTAACGTTCCTAGCCCAAGATGGTTCACGTTAACTTCAACGTTAGTGCCACTAACATGACCACTAATGTTGCCTCTTGGTCCATCGCAAGCGTTATTGGCGTTCACCTTTGCCAATAACGCTGCTCTTAGCCCCCCTTTTCTCACGTTAGAGTCCACGTTAGTATAACTAACGTGGCTCTTAACGTGGGCATGCCTTAGCCTCGAGAGCGTTAGTGACACTTACCTTTGTCACTAACGCTCCAAACGCCCCTTCTCACGTTAGTGCCTCATGTTAATTGTCTTAACGTGGCCACTAACGTGGTGGTGATTTCCATCTCCAACGTTAGTGATAAAGGTGAGTGTCACTAACGTTGGCTCATCATTTCTTTCCTCCGCATTAGCTTCCACGTTGATGCAATTAACGTGGCAACTAACGTGCCTCATAGTGGCTTGGTCCAATGTTAGTGACAAAGGTGAGTGTCACTAGCGTTGGCAATTCCTTGCTCCTCCCACGTTAGAGTTCACGTTAATGTAGTTAACGTAACTCTTAACGTGGCCAATTGGGCTTAGTCCAACGTTAGTGACAAAGGTGAATGTCACTAACGTTGACATTGTCTTCCCTTTCCACGTTAACTGAGTTAACGTGACTCTTAACGTGGCTAATTGCCAATTTGGAGCGTTAGTGGTGTTCACTTTTACCACTAACGCTGGAGCTCCCTTTCTCTCCACGTTAACTACCACGTTAATGTAGTTAATGTAGCAATTAACGTGGGACATGATGGTTTCGAAGGTGTTATTGGCAGTCACTTTTCTCATTAACGTTGCAAGTATTTTTCCATTCCACGTTAGTGGTCACGTTAATTGGATTAACGTGGCTGCTAATGTGGCTCTTCCTTGCTTCCTTTGTCCTGAAATCAAGCAAATAAATTGCATCAAAGCTCTAATCCAAGTTATGAGACATGCATTATCCAATTTGTCCTTCAATTCATGCATAATTCTCATAAAATCACATGAAATTCACAATGTTTGCTTGAATCAAGATGTAAGTGATTATCTACCCAAAACTTGCTTATTAACTAAGAAAATGCATGAAACTACCCTAAAATAGTAAAGAAAAGGTCAGTGAAACTGGCCAAAATGCCCTGGCATCACAACACTAAACTTAAAGCTTGCTTGTCCCTAAGCAAGTACTGAAACATGAGAATGATGAATGAAATGACAAGAAAAATGAGTCATTATTGTGGAAGACATGTCCTTGGTTTTTTGGGGTTTCATGCATAGCAACTTAGGTTCATTCCTTCATTGGCTTTCAGACCTTTACCATGCCGTGGAATACTCACTTGATTGCACCCTATGATACTTTTATTCATTGATCCCTTTATCTTTTCAGGGTTTGATTGTGTTCTTTAGACTAGGTGCTCTGTAAGAGGGCGACTCTTTAATATAAGCTTTCAGCCAGTACTCCCGAACCAGTTGGTTCAAGGTGCTAGGTGTTAAGACACCCCTAAGGACTTACTCCCTCAAGTCTCTTTCCCCCATACATTCACACCATAGGCACATGGTTTGTTATTTCTATTCTTGAGACCTTGGTGTCTAGCACCTCTTTGGGTTACTAAGTGCTCTGTAGCAAGGGTTACTCTTGATAGTGGACTTTCAGCTGATAATCCCGGGTTAGTTAACCCAAGTTACCAAGTGATAAGGCACCCCTGAGAGCTTATTCATCCAAGTATATCCCTTGCACAAGAGCACCACAGACACATGCCTTAAGATTCAACCCTTGGTGCCTAGCCTTATTTCTTACTCTTTTTCTTTATTTCTCAACTTTCATTTTTCTTTCCCCTTTTCTTATTAGGATCTTGTTATTTAGCTAGTCTCATGGGGTGTGTTTCAAGCATATGATTCAGGACAGATAGTTGCCTTCCTACCTTGTTGGTGAACCAACTTAGCTAAGTAATTACTACACCACAAGCTTAAGAACTTATTCCACAATTTTGAGCATCACTCTGGTCTTTCATAACATCTCTTTTTATTTGGCTTAAAGGGACAAGCATACAAGTGAGCAAGGTGAGAATGCAGTAGATAGCTTGGCACAGCACACATATAACAAAGGCTAGGAAAAACAAACATTAAATCCTAGTGATGTAAACTAAAGAGTAACTAATAATCAGGGATACATTCAGACTTCCAATTTGAGCATTTCTAAGCATATGGAATCAAGTAACAATACAACCTTTTGGTGGTGACTTCTAGCCATCCCTTTGTTGTCATCGTCCACAGCTTTTGCATCCTTCTTTGCCTCCTTGGATGATGGTGCGTCGTTGTTCCCGAAGAGTTGATTGAATTCCTGCAAAGTTATTGGAAGTTGCTTGTTCCCAAAGCACTTGAGAATTAGTTAGCATGCATGTATGCTTGCGAGTTTCTGAACCTGATTTGGTGTGTGAACACCAAACTTAGTTCCTTGCCTAATGCAACAGATTGAATACATACAGAGGATCTTATGTGCTTTTATTACTAAAACGACTATGAACTAGAAACTAAACTCTTGTCAAGTGGTTTCCCTGATTGGTTGGGGCTAGTAATTTGCTCTTGAAGAGGTGTAGTGTGATTCTAACTGAAATCTTTAGTGGAACACCAAACTTAGAATTACACATTCACTCTTGGATTGTTTTGGTGTGCAACACCAAACTTAGCTCCTCGCAATACAGGGTAAACTACTTGTAACTTTTATTGAAATGATCATGAAAAGGAAACTACCTTAGGTTGGGTTGCCTCCCAACGAAGCGCTCTTTTAGCATCGCTAGCTCGACGATTTCTCCATCAGTTGAGATGATATTTCACTTTGGGACTGTCTCCCATGTTGCCCATGTAATGCTTGAGCCTTTGTCCGTTCACAGTGAAAGTCCTCCTTGAGCTTTCCTCCATGATTTCTATGTGTCCATACGACGAGACCTTTGTGACAAGAAAGGGTCCAGACCACCTTGATTTGAGTTTCCTAGGGAAGAGTCTCAATTTGGAGTTGTAGAGGAGCACTTGCTGTCCCTTTTCGGAACTCCTGGGTGTCAGATTGAGGTCATGTCTTCTCTTTGCCTTTTCTTTATAAATCTTGCATTTTCATAGGCTTGAGATCTGAACTCCTCCATTTCCTGCAGCTGCAGGACTCTTTTTTCACCAGCGGTAAGGCTATCAAAATTTAGTAGCTTGAGAGCCCAGAGGGCTTTGTGTTCAAGCTCCAATGGTAAATGACAGGCTTTTTCATACACCAGTTGATATGGGGACATCCCGATTGGTGTTTTGAATGCCGTTCTGTATGCCCAAAGAGCATCATCTAGCTTCTTCGACCAGTCCTTTCTTGATGCTCCTACAGTCTTTTCCATAATCTTTTTTAACTCTCTGTTAGATATCTCGGTTTGCCCACTTGTTTGGGGGTGATAAGGTGTGGCAACCTTGTGCTTTAACCCGTATCGTAGGAGAAGAGTTTCTAGTAGCCTGTTACAAAAATGGCTCCCTCCATCACTGATGAGCGCTCGTGGGACTCCGAACTGGCTAAAGATATTCTTTCTGAGGAAGTTCATGACCACCTTGTTATTATTTGTTGGGGTTGCAATGGCCTCTACCCACTTGGAAACGTAATCCACTGCTAGTAGGATATACTTGTTTGAATATGAGGTTGGAAATGGTCCCATGAAATCGATTCCCCATACATCAAACAGTTCCAGTTCTAAGATGAAATTTTGTGGCATCTCATTTCTTTTGGGTAGGTTTCCAGCTCTTTGGCATTCATTGCAGCTCTTTGCTACTTCCTTGGCATCCTTGAAAAGGGTGGGCCAAAAGAATCCACTTTGCAACACCTTGGCTGCAGTTCTTTCCCCTCCAAAGTGGCCTTCATAGCACGAGCCATGGCAGTTCCATAAGACCTCTCTTCCCTCTTCTTCTGAAACACATCTTCTAAGGATTCCATCTGAACACTTCTTGAATAGGTATGGTTCATCCCAAACAAAATACTTCGCGTCATTGATGAGCTTTCTTTTTTGATGTTTGTTGATTTCTGGAGGTAAAGCCCCAGTTTCCTTGAAATTGGCAATATCTGCAAACCAGGGTGCTCTGTGAACCGTCATCAACTGCTCATCTGGGAAGAACTCATTTACACTTGTATCATGTGATCCTTCTTTATTATAAGGGATTCTGGATAGGTGATCTGCTACTTTGTTCTCCACTCCTTTCTTGTCTCTAATTTCAATATTGAATTCCTGCAACAACAAGATCCATCTTATTAGTCTTGGTTTTGATTCTTGCTTAGCAAACAAATATTTAACTGATGTGTGATCTATGAAAACGATCACTTTGGCACCAATGAGGTACGATCTAAACTTGTCAAATGCAAAAACTATTGCCAGCAACTCCTTTTCAGTAGTGGTATAATTTCTTTGAGTGTCATTGAGGACTTTGCTGGCATAGTATATCACATGGACCAAGTTATCTTTCCTTTGTCCTAGCACTGCCCCAACTGCAAAATCAGATGCATCACACATCAGTTCAAATGGTAAGTTCCAATCTGGTGGGAAAATGATAGGGGCAGAGGACAGCCTCTTTTTTAAGTTTTCGAATGCTAGCATGCATTTTTCATCAAAGACAAATGGTGTATCAGATACAAGAAGATTGCTTAAGGGCTTGGCTATCTTTGAAAAATCTTTAATAAACTTTCTGTAAAAGTCGGCATGCCCTAAAAAGCTCCTAATTGCCTTGACATCACTTGGTGGGGGTAATTTTTCAATGAGTTCCACCTTGGCTCTGTCTACCTCAATGCCTTGGTTAGAAACCTTATGGCCAAGAACTATTCCTCCTATCACTATAAAGTGACATTTCTCCCAGTTCAAGACCAAATTGGTCTCTTGACATCTTTTTAATACCAGGGCCAAGTGATTTAGGCAATTAGTGAAGGAATCTCCGAATACCGAAAAGTCATCCATAAAGACTTCAATGAATTTTTCTATCATATCTGAGAAAATGGAGAGCATGCAGCGTTGGAAAGTTGCAGGTGCATTACATAGCCCAAATGACATGGGCCTGTAAGCAAACATTCCATATGGGCAAGTGAATGAGGTTTTCTCTTGGTCTCTCGGATCAACCACTATTTGGTTATATCCTGAATAACCATCGAGAAAACAATAATATACGTGTCCTGCAAATCTTTCCAGCATCTGATCCATGAAAGGAAAGGGGAAATGATATTTTCTTATAGCTTCATTGAGTTTTCTGTAGTCTATGCACATCCACCATCATGTGACGGTCCTTGTAGGGATTAGTTCGTTCTTCTCATTGGGGACTACAGTGATTCCTCCTTTTTTTGGGACAACTTGCACGGGCTGACCCATGGGCTGTCTGAGATCGGGTAGATCACCCCTCCCTGCCATAACTTCATGACTTCTTTCTGTACCACTTCTTTCATGACTGGATTCAGCCTTTTTTGGGGTTGAATGGATGGTTTGACATCGTCTTCCAATAGTATCTTATGCATGCATATGGCCGAACTGATTCCTTTCAGGTCAGCAAGGGTCCATCCAATGGCATCCTTATGCTTTCATAATACTTGGAGTAGTTTATCCTCTTGATCTTGGCTGAGGGTTGAGTTTATGATCACTGGGTAACTTTCATTCTCTCCTAAGTATGCATATTTGAGAGTGGGTGGCAGTGCTTTGAGTTCAAGTTTGGGTGCTTCTTTTTTTTCATTCTCTTCCTTTGGTGCACCTTGTATATGAATCTCTACTGTTGCAGCCTCTTCGCTAGATGTTGATTCCTCCTCTGTTAACCCTTCAAGTTCTTCTTCTTCAAAAATCTCTTGTACTGCGTCTTCTAGTGAATCCAACCTCATACATTCGCCCAATGGTTCTGGTGGGTAACTCATGGCCTTGAACACATTGAATGTCATCTTTTCATTGTGTAATCTCAGGGTGAGTTCACCTTTTTGGACAACAATGATAGCTCCAGCAGTGGTCAAGAACGGTCTTCCCAGGATGATGGAGGCTTTGGCTTCCTCCTTTATGTCCAGCACTACAAAGTCTACTGGGAAGATAAAATCTCCTACCTTCACCAGCAAATCTTCTACTATGCCATGAGGAAACTTGAACGATCGGTTCCTCTAGTTGTAGGGCCATTTTTGTTAGCTTAGCCTCCTCAATCCTCATTTTTCTCATCATAGCTACTGACATCAGATTTATGCTGGCTCCTAAGTCACACAGAGCCTTCTCCACTGTGATTTCCCCTATAATACAAGAAATCTAGAAGCTCCCAGGATCCTTCAATTTCTGGGGTAGTTTGTGCTAAATGATGGCACTACATTCTTCGGTTAGTATCACAGTCTCATTGCTCTTCTAGCTTCTCTTCTTGGTCATTAATTCCTTTAAAAACTTGGTATAGAGCGGCATTTGCTCTATTGCTTAAGCAAAGGGTATGTTGATTTGTAGTTTCTTGAAGATTTCCAGAAATCTTAAGAATTGGTTGTAATTCCCCTTCTTTTTCAATTGCTGAGGGTATGGAGATTTTGGGACGTCTGGCTTCAGCATTTCTCCTTTTTGCTCTGAACTGGGAATGGGAATTTGGACTTCATCTCCTTCCTTTTCCCCTTCATTTGAGTTCTTCTCTTGTGATTTCTTGGGAATTTCCTTCAATTCTTTCCCACTTCTCAGGGTGGTAGCCTGACATTCCTCTCTTGGGTTTGGATCGGTGTTGCTGCACAGGTTATAGCTGGGAATTTGCTTGAATAGGTAGCCAATTTGTGTCTCAAGTTTCTTGATGGCAGCATCTTGATTCTGCATATTGGACCGCACTTCCTCTCGAAACATTTTACTGTCCTGGACTTCTTTGCATATTCGTTCAAGTAGGGTCTCAATCCTTGAGAGTCTATCTTTGGATGATGGTGAGTTGGAGTTGGAGGGATGAGAAGGGCCATTTTGGCTTTGGTATGGATATTGAGATGTGTTGTTAAGTGAGTGTTGATATGATCTCTGTGTGGAATGTTGGTAAGCTGCATTGTTGTTGGGGTTGTGGCGTCTCTGATCTTGGCCTTGATCTTGTTGATTTTCCCACCCAAAGTTTGGGTGGTTACTCCAACCAGGATTGTAAGTTTTGGAGTATGGATCATGGGTCTACCTAGGTGAGTTTCCAATGTAGTTGGCTTGTTCCTGATCACCCTCAACCTCTGTATTCACTCTTTCTTGAGCTGATGATGAGGTAGTGATTACTGCTACTTGATTCCTTTCCATCTTCTTGGTAAGGTCAGCCAGCTGCTTGGTGATCATCTTGTTTTGGGCCAGCAGTGCATCCACGTTGTTTAGCTCCATCATTCCTCTAGTATTGCCTCTTTCAGAAGCATAGAAGTAGTCATTGTCAGCTACAGTCTTAATAACATCTATGGCTTCTTCAATGGTCTTCTTCTTGTTCAGAGATCCCCGGATGAGTGGTCTACTGCCTTCTTTGATTCGTACGAAAGACCCTCATAGAAAATATGTAACTGCACCCATTCATTGAACATATATGGCAGGCACCTTCTTGTTAAGTCTTTGAACCTCTCCCATTCTTCATAGAGAGTTTCACCGTCTTGTTGCCTGAAAGTTTGTACCTCAGCTCTCAACCTGTTGATTCTTTGAAGAGGATAGAATCTCGCCAAGAATTTGTTCACCACATCTTCCCAGGTTGTTAAACTCTCCTTCGGGAAGCATTCCAGCCATTTAGATGCTTTCTCCTTGAGTGAGAAGGGAAACAGAAGCAGTCTGTAGGTGTCAGGATGAACACCATTAGACTTCATAGTATCATATATCCTCAAGAAGGTGGTTAGATGTTGATTGGGGTCTTCTTGGACACTTCCTCTGAATGAACAGTTGTTCTGAACAAGGGTGATGAGCTGTGGCTTTAGTTCAAAGTTATTGGCACATATGGTTGGCTTTTAGATGCTATTTCCACAGTTTCCTAGGTTTGGATTGATGTAAGATCCCAGAACCCTTCTCTCTTGTCCAGCATGACGCACTGGACCTTCTCTGCCATGGTTGTGAGCCTCTTCTTCATGATGGTTCTTGATAAACCCATATTTCATGAGTTATATTGTGCTTAGTTTGAGTGATTTATTCAATCCTTCACCCACTTATTCATATTAATTGTATGGTTTTACTTTCCCTTCCTTATTATGTGATGTATGTGAAAAATATGTTTCCTAAACTTTAAAATTAATTATTTTAATTACCTTTATTTCCATTTGATGCCGTGATTAGTGTGTTGAGTAATTTCAGATTTTCTAAGGCAGAATGACTTAAAGGATGAAAAAGAAAACGTACAAAAATGGAAGGGAAGTGCGAAACGGAGTTCCTGAAGGAACTGGCATCCACGCGATCGCATGACTGACGCGATCGCGTGCCAGAAGCAAAGAAGCAGCGACGCAGCCGCATGCCTGACGCGACCGCGCGCCTTAAGCAGAACATATATGATGCGGACGCGTGACTGACGCGACCGCGTGGCAAGGAAATGCTCCGAATGACGCGACCGCGTGACCCACGCGGACGCGTGACGGAGGCCACGTACCAGAATTCACAGAATACGCCCCCAGCAATTTCCGAAGCCCTTTTGGCCCAGATCCAAGTACAGAACACACAGATTAGAGGCTATAAAGTGTAGGAATGCATCCATTCAAAGAGAGCTCGCCAATTTTTACTTTCCATGATTTAGATTTAGTTTGAGAGAGGTTCTCTCCTCTCTCGCTTAGGATTAGGATTTAGGACTTCTCTTAGTTTTTAAGAGTAACTCTCGATCCAGGTTTAGTATTTACTTTAATTTATGTTTCTATGCTACTTTTACTTTAATGCTTTTATTCGTATCTATAAATGTTGCCAATTTGGCTTATGAACCCTTTCCATGTTATGATTTGAATTAATGATTATTTGAGGTATTTCAGTTATTGATTGCTTTCTCTTTAATTTGTGTTACCATTGCTTTCAATCTAAGGACATTTTTATTCCAGCAATTTTACTTTTCCCCCTTTTGGTCTTGGTTAAGAAATCAGTAACTCAACATTATCAAACTCAACGTAACTGATAATCGCTATCTTGCTAATTGAACAGAACTTCAATAATCCCAACTTTTTCTTAGGAATTAAATAGGATTGAAGGTCAAACTAATTAGTCCCTTGACTTTCTTTTGCTTTAGTAAAGGTTAACTAAGTGGAATTTAGATTCAACTTTCATTATTGTTGAGAGAGATAATTAAGTTAGACTTCCAATTTCTCTTACCTTGCCAAAAGTTTGCTTTACCTTCATACAAGAATAATAACCGATATTTCCAACATTAGCCCCAAATCTTCCACTCTTCGATCACTAAATTTACTGTTCATTTCATTTACCGTTAATTTTATTTATTTTGAC
>NC_029788.2:77992044-78003367 GCF_000816755.2 Arachis ipaensis | reverse complement strand
AAGGGGTTTGTTACTTGTGACAACCAAAACGTTTGTAAGAAAGGTTGATTGCTTGGCTTAGTAACTATACTTACAATGAGTATTCGTTATAACTTCTAAACCATCAATCTTCAGTTCTTTCAAAATGGCGCCGTTGCCGGGGAACTGCTAACGTGTGCCTTATTATTGGTTATTGTAAATATTTTTCTTTTACTTGTTTATTTGCTTATTTTTATTTTTATTTGCATTAGTTACCATGAACTCTCACCCCTCTCGCTTTGAGTTTGGTTCTAATTTTGTTGAAGGAAATAGAAGTTACCGCAAGAATGTGCATCAAGTTCAGACCAATCAAGGATGGATGGAGCCAAGAGGATCTAATCAACCCTTTAGGCAACAACACCCTCTGAGATATCATGGACAAGGACCATTCTACAATGCATACCCAGCTGAAAGATATGGTGGACAACCTTGTAACTACCAACAAGCCCCACTCCGTGCCTATAGATCATCCTTTCAATATAACCTCGAACCACCACACTCACAAGCTTCTCTTTACCATTCGCCACCATATGATCCTTCCTTACCCCGATTCCAATCCAATCACTCCCAACCACCACGACTTTCCTATGTATCATGTCCAAATCCGGCACCCCGAGAAGCAGAGGTTTGCCTAAAGGAAACAGTAAATAAACTTCAAACAACCATTCGACAACTGGAGCAAGCAGTAATTCAATGGGTTTCTAGGCGCTCAAATATACAAGGATCAGCCACAGCCCCATGTGGACAGTCTAATGAAGAGCGGAGCATAAAGGAGATACCAGAAACTCCAGTGGACAAGACAGAGAATGAATTCGTACTAGAACAAGTAGAAGAAGTTGTCACTGTACAAGAAGAAGAGTTGGTTGAAGATGTAGGAGATGCTGAACCTCCATGGGAATCCAGAACTGAGGAGAACTCCGTCAAGGACGTTACAGTTGATGCTAAGGAGCATAGTGCACAATCCCCAAGGCAAGTCATTTATGAAGAATCAGACGGAATAACCCAGGACACAAATTCCCTTGATGATGATAGTCACAAGTCTGGTTTTCTTAGTAATGAACTTGCATCCGCAAGTGAATTTTCTGAGATCGAAGAATCTTCCCCAAGTGAATACGAAGACGATGTGGAGGTAGATTTTTCTCAACCTCCAATCTATGACTCAAGTGATGAGGAAGACATAGAAGACTTTGACCAGGACACAGATATAATTGTAGAACCTTGCAAGGAAGTGGAGGAATTCACAGAAGAGCACAAGGGAGTAGAACTTACAGAACCACCGGAAACACCTACCCCAAGGCCATTACCACCTAATACAAGTTTCAAGTGGGTACAATCCTTAACCTATAACTTTACTTATTCACTTGAATATGGTTTGCTTGAAACAAATGGCCAGCTTAGAGCTCTTTGCGGCTTTAAGAGTAAGAGGGAAATGGCTCATACTCAGAGTTGGTGTACAAGGTTCAATAAGGTTCCACGCTTCACATCGAAGTACACAGATTGGTATCATGCTCAACTGCATGGATCACAGGGAACGTTTGGTCACCATGGTGAGATTCTACTCTTTAAACCGCCCGGATGGAGACATGTAGATCAAGACGGAGGCAGATTTAAAAGCAAGGCTTGGGATCCTGGAGTTTATTCTGACATTTGTCACCCCGAGAGCCTAACAATCTGTTTGAAGCTGTTCAGAAGCTTTTCATGCCTAGTTTGGGATCCCGGAGGCTATTGGAAATCCAAGCACTCGTGGAGATTTTTGGACGAATTTAAACATAAGCCGCCATAACAGGAAGCTCCTCCAACGTCCAACTTAAGGACTTTAACTAAAAGTGCTAGGTGGGAGACAACCCACCATGGTATGGTCGCTTCTTTTTCAGTTTATTTCTTGTTAATTGTTTTTGTTTTTATTTCCTTTTCATTTTACTTTATTGAACCTGGAATCATGCATAGCACTCATATTAATCATTGCATTCTGCATTTATCATACATATAAAAAAAAGGGGGTGCACGACGCGACCGCATGCCCCATGCGATCGCGTCATATTGCAAAAACACTATCCACGCGACCGCGTCACCCACGCGGCCGCATGCCCTGGAGATTGGCGTAAAGATCCAACGTCCAGAAAGTTAGGCTAGAATCGTGCGGCCCTTGTGCGTTTTGCAAAAATTAGCCCATGCGATCGCATGCCCCATGCGATCGCGTCACATGCATAAAACCAATCCCACGCGACTGCGTGAGCGACGCGATCGCGTCGCATGGATTGCACAACACCCTAGAAGGAGACAGAGAGTTGCACTGAAATGACGCTGGAGTTGTGCGTCTAGCACAAATTCCAGCGACGCGATAGCGCGACCCACGCGATCGCGTCACCCCCTCTTCTACCCCTCCCATGCGATCGCGCGACCCACGCGATCGCATCACCTCCGTTTTCACCCCCACCACGCGACCGCGTGCCCCACGCAGCCGCGTGGATTTCAAAGTATAACTGCCCTCAGCCACGCGAACCCAACACCACCCCTTTCTCCCCTCCCTTTCCATACGCCCATCACTCTCTCCTTCCCCCTGCCGAACAGCCGCACCGCCGTGCCCACCACTGCGAGCCGCCGTGCCCACCACTGCCAGCCGCCGTGCCTACCACCGGACGCTACCATCACCACCACCCAGCCACCTTTCTGCTTACTCTCATTATTCAACCTTCCAGGTTCCACAACACGCAATCCCTTTTATCCGTTCGCAGTTATTCTTATTTTTTCCATTTTATGTTCATGTTTAGGCTAGTTAGATATGCATGTTGTAGTGGATTTTAGGTTGTTAGGTAGCCTAGGCTGTGGTTAGTGGATTTAGGTCTGTTTCCTTGCACTGTTCATGTTTTTGTTTTATCAAATCTGCAATTCTGCTGTTACTGTGACCTTGTTCATATGCTGTGATTTTCTGTATTTGCTGCTTGTTACTCTGAATTTTCATGTTTATATTAATTATAGGTAACTGCAGCAAGTTTTTTTAATTCATATGAACTGCCTTGTTGTTGTTTATTTTCCGGGATAATCCAATTTTAGCCGAAATACTGTCCAAATTTTTTGTAAAATGTTGTCATTCATGTTTTGGTTTGGCAATTTGAACTCTGTTGTCCTCTGCTTTAACCAAACCATTTCATGAATGCCATGGCAGACTTTCTTATCCTCTTTGATTTCCTGGTTTATAAACTGCATTTGTGATATTCTGATTCCAATTTTTACTTTCGTTATTCCAATTTGAATCAACATCACCCTGTTTTCCTTGTTCGGTTATGAGTTATTTTTAGTCATAATTGTGAATCCTTGTTCCGTGGAATATTTTCTTTATGCCACTTACTTTAACCCACATTTTACTGCCTCACTAATTTTAATTTACTAACTCCTCTTTCAAATTCTAACCATACTAACTTTTTAAAATCTCTTTTCTGATTTTTTTTTCACCCTCCTCTAACTTTCTAACCATCGCATAATGACAATTTTTCTATTTAACTTGAATTCTGATACATTTTGGATTGTAATTTCTTCCTTTCAAACTTTTAAACTACTATACAATCCTTAATGCACATTTACTTAACTCATTTACCTCATTCTAATTCTCCCTTGCCACTTTGTGTTTTCTTTGACTATATGCCTACTTGCTTCCCTATTTTTATATATCCTGGTTTTCCGTCTTTCAGGATGTCTGCCTCACAGAGGAAAGGCAAAGGCAAGGCTACTGGCAAGCGCAAAAGAGGAGATTTCTCCCAGTCCATCATTGACTTAATGCATGATTCCTCATAGCGGGAGAAGAACTTTACACAGCAGGAAAAAGCTGACCAGCTGCTCCCTGCAAATGATTCAATAAAATTTGCAAATCGATACTGTGAGCTGAAGTATCCGGCATTTGCAAACTCCAGGAACCTATACCTGGAGAGAACTCTGAAGATTCCAGAAGCACTCTAGCAGTACACCACTAAGCAAATCAAGCAAAGAGGCTGGTTCTTTCTGGAGAGAGCACTGACAGAGGTCAATGCATCTTGGGTCAGGGAATTCTACTGCAATTACTGCATCACTACCCTAGATGCAGTGAACCTGAGAGGAAAGCAGATTCTGGTCACTGAGGAGGCCATAGAGGACATTCTCCGGCTCCCAGCCAAGTCCGATCAGCCTGATGGTTATCAAAAGGCTGAGGAGGACATGCGCCTGATGCGGTTTGATTGGGATGCTGTGAAAGCACGGATAGCTCTCGACCCGACTGTTCCTTGGGAGATGGGTCAGGACACCACCATGCCTAAAGGGATCAAGAGGGCGTACTTAAATGATGAGGCTCGGTTATGGCACTAGATCTTGAGCAACTATGTGATGCCGAGTACTCATGAGACGGAGATCCCGGCTGCTATGATCACCCTCCTATGGTCTGTGATGGAGGGTAAGGATCTTTATCTGCCACGCTTTATCCGGCATTATATGGCCAGGGTCCACGTCCGAGGCACCCTCCCTTTTCCTTATCTGGTTACACAGCTAGGCCGTCGAACTGACGTGCCATGGGAGGATGCCGACGAGAGACCACCAGCGGCGGACTGCAGGAAGATCATTCCTCACAGCAGGAACTTCCTAGCTTTGGGCTACAGACCACCACCCTTCACTGCTACTGATGAGACAGCCCCACCGTCTGCTGGACCCTCTTCATCCACAGCTGCCCCTGCTGCCCCCGCTGCCACCACTGCACCTCCACCTGCCTCTGAGCCCGTATACCGCCTCGTGCACCGCCTATTCCGACAGCTTGATCAGATGGAGCGCCGTAACCGGCGCCGGCTGCGACGCTATTTGCATCTAAAGCTGATGATCCGACAGGGTGGTGACATCCCTCCGAGCCCGACACACCATCAGAGCCATCAGAGGAGGAGGAGGATGAGCACGAGGGGGGACTCATTCCCAGGCGGAGACCCATCAGCAGGCAGGCACAGAGCAGGCTACACCACATCAGGAGGTCCCACATCAGATTGAGGCTACAGATCCAGAGATCCCGATCTAGTTGGCCCCTCCTCTACAGCAGCCAGATCCTCAGCCCACCACCACCACAGAGCTTCCAGCTACCATCCCTACCAGTGATGACACCCTTCACACCCGGCTTGACTGAGCATCAGGGACGATGCTTTATTTTAAGTGTGGGGAGGTCGCCATCTCTGGCGTTTTATTTTGGTGAACCACTACATCTCTTTTTTCTTTTATTTTGGATATTTTTCTGTATTTTTCTTTTTACTGTTATTTTCTGAGTACTTATACATTGCTACTTTTATGTATTTTTACTCTATTTCCGCATTTTGCATTTTTAGTTTATATTTTAGCTATTTAGTTTATTTTAGTTATTTAGTTTAGTTTGCAATTCTGACTTATTAGTGGATTAATTAGTATAGTTTACCCTTTTTAGCATAAGATAGCATAGTTTAAATTGAAAAATATAAAAAGGTAGTAAGCTAGGAAATTGAACATAATAGATTTAAATCCATAAACCTTGTATATATTGCATTACATCATATAGTTAAGTTGACAACATTTCATCAAGGAGGAACATTAAAACTTTAAAGGCTACCCTAAATAATTTTTTTATGAGAATAATGGGAATTTTTAACTAAACCTGCATAACATATATGAATGATATATGATGCTTGAGTTAGAGAACACACAGCCTATGAGTCTTGAGCTTAATTGTATGGTTACATTCAAACCATAATTTCATTCATGTGTGTTTCGCTTCTTTTTATTCTGATGTCCTTTACTTTGCTTTAATCTATATGTCCAATTATAGAATATAGAATATAGAATATAGAATATAGAATATTGATACATACCAAAAGAATGATTGAGGCCATCATTTGATTTTAGCTCACTTACCCCAAAATAACCTACCTTTCACATCACCCTTGTTAGCCCCCTTGAGCCTTTAAAATCCCTTTTATTCTATTTAGCCACACTACTAGCCTTAAGCAGAAAAACAAAATAAAATCTCAAGTTGAATCCTTGGTTAGCTTAAGATAGAAAATTATGAATAGATTAAAATGTGGGAAACCTATTGGGAACATGGATGATAGAAACAAAAGGTAGAAAAAGTTGAAAGAAATAAAATAACTCAGAAACTTTGGGAAGCATGCTCATGAGAAATCAAAGTTAAGTCACCATGTGCATAAAAAAAAAAGAAGTTATTTTTCGGCAATTAATAAAAGGGATACAAAATTCCCCAATGCAAAATAAATGCACATGGGATAAAAATAAAAAAAAAATTGAAGCATGAGCATGTAACAACAAGTGGAAAAATATGGGAAAATAGGTAAAGAAGTTCTGTTTTACTAAATATGTATGTTAGGTGAGATCTTAGTCTAATTAAGGATTCACTTATTAGCTCACTTAGCCTTATACATATATCCTTACCTTTACCTTAGCCCCATTACAACCTTAAGTAAAGACCTCATGATTTTTGGTATGACTGTACTCTATAATTGTTGATTGGTTAGATGAAGAACAAAGTTATAGAAAGTAAGAATAAAAAGAAAAGTAGAGTGAATAAACCCAATAAACACTGAGTGACTAGAGGGTAAACACAAAATCCAGTGAGGGTTCAATAGCTCATCAACATATATCTGTGCTTAAATTACTAATTGTTTTGCAAGTTTGTACAATATTTTTCTTTCCC
This sequence comes from Arachis ipaensis, assembly GCF_000816755.2. Lineage (NCBI taxonomy): Eukaryota > Viridiplantae > Streptophyta > Magnoliopsida > Fabales > Fabaceae > Arachis > Arachis ipaensis. The sequence continues at coordinate 77,996,667 of NC_029788.2, read as the reverse complement.
ATCTCATTTGCAGAAGTGCTTTATTATTTAAGGGTTGGCAATATATATATATATATATGACTCCTTGAGAATGTAAATTAAATTAACTATATGTAAGCTTTATATATGAGTGGATAAATTAGAATTGCATGACTCATTTAGGTAGATGCATTTAGAATAGGTTGCATTGCATAACATTCCACCACTTTAACCTTACCTTATTCTTTACCTTGGATTCAGCATGAGGACATGCTATTGTTTAAGTGTGGGGAGGTTGATAAACCCATATTTCATGAGTTATTTTGTGCTTAGTTTGAGTGATTTATTCAATCCTTCACCCACTTATTCATATTAATTGCATGGTTTTACTTTCCCTTCCTTATTATGTGATGTATGTGAAAAACATATTTCCTAAGCTTTAAAATTAATTATTTTAATTACCTTTATTTCCATTCGATGTCGTGATTAGTGTGTTGAGTAGTTTCAGATTTTCTAAGGCAGAATGACTTAAAGGATGGAAAAGAAAACGTACAAAAATGGAAGGGAAGTGCGAAACGGAGTTCCTGAAGGAACTGGCATCCATGCGATCGCATGACTGACGCGATCGCGTGCCAGAAGCAAAGAAGCAGCGACGCAGCCGCATGACTGACGCGACCGCGCGCCTTAAGCAGAACGTATATGACGCGGACGCGTGACTGACGCAACCGCGTGGCAAGGAAATGCTCCGAATGACGCGACCGCGTGACCCACACGGACGCGTGACAGAGGCTACGTACCAGAATTCACAGAATACGCCCCCAGTGATTTCCGAAGCCCTTTTGGCCGAGATCTAAGTACAGAACACACAGATTAGAGGCTATAAAGTGTAGGAAAGCATCCATTCAAAGAGAGCTCGCCAATTTTCACTTTCCATGATTTAGATTTAGTTTGAGAGAGGTTCTCTCCTCTCTCTCTTAGGATTAGGATTTAGGACTTCTCTTAGTTTTTAAGAGTAACTCTCGATCCAGGTTTAGTATTTACTTTTAATTTATGTTTCTATGCTACTTTTACTTTAATGCTTTTATTCGTATCTATAAATGTTGACAATTTGGCTTATGAACCCTTTCCATGTTATGATTTGAATTAATGATTATTTGAGGTATTTCAGTTATTGATTGCTTTATTTTTAATTTGTGTTACCATTGCTTTCCATCTAAGGACATTTTTATTCCAACAATTTTACTTTTTCTCCTTTTGGTCTTGGTTAAGAAATCAGTAACTCAACATTATCAAACTCAACATAACTGATAATCGCTATCTTGCTAATTGAACTGAACTTTAATAATCCCAACTTTTCCTTAGGAATTAAATAGGATTCGAAGGTCAAACTAATTAGTCCTTTGACTTTCCTTTGCTTTAGTAAAGGTTAACTAAGTGGAATTTAGATTCAACTTTCATTATTGTTGAGAGAGATAATTAATTTGGACTTCCAATTTCTCTTACCTTGCCAAAAGTTTGCTTTACAGTTTTATTTATTTTAATTGCCATTTACTTTACTTGTTATTTAAATCACTAGCTTCTCACCTTCTAAACCCCGATTACAACCTTTATAGCCAATAATAAGAGCATACTTCCTTGCAGTTCCTTGAGAAGATGACCCGAGGTTTGAATACTCGGTTAACAATTTTTAAGGGGTTTGTTACTTGTGACAACCAAAATGTTTGTAAGAAAGGTTGATTGCTTGGCTTAGTAACTATACTTACAACGAGTATTCGTTATAACTTCTAAACCATCAATCTTCAGTTCTTTCAGTTATCCATATTCTCATCCATGTTTGGTTCAAAATACTCCTCCTCTTCCTCAACACTAACGACTCTCTTTCCTCTTGCTTCCCTCCTTAGTCTAAGGAAGGTTCTCTCAGGTTCAGAATCAAAGGAAGTTGAAGCCCCGCTTGTTCTACCTATCATACAACCAACAAGGCACAAGCAAGAAAGAGATAAATGTAGGAAGTATTCTTGTCAGAAATGCTGTTAGTGTGAGTGATGCAATATATCAAACAGTTAGTGGGTTAGTGAACTGAATTGTAACAAATAAGAGAACACTACAAACGGGTAATGGGTAAAGGAAAGAAAATAACTACAACTGAAAGTAAATCACTCAAATGAAATTAAATCAAACAAAAGAAAAATGATTAATCTAGGTAATAAACCAATTTAATCATTGTTGATACAAAATCAATCCCCGGCAACGGCGCCATAAAATTGATGCACGGAAACTTGTCTCTCAACAATTTTCCCTCGGCAAGTATACCGATTTGTTGTCAAGTAAAAACTCACAATAGAGTGAGGTCGAATCCCACAGGGATTGATTGGTCAAGCAACTTTAATTGGAAGAATGTTCTAGTTGAGCTAAGCAGAATTTGATTGGAGAATTGCAGGAAATTAGATGGCAGAAAGTAAATGGCAGGAAATGTAATTACTGGAAATAAAGGACTGAATGTAAATGACGGAAAGTAAATTGCAGAATCTTAAATGGGAAATGGGGAATATGAACATAAAAGTAAATGGCAGAAGGTAAAGAGAATGGGTAAAATCAGAAATGGGGAGTTCATTGGGCTCAGGAGATGTTGTATTCTCCGGATCAAGTTCATTTTCATCTCTTCCTCAATCAATACATTCATTGATCTCCTTGGCAATCTTAAGTGATTGAATTCCAATTCCTTGGTAATTCAATCTCTCAAATCTTGATCAATAGCCAATTTCTTGGTCTGATTGATCATGAGAAGAGATGAAGTGTGGTCAATGATTATACCACATGTATTCTAACGTGGCGAAAATTTGCGAGTCAAGAATTGTTATAAGATACGCGTTGCAAGTATAGTTCTTAACCAACCAGAATTCCGCTTATCAATTTAGAAGGTTGTCACAAAAATTAAAATTAAAATACTGGGAGTATGAATCCCAGGTCGTCTCCCAACAAGTTGCAGAAAGGTGTGCTATTTTATTAATCAGATGTTTTCAAAAAGGGTTTGAGTTGAATAAACAGGAAATTAAATTAGAGAAATTAAATAATTTAAATAAAAGCCTTGACTAGGAGTAGATTAGTTGGAAGCCCTATTCTTGTTGAAGTACTCTCAAGATTAATTGATAATTGAAGGTTGTTCTGTTTAGTTATCCCTTACTAGGTAAGGGAAAGTCAAACAAGTTGGAATGCTGTTTCTATTCACAAGTTCCAATCCGCTCAATTGAAAAGGATTAGTGTCATTGACTAGAGAGCATTCCAACAGTAAACCCAATTACAATTTTTCTTTTAAGCATCCCAACTCAAGGGTTCCTTTCAATCAACCCCCCATCAAGTTAGGGAACTACTCGCTCATTGTGAATGTAGAACTCATAACATAGGAAAGGGAATTAAAGAAAGACATGATAAATAAAACTCAAAGGAATCAATTAAAAATAAAAGTAATTCTTGTATTAATAAATTCTAAAATAATCCAATAGTGAAAGTGAATAAATTAAAGGATATGGAAGAGTAAAGCCAAGTAAAGAAAATGAACTAGAATGACGAAGTCTTGATGAGGTAATAACTCTTTTCAATATCCCAATGCAAAGAGCAATCGAAAATAAAAATCTATGAACTATGAATGTGTAGAGAGAAAACCTAGAGAAGGAGTAAAACTAGATCTAAAAACTAAAATTGTGTAGAATGAATGTTGTTGTTGGTTTCTGCATGTCCTCTGGCTCTAATCTGCTTTTCTGGGCCAAAAACTGGGTCAAAACAGGGCCCAAAATTGCCCCCAGTGAATTCTGCAGATTATGCAGATCGCGCACGTCACAGGATCGCGTCATTCATGCGGACGCGTCATTTGGCGTTTTGCTTTGCCACGCGGGCGCATCGTCCATGCCTCCGCGTCACTTGTGCTATTCCAATTCGCGCGGTCACGTGAGCCATGCGGCCGTGTCACTGTGATTTCCTCTCTTTCGCGCGATCGTGTGAGCCATGCGGCCGCGTCACTTCTCGCTGGTCATCTCCTCAACTTCTTGTGTTCCTTCTATTTTTGCAAGCTTCCTTTCCAATCTCCAACTCATTCATGACCTATAAAGCTTGAAACATTTAACACACAGATCACGACATCGAATGGAATAAAGGAGAATTAAAATACATAATTAAAAGTCTCTTAGGAAGCAAGTTTTTAATCATGTGATAATTTTAGGAAGGAAATATAAATGCATGCTAATCATATGAATAAGTGGGTAAAGATCATGATAAAACCACACAATTAAACTCATTATAAACCATAAAATAGTGGTTTATCAACCTCCCCACACTTAAACATTAGCATGTCCTCATGCTTAGTTGAAGGAGATAGAATAAATGAGTAGGAACATGTAAAACTCATGCAATGCAACCTATATGATTCTTGTCCACTTGATCAATAGTAAATAAACTCTTCGAAACAATTACAAATCAAATTCCACTAATTCAATTCTCGTACAGTAAGAACAGATAAAAATGCAAGAATGTAGCTCATGAAAGCAGGGAACATAGAATTTTAAGCATTGAACCCTCACTGATGATGTATGTACGCTCTAATCTCTCTAATGTATAGGGCAATCACTCTATCCTTCTCTAATCATGCTCTCTAATTTTTGTTCTTCTCTTAAT
>NC_029788.2:77970942-77991988 GCF_000816755.2 Arachis ipaensis | reverse complement strand
TTAATTTTATCATACATGCATTGATCTTTGAATTCTTAACTTAACATTGGGGTAATTTTGTCCCCTTATTTATTTATTGAATATTTTTAGTTTTTTTTTAACATAAACATAAAAATAAACATAGCTTATCAATGCACATAGATTTTTAATTCTTATAGTTTCACATGAGTAGGTATCCAAATTCTCATTATATTATCATGACACATTCCCTTATTATCTTTTGTTCCCACAATTTCCCATACTTAATTAGCACAGACAATTCTATCTTAAGCTAACCAAAGATCCAGTTTGGGATATACAATTGTTTTTCCGCTTAAGGCTAGTAATGTGGTAAAATATAGAACAAATGGGATTTAAAGGCTCAAAGTGGCTAACAAAGGTAATTGAAAGGGTAGGTTTAATTTGGATAAGTGAGCTAAATAATTAATGGCCTCAATCATATGCAAACATACAAATATAATAAACATTGGACATATAGGATGAAACAAAATATAGATTACAATCATAGAGAAGTAAACACACAAGAATAAAATAATTATGGTTAAATAATGTAACCATGCATAAAGGCTCAAATCTCACAGGTTGTGTGTTCTTTAGCTTAAAAATCAAGTTCCAAATACAACCTCAAGCAAATTTAACATAAAAGTTTTAATTGAAATTAGTGAAATTTTGTTCCAAAAATAGAGTCTTAGAAGAAACTTATTGTCTTTTCAATCAAGTAGAGCATGCATGTAACTAATCTATTACTATGCAATTTATCTTATTCTACAAAAGAAAAAAAAAACTAACTAAATATCCTAATTTATTGGTGTTTAGGGAAGAGAAATTACCTCCGGAAGTCAGGTACTGACCGACCTCCCCATACTTAAGGCTTTGCACCGTCCTCGGTGCTATCTGTCAGAAACAAAAGTGGGCTGGTAGCAGTATCTCCACAGTCGGGGCCATCATGGCTTCCTGTGCTGGTAAAGGAAGTGGAGTCCGGGGTGTCTGAGTCCTTGAATTTTCCCATAATCAGCTCCTTGAGGTATGTGAATCGGCGCTTGTTACGGCGCTCTCTCATCTTAGCTTTGTGTTCCTGCCGATCCAACCTTTCGAGTATCTGATGGAGCAGTTGGTCTGTTGTAGGTACTTGTGGTGTTGAAGAAGGAATATCTTCAACCAGTTTAGTAGGATGGCTTGTGGCGGCTGGTGGAGGTCTGCGGTATTTCCCGTTAGGGACATACTGATCATCCCGTGGAAGCATGGCTTTGGTGTCCCCAGCTCTGTAGGAGACTCCGGCTACTGAGACAAGATCTGAGACCAAGGCGGGAAAAGGTAAGTTTCCCGCAATTTGTACATGTCCCATGGCATTCCGGATGTGTCTCGGTAGATTCAGAAGTTGGTCTGTAAGGATGCACCATAATAGGACGGCCATGTCCGCAGTGAAAGAGGACTCGTGAGTGCTCGGAAAGACATAATGGGGCATGATCTGTGCCCATACGCGAGCCTCCAAGGTAAGTGCTGAAGCCGATATTCCCTTAGGGCGGGTACGATAGTATCCGTAGATCCAACGGCTGCCAGGTAGTGCGATAACTCTGAGAACGGCGTCCGAGTCAAATTGGTACATCTGGCGCTTGAGTGTGGCTTCTTGAAAGGCGTCCAATCCTTCTGGAACAGGGGGAAGACCTAGAGCTCTTTGAATGGCCTCTTCTATAATGGGGACCTGCTTCTGACGTACAAAGACAGACTGCAGGGTTGGCAGGTGGAAGTTGGAGTAGAACTCGACTACCCAAGAAAGATTGACCTGCCTCGGCTGTCTCTGTAGGAAACCCCATTGTCTTTGTGCAATTTGCGGCTCAACAAAGGTAGCAATATGGTTTGGGAGGAGAAGAAGGTATTCGTTGTTGTAACTCCTTTCTGCCAGGATGGGGAACATCTGCTCACAGTAGCGATTGGGAAATCGCGTAGTGTCCTTTGCTGGGAAGGCTTTTTCTTTATCATCAACCTTTATAATCCTCTTAGTTCTTTTTGTTGAGGGTTTAACCGCAGTTGAAGAGGGCTCTGCCACTAATGCTCTTTTTGTTCCTCTTCTTGCTAGTGGTTTGGGAGTAGCTTTCTCTTTTCCTTTCTTGGTGGCCATCTTGAAAGGGAGAAAAGAGGAAGTATGTCAAAATGTCAAGGAGTAAAGCAAGGAATATGATGGTATGGGTGGCAATCAATGCACATTAAAGATGAATGAAGTGAACACATGGTCATGACTACATGTGAAAAGTTCATCAAAGGGAATAGAGCAAGTGCATGTTTGGGTAATTAGATGCAAGATGTTTATTGGCATGCTGGCAAAGGCATGAGTAGCATAGATCAAGCATCACGCGTAACAAACCATCACGTTTGTATTGACAATTATTTTCAACGAATAAAATATGAAAGGGGTTTTGTGAAAAACAAGCATTGAATAGTAGAATAGAATAATGTAGAAAAATGCATAAGGCCATATTGGCTTTTTCACAAACACATAGCATGTATGGGAAAGAGGGTATAGAAAATATTAAATTAAACATGTAAGCAACCCTTTTTAAAAAGGTATATAATTGCCAAACAAGTTTACAACAATCCACAAGCATATAATGAGAAACAATGGCTCAAATAAATTTCTAACACCAAGTAAAAAAGAAAAAGAAGAAAAAGAAAATATGGATAATGAAAGTAAAAAAGAAAAGAAAAGAAGGTAACATAAAAAAAATAAGAAGAATAATAGAAAAGTAAGGGGGAAGAAGAAAAGAAAACCTTGTTAATGGGAGTGAGAGAGAAAGTGTGTGTAGAAAGTGAGAAAGAAGGAAGAAGGGAGAAAGAAGAAATAGGGGGAAAAGAGAAAATAGGATTTGTGGAAAAGAAAGATAATAATTGGCAAACTAGGGAAGCTGTGCGGCGCAATCGACACGGTTGCGCGAATTGCGCTTATACTGATTGACGCGGTCGCGTCGGTCACGCGGTCGCGTGACCCGTTTTATGCTACTGGCGCGAGGGCAGCCTTGCGCTCGCACAACTCTCTGTTCAAAATCTTATTTTGCCAAATTTTTGGGTGACACGATCGCGTGGGCATGCGAACACGTGAGTGGCCATTAGAAGGATATGACGCGGTCGCGTCGGTCACGCGGCCGCGTGGGAAGAATTTTGCATTCAGCACCAATCCAGCACCACTCTAGCACGACTTTCGGTCGTGCACCCTTTTCACATCGAATTTCAGGGCACGCGGTCGCGTGGGTCACGTGGTCGCGTGGGAGGCCAATGTTCCCATGTGACGCGGACGCGTCGGCGACGCGGTTGCGTGGGGCGATTTGTGCCATTGGCACGCCTCTAGCCACGCTTTTGCGTGACTCTCTGTTCGTTTTATTATTTCCTCCCATCTCCTGCGACGCGGACGCGTCAATGAGGCGGTCGCGTCGCGTGAAAATTTTTTTTTTTAAATAAAAGTATGCAAATGCAGATGCACGAAATGTACTAATAAAGAGAAGAGTTATTGAATAGAAAAACTAAGAATAAAGAAAAGAACGATCATACCATGGTGGGTTGTCTCCCACCTAGCACTTTGCTTTAACGTCCGTAAGTTGGACGCTCTACTAGCTCAGGCTTCGGCTATGTGGGGATCTTCCAAGAAGAAGATCTCGAGCTCCTTGTTTTTCTTCAGCTTCTCACCATGGTACAGCTTTAAACGATGTCCATTAACTTTGATAAGTTCAGAGCTTGAAGGATGGCTTAGGTGATAAACTCCGTATGGTTCGGCCTTCTCTACTCTGTATGGACCTTCCCATCTTGATCTCAACTTGCCTGGCATGAGCCTCAATCGAGATTTGTAAAGGAGGACTAAATCCCCAGGTTGGAACTCTTTTCTCTTGATGTGCTGATCATGTACAACCTTCATCTTCTCCTTGTATAGTCTTGAGTTCTCATAAGCTTCTAGGCGAAGGCTTTCCAATTCTTGCAGTTGCAATTTCCTTTCAGCTCCGGCTTTTTCAATTCCCATGTTGCACTCCTTTACTGCCCAAAAGGCTTTGTGCTCTACTTCAACAGGGAGATGACAAGCTTTTCCATAAACTAAGCAGAAAGGACTCATCCCAGTGGGTGTTTTGTATGCTGTTCTGTATGCCCAGAGTGCATCTTGTAGCCTGGTGCTCCAGTCTCTTCTATGAGGTTTGACTATCTTCTGCAAGATACGCTTTATCTCTCTGTTTGACACCTCGGCTTGCCCATTAGTCTGAGGATGGTAGGCTGTTGCAACCTTATGGATTATCCCATGCTTCTTCATTAATCCTGTTAGTCTCCTGTTACAAAAATGGGTGCCTTGATCGCTCACGATTGCTCGTGGTGATCCAAAACGACAAATAATGTGGTTTCTCACAAAGGAAACAACAGTGTTAGCATCATCAGGGCGGGTAGGAATTGCTTCCACCCATTTGGAAACGTAATCCACGGCTAACAATATATAAAAATAACCATTAGAAATTGGAAATGGACCCATGAAGTCAATGCCCCAAACATAAAAAAATTTCACAGAAAAGCATAATTTGTTGAGGCATCTCATCCCTCTTGGATATATTACCAAATTTTTGGCATGGAAAACAAGATCTACAAAATTCAGCAGCGTCTCTAAAAAGTGTAGGCCACCAGAATTCACAGTCTAAGATTTTTCTAGCTGTTCTTTGAGGGCCAAAATGTCCTCCACTCTCAGATGAGTGACAGGCCTCTAAGATGGACTGGAATTTTGATTGAGGCATACACCGTCTAATTACCTGGTTAGCGCCACATCTCCATAAATATGGGTCATCCCATATCAGTCCTCAATAAGATCAGAGAAAAGACTCATCATGCACCTTTGGAAGGTAGCTGGTGCATTACACAAGCCAAAGGGCATTCTCTTGTAAGCATAAGTCCCAAAAGGACATGTAAAAGTGGTCTTTTCCTGATCCTCAGGAGCTATATGAATCTGGAAATAACCTGTGTAACCATCTAGAAAATAATAATGTGATTTACCTGACAGGCGATCCAGCATTTGATCAATGAATAGAAGAGGATAGTGATCCTTACGAGTGGCCTGGTTGAGGCGTCTGTAGTCAATACAGACCCTCCAGGCGTTTTGAACTCTGGTTGTAATGAGATCTCCATGCTCATTCTTCACTGTAGTGACTCCAGACTTCTTGGGCACTACTTGTACTGGGCTTACCCATTCACTGTCTGAAATGGGGTAGATGATGTCTGCCTCCAGTAGTCTGGTCACTTCCTTCTTGAAAACCTCTAAGATAGTGGGGTTCAGTCTTCTCTGGGGTTGACGGACAGGTCTTTCTCCCTCTTCTAAAAATATCCTATGCTCATAGACTTGAGGGTTGATGCCTACTATGTCTGCCAAACTCTAACCAATTGCCTACTTGTGCCTCCTCAGCACACTAAGTAACTACTCTTCCTGTTGAGGAGTGAGTTCCCTTGCAATGATAACTGGAAACTTCTGCTCGTCTTCAAGGTAAGCATATTTGAGGTGTGGAGGAAGGGGTTTTAATTCTAACTTCTGATCATGGTTAGGCTCTGGGTTGTCTGGAGCTGGTAACAATGGTAAAGCACTGTCATTGTCGTCTGAGAATGTCCCCACACTTGGACCTTGTCCAATGTACTTCTCTTCAAATTCCTCCTGGTGGACTTCAGCCACGGTTTCATCTATAATGTCACATTGGAGGATAGAATGATCCTCCGGAGGATGCTTCATAACTCCATTCAGATTGAAGATTACTACTCGACCATCTATTTCAAAAGAGTATGTTCCTGAGAAAGCATCTAATTTGAACTTCGAGGTCTTCAGGAATGGTCTTCCGAGTAGGATTGATGAGGGCTTCTCTGAGTCATTTTGGGGGCATCTCCAGGATTTAAAAATCAATGGGAAATGTGAGCCCCTTAATGCCTACTAATACATCTTCAGCAACTCCAGCCACTGTAATAATGCTCTTATCTGCTAACACAAAACGAGCTGCCGACCTTTTTAAGGGAGGGAGCCTCAAAATATCATATATAGACAAAGGAATTATACTCACACATGCTCCTAAATCACACATGCAGTTAGAAAATACTACACCACCAATAGTACAATTAACCATACATGGACCTGGGTCACTACACTTTTCAGGTAAACCTCCCATTAAAGCAGATATGGAACTACCTAAAGAAATAGTTTCTAATTCATTAATTTTGTCTTTATGTATACATAAATCTTTTAGAAACTTTGCATATTTAGGTACCTGTTGAATAACATCAAAAAGAGGAACATTTACCTCAACCTTTTTGAATATCTCTACCATTTTGGGATCAGGTTCCAGCTGCTTCCTGGGCTTCCTTGCAAGTTGTGGAAATGGAATGGGAGTGGTGTCTTCTGCAGTGTCTGTGCCCTTTGGTGCTTCCTCCTGTGGTTGAACTTCTTCTTTTTCATCTATGTCCTGTATGTCCTCTTCCTCTTCATCATCTTCTATTTCCACTACCTCTTCAGCTGAGGCGTGTTCTGGTGGGCTTGGCTCCACCTGATTCCTCTCCTGCAGTGTGGTTCCGAACCTTAGGGTGATGGCATTAATGCCACCCTTTATAATCCAATAGTGAAAGTGAATAAATTAAAGGACATGGAAGAGTAAAGCCAAGTAAAGAAAACGAACTAGAATGACGAAGTCTTGATGAGGTAATAACTCTTCTCAATATCCCAATGCAAAGAGAAATTGAAAATAAAAATCTATGAACTATGAATGTGTAGAGAGAAAACCTAGAGGAGGAGTAAAACTAGATCTAAAAACTAAAATTGTATAGAATGAATGTTGTTGTTGGTTTCTGCATGTCCTCTGGCTCTAGTCTGCTTTTTCGGGCCGAAAATTGGGTGAAAATAGGGCCCAAAATCACCCCCAGTAAATTTTGCAGATTATGCAGATCGCGCACGTCACGCGATCGCGTCATTCATGCGGACGCGTCATTTGGCGTTTTGCTTTGCCACGCGGGCGCGTCGTCCACGCCTCCGCGTCACTTGTGCTATTCCAATCCGTGCGGTCGCGTGAGCCATGCGGCCGCGTCACTTCTCGCTGGTCATCTCCTCAACTTCTTGTGTTCCTTCCATTTTTGCAAGCTTCCTTTCCAATCTCCAACTCATTCATGCCCTATAAAGCCTGAAACATTTAACACACAGATCACGACATCGAATGAAATAAAGGTGAATTAAAATACATAATTAAAAGTATCTTAGGAAGCAAGTTTTTAATCATGTGATAATTTTAGGAAGGAAATATAAATGCATGCTAATCATATGAATAAGTGGGTAAAAATCATGATAAAACCACACAATTAAACACATTATAAACCATAAAATAGTTGTTTATCATATTCCCAAATCAAGATGTTGGTAGGATTATATGTCACTATATCCATCCAAACCCCAATTTGGTCCAACATGAGAAAGCATTTCTAGCATGATCTCTTCATTTCTCTTCCAAGGTTCCGAAGAAATCCAAGTATGAATAGCTTCTTTTCCAAGACAACTACCCAATTGGATGAAGATTGAAAGCTTTCTAGTAAGATCAAGAGAAAAGAAAGAAGAAGAATAATGAAAACTATTATTGATCCATCAAATTACAACAGAGCTCCCTAACCCAATGAAAGGGGTTTAGTTGTTCATAGCTCTGGGAATGGAAAACAAAGATGGAAAATACATTCTCAAAGTAAAACTAAAAGTGTAGAGAAAGTAAAATTATACAGAGAGTAGTTCTCCCAATGGCCAAAAGCTTCCTCTCTAGTTTAAAACTACTCCTATATATACTACTCCTATGATCTTCTAGTTGGCTATTCAAGTCTTGGATAGGGCCTTTGGATCTTAAGTTGAAGCAGTTGCAGTCTTCAGTGGGCTCAGTTTTACTTGCAGAGAAAGTGTGAAGTAGGCATGGACTTTAGCTATGACGTTAGTGGCGTTAACGTTAATTAAAAATGTGGGTTCGAGAACGTTAGTGACAACCACCTTTTTCACTAACGTTCCTAGCCCAAGATGGTTCACGTTAATTTCAACGTTAGTGGCACTAACGTGACCACTAACGTTGCCTCTTGGTCCATCGCAAGCATTATTGGCGTTCACCTTTGCCAATAACGCTGCTCTTAGCCCCCCTTTTTCTCACGTTAGAGTCCACGTTAGTATAACTAATGTGGCTCTTAACGTGGGCATGCCTTAGCCTCGAGAGCGTTAGTGACACTTACCTTTGTCACTAACGCTCCAAACGCCCCTTCTCACGTTAGTGCCTCATGTTAATTGTCTTAACGTGGTGGTGATTGCCATCTCCAACGTTAGTGAAAAAGGTGAGTGTCACTAACGTTGGCTCATCATTTCTTTCCTCCACATTAGCTTCCACGTTAATGCAATTAACATGGCAACTAACGTGGCTCATAGTGGCTTGGTCCAACGTTAGTGACAAAGGGGAGGGTCACTAACGTTGGAAATTCCTTGCTCATCCCACGTTAGAGTTCACGTTAATGTAGTTAACGTGACTCTTAACGTGGCCAATTGGGCTTAGTCCAACGTTAGTGACAAAGGTGAGTGTCACTAATGTTGGCGTTGTCTTCCCTTTCCACGTTAACTGAGTTAACGTGACTCTTAACGTGGCTAATTGCCAATTTGGAGCGTTAGTGGTGTTCACTTTTACCACTAACACTGGAGCTCCCTTTCTCTCCACGTTAACTACCACGTTAATGTAGTTAACGTGGCAATTAACGTGGGCCATGATGGTTTCAAAGGTGTTATTGGCAGTCACTTTTCTCATTAACGTTGCGAGTATTTTCCCATTCCACGTTAGTGGACACATTAATTGGATTAACGTGGCTGCTAATGTGGCTCTTCCTTGCAAATAAAGTGCATCAAAGCTCTAATCCAAGTTATGAGACATGCATTATCCAATTTGTCATTCAATTCATGCATAATTCTCATAAAATCACATGAAATTCACAATGTTTGCTTGAATCAAGATGTAAGTGATTATCTACCCAAAACTTGCTTATTAACTAAGAAAATGCATGAAACTACCCTAAAACAGTAAAGAAAAGGTCAGTGAAACTGGCCAAAATGCCCTGGCATCACGCGGGCGTTTGTCAGGCACGTTTGTCTTAATATGATGAACAGAGCCAATTTGTCAGATCGTCCTATTCATCACGATGAAGATCAGAATATACATTTTAGAGATAGATCACACACGGATCGAAGAAGAAGAGATAGTACTTTAATTAATTCATAGGACTCAGCAGGGCTCCTCCCCTCAACCTAGGAGGTTTTGAAACTTATACTGAAAATAAAATACAAAGATAAAAACGTGAATATGCTCTCATAAACTGGAGAGTGTTGATCAGATGCGGATTACATGAACATAATCACTTTAAATACTAAACAAATGACTAGTAAGGATAAAACAGTCTATTTAGTGCTAAAATCCACTTCTGAGGCCCATTTGGTGAGTATTTGGGCTGAGATTTGATGAGATCCACGTGTTATGAGGCTCTTGGGGCATGGAACGCCAGCTAGAGGGTCTTCTCTGGGCCTTTGGACGTTGGGCTCTGCTCTTTGGGCACTGGACGCCTGGAAGGGGGCAGGAAGCTGGCGTTGGAGGCCAGTTTTGGGCCTTCTAATCCGAAGCAAAGTATAGACTATTATATATTGCTGGAAATCTCTAGAAGTCAACTTTTCAAAGCCGTTGAGAGCGCGCCATAGGGACTTTTACAGCTCCAGAAAAGCTCTTACGAATGCAGGCAGGTCAGATTTGGACAGCATCTGCAGTACTTTCTCTGTCTCTGAATCAGACCTCTGCTCCAACTCCTCAATTTCGACTAGAAAATACCTGAAATTGGCCAAAAACACAAAAACTCATAGTAGAATCTAAAATGTGAATTTAACACTAAAACCTATAAAAACTTAATAAAAACTAAATAAAACACACTAAAAACTATATGAAAGTGATGTCAAAAGCGTATAAAATATTCGCTCATCACAACACCAAACTTAAACTGTTACTTGTCCCCAAGAAACTAAAAATACAGTAGGATAAAAAGAAAATTAAGATACATTAAATTTCTAACTTTCAAATGAAGCTTAGTTAAAATCAGATGAGCGGGACTTAGTAGCTTTTTGCTTCTGAATAGTTTCGGCATCTCACTATTCATTGAAACTCAGAAATGTTGGCTTCCTTAGGAACTTAGAATCTAGATGATATTATTGACTCTCTTAGTTAAGTTTATTTTGATTCTTGAAAACAGATCTTTGAGTCTTGGCCGTGACCCTAAGCACTCTGTTTTTCAGTATTACCACCAGATACATTCATGCCACAGACACTTTACCTGGGTGAACCTTTTCAGATTGTGACTCAGCTTTGCTAGAGTCCCCAGATAGAGGTGTCCAGAGTTCTTAAGCACACTCTTTTGCTTTGGACCACGACTTTAACCGCTCAGTCTCAAGCTTTTCACTTGACAGCTTCACGCTACAAGAACATGGTTAGGGACAACTTAGATTGAGCTGCTTAGGCCAGGTTTTTATTCCTTTGGGCCCCTCCTAACCACTGATGCTCAAAGCCTTGGACCCTTTTACCCTTGCCTTTTGGTTTAAAGGGTTACTGGCTTTTTCAATCTGCCCTCCTTTTCTTGTATTTTTGGGTAGTAATGGATTTTTCTGCTTATTATTTTTTTTCTTTTTCGCCCTTTTTTTCTTTCTTTTTCGCATGCATGATGATTTTTTTCTTTTGCAACATGCTTTTTCTTTTGCTTTTTGCTGCTTTTTCTTGCTTCAAGAATCAATTTTTAGATTTTTCAAATTATCAACAATATTTCTCCTTTTTCCTTATTCTTTCAGGAGCCAACATTTATAAAATTTCAACTTCAAATATGCGAGCATTGGGCCGCGTACGCAGAACATCTTAACACACGTCTACCATAGACAATTATATATCATTTTGAATCCCCGAATTTAGCTTTCTAATGCCACTGGAATCGCCTCATTTCTGTAGCTCAAGTTCTGATCACTTGAGTACGAAGAGGTCAGGATTGACAGCTTCTATGAATCCTTCACATCTTCATGAATGCTCCACTTTTTCATGCTTTTCCTTCATCCTTCCAAGCCATCCTTGCCTTCTAAAACTTCAATCACCTAAAAAAATACATCAAGGCATCAAATGGAATAGAAGTGAAATTAAAATTAGTAATTTTAAGCATAAAAGCATGGTTTTTATCAGTAAGAACGATTAGGAGAAATTCACAAAACTATGGTATTTTCAATGAATAAATGCAAGAGAAGTTAATAAAATTCACCCAATTAAAGCAAATAAATACCATGAAATGTAGATTCATCGCATCCACACACTTAAACAATAGCATGTCTTCATGCTAAACTCAAGAAATATAAGACTAAGGGATGCAACACTTATTCAAAATAAACTATCTATATGCAATCTACCTAAATACATGCATCTACTTGGTTAAATAAATCAATTTCCAAGAATATATATATAAACATAAGGACTAAAGCAAACATAAACAAGTCAAATCCAACAATTGATTAGAATTCTAGAAAAGAATTTATAAACTTGCAAGATAAGAAATAATAATCGGTGTAAACTTAGAATTGAGCAATCGAACCTCTCACCAGATGTGTATGCGCTGTAATCGCTCAAGTGTATAGGGTTGATTCACTCAATTCTCCTCTAATCTTGCTTTCCAAGATTTGTTCTTCTTCTAACAATCAATAATTATTCAATGCATGCATACAAGTATCATGAGGACTTCTTTAAGGTTGTAATGGGGCTAGGGTCAAGGTAAGATTGTACTTTGCCAAGTGAGCTTGAAATTTGAATCTTTGATTAACTTAAACTCTCACCTAACACATACAACAACCTATACAATTCAAATACAAACCTAACTACCCATTCTTTACTTTTTCACACACTCATGCATTCTTTTCAATTCACATCCCATGTGCATTATTCTTATTACTTTACTTTGGGGTTAATATTGTCCCATTTTTATTGCTTTTTTTTTCTCTTTTTTTTTTCTTTTTCTTTTTCTTCTTTTTAATTTTCTTTTTCTTTCCTTTTTTTTCTTTTCAAAATAAAATATATACAAAATTATTAATGCATATGGTTTAAACATTTAATGCATAAGTATGTACCCAATTCTAAAGATCTTTAACAAAAATACATAAATACCCTTTTATCTCTACCATTGTTCCCAAACTTCTCCACACTTAAACGATACACACTCTCACTAGCTTAAGCTAATCAAAGATCCAAATGAAGGACATTTATTATTTTTCACTTAGGAATAGTGATATGCAAAAATAAAGAACAAAAGGGGATTAAAATAGGCTCAAAATTGGTTAACAATGAAAGATAAAAGGGTAGGCTATTTGGGTAAGTGAGTGATGAGCGGATATTTTATATGCTTTTTGGCATCATTTTTATATAGTTTTTAGCATGATTCATTTAATTTTTATTATGTTTTCATAGGTTTTAGTGTTAAATTCACATTTTTGGATTCTACTATGATTTTGTGTGTTTTTGTACAATTTCAGTTATTTTCTGGCTGAAATTGCGGAGCTGGAGCAAAAGTCTGATTCAGAGACAGAGAAAGCACTGCAGATGCTGTCTGGATCTGACCTCCTTAAACTCGGAAGAGCTTTTCTGGAGCTATAGAATTTCAAATGGAGCGTTCTCAACAGCTTTGGAACGCTGACTTTCAGATCATTCCAGCAATGTTTAATAGTCTATACTTTGCTTCAGAATAGAAGGCCCAAAACTGGCGTCCAACGCCAGCCTCCTGCCCTAGTCCAGGTGTCCAGCGCCCAAAGGAGGAGACCAACGTCCAAACGCCCAAAGAAGACCCCCTAGCCAGTGTTCAATTCCCTAGAGGCCTCATAGCACGTGGATCTCATCAAAGCTCAGCCCAAACACTCACCAAGTGGGCCCCAGAAGTGGATTTTAGCACTAAAAGACTGTTTTACCCTTTCTTATGTAATCCTTAGTCATTAGCTTAGTATTTAAAAAACTTTTACACCTCCTATAAGGGGAGATCTGGCATATTTTGTTTTTCACATTATATTTTCTATCAGTATAAGTTTCTAAACCTCCTAGGTTGAGGGGAGGAGCTCTGCTGAGTTTTATGGATTAATAAAAGTACTACTATTCTTTCTCAATTCCTGTTTGATTCTCTTTTCTAAGATGTATCTTCGTTCTTCATCAATATGAATGCATTGAACTGGCATAAGGTTATCACATTCTACATGGGTTCAGAGTGAGTCTTTCACTGGAAAATGATGAACCGCCAGCTTTATTATACATCTCTTAGACGGCTAATCCACGACTTTGTTGGGGACTTCTCGAGACACCAGTTCAGCCGGAGTATGGTGAGATTAGGGTCTCAATGGTAGAGGCTAGAACCCAAAGGCGTAGTATTCTCTGATCCGAAAGATTAGACCTTGTCTGTGGCATTTTGAGTAGGATCACCAAGGAGAATGAACTGCAGGAGCTTCACCTTCAATCAGACTGGATCCACACTAACCCTGGGGTTCAGATCTGGAGGAGTATTAGTGGCTGCTCAAACCAGCATCAATCACAGATAGCCTTCCATAGGAAAATCATTCACAATTGAAGAAGACAGTAAGACCAGAGTTAATCCAGAAGGACAAAGAATTTCCAAGCCTTAACCATCTTCTTATAACTCGTTACATTTGAATTCACAAAGTATTTCATACCCTATTTCACTTTTGTGCATTCAAATCCAATAACTCTTTTATCCACCTGACTAAGATCTGCAAGATAACCATAGCTTGCTTTAAAGCACAATCCTCGTGGGATCGACCCTGACTCGCTCAGGTATTACTTGGACGACCCAGTGCACTTGCTGGTTCAGTTGTACGAAGTGTGGGGATTCATGTACCAGTGAGCTAAATGAAATAATGGCCTCAATCATATAAATTCATTCATACACAAAATAATGAATATAAAGAATTAAACAAATCAATGATTACAATCACAGAAAGAGAATAATACACACAAGAATGAAAATAGTGGTTTATGATGCAACCACACAATTAGTCTCAAAACTCACAAGATTTTGTGTTCTTAGCTCAAAAATCATGTTCCACAATATATAATTCAAGCAAGTTTCAATGAAAAATATTTTAACTCAAATCAATTGGGATGTCAATTCCCTAGTAAGAATATTTTTCTTGGAAAATTTTATTATTTTAACTAAGCTTATTATATATATGTATATATGAGAGGAAATGAAATAAACTAGGAAAAATGAAAATAGATCTCTGAAATATATGCAAACCAAGAAAGAAAATGTAACTAAGAATTCTAGAAGACCTAGAAATAGAAGAAAAAATTAAATGAAATATGAAAGTGTTTAGATTATAATTTTTCACCCAAAAATCGGCGGATTGGTCAGACGACCTCCCCACACTTAAAGTTTACACCATCCTCATGATGACACGTCATCTTAGCCTAGTTTCACTAGTCTTTTTCCTTTGTTTTCATTTAGTTTTATGCACTTTCTTAAGCCATAAGTAAGTCATTTGGGTTGAATTTTATGTTTCCTTTGATTCAATCAACCATGGATAAATTGATGCATTTTCATGAGTTTTTGTGCCATAATTGCTCATATGACAAGAAGAAGAACAAATCTCATGATTATGGCATAGCTTTGATACAATTGTTGATTGATGATAGGTGGAATAAAGCTTGGAAGAAGGTTGCAAGAATGGGCTTGAAAAGAGGGATCAACGTTTGAGCTAACGTTTGCCTCAAACGTTAACTCAAACGTGAGAAGTAGATGAAGAACACCCTGGAGAAGAGCCAACATTTGCGCCAACGTTTGCCTTAAACATTGAGGCAAACGTTGGCTAAAGAAGAAGCAGGGGAAGGCAACGTTTGTGCCAACGTTTGCCTCAAACGTGAGATCAAACGTTGGCGCCAAAAAGAATGAAAAAGAGCACTCTTGGGAACGGCAACGTTTGACCCAACGTTTGCCTCAAACGTGAGGTCAAATGTTGGCTACATTTTGGCAAGGAAAAGCATGGCAAAGCACCCCTGATTGATGGTTTAGATGAGCCACGTTTGCGCCAACGTTTGCCTCAAACGTTGGGCCAAACGTTGACCAAAAAGGGAGCCTGGGAAGAACCACGTTTGAGCTCACGTTTGACCTCAAACGTTGGCTCAAACGTGGATGACAGCAAGAAGGGCATCTGCATAATGCCTCACACAAGGGACGTTTGAGTCAACGTTTGCTTGAAACGTTGACTCAAACATGAATAGTTCATGGCCCGGTTCACAAGTGGATCTCTTTCCAACACCAAGAGCAATCAACAGAGGCTATTATCAACCCAATTCCATCAAGACTAAAGGCCCAATTCAAGGCTTAATGATCATTTGAAGAAAGTGTATAGATAGCTTAAGATTTGAAGTTTTTGAGGACCTTTTTTTTTAGAGTTTTCTTTAAGAATTTTCATAGTATTCACAGTAGAGAGCTTTTGGGTTTTGAGCTATTTGGAGATTATGAGTCTTGGGGAAGGAGAATTGAATTCTCTTCCTCTTAGTTTTCTTGTTTTAAATTTCATCTACACTCATCTTGAGTCTTGGGTGTTGAAGAATTGAGGAAATTCTGTCTCAATCTCACCTTGAGATCTCTCTGTTTTTCTTACTGCAGCTTCTGGAAAATTGAACTTGGATTTACATTTCTACATTGCTCTCTTCTTTAATTTGGCATTTGCTCTCTGAATTTGGATCTAAGAAGGCATTGAGATCTAGACTTAGTTATCTAGTCTCTTGGGTCCTGAGATCTATTGGTTTCCATTTTAATTTCCTTGTTTAATTACTACACCAAGTTTATTTTCCTTTTAGTTTTGAGATTCGGTTCAACTAATTATATCAACTACTCTTCATTCTGTTAGGTTTTGCTTTTCCCTGTTTAATTCCTGCAGATCCAATTCCCATTCCCCTTTTATTTTTCAAGTCATTTATATTTCTTGCATTTTAAGTTTCTGCAATTTACATTACTTGCACTTTAAGATTCAACTCTTTTTCTTTTTATTCACTTTAATTTCCTACAAATCACCCACTCCCCTTTACATTCTATGCAATTTAATTCCTGTCAACACAATTTCACACAATCAACACTTGTTTGCTTGACTAATTCAACCACTAAACTAAAGTTGCTCAATCCTTCAATCCTTGTGGGATCGACCTCACTCCCGTGAGTTTTATTACTTGATGCGACCCGGTGCACTTGCCGGTGAGTTTTGTATCGGATCGTTTTCCACATATCAAGTTTTTGGCGCCGTTGCCGGGGATTGAATAGATTGACAATGATTAAGTGAGGTGATAGTTTTGATCAAGCACTTTTTCTTTAATTTTGACTAACCTACTAACTGTTTGAATTTTTGCTTAAGCTAACTAAAACTTCATTCTAGCAATAGATTGAAGTATCACTGGTTGTGTGTTTCTCTTGTTTTGTTTGTATGTCAGGTACAGGAAGAGCTACTCCTATCTTATCCGAAGCTGACCAGAGGACTCTAAGGAGATTAAGAAGAGCTGAAAGAGGGAAAGGTATTGTTGGAGAGGAAGAATCTGAGGAAGAATATCACGAGATGGAAGGAGATCCATCTAATCCCAATCCACCACAGAGGAGAGTGTTGGCCTCTTACACTTTTGCAAATCCCAGACACTGTGGAAGCAGCATCTTAACCCCCAATGTCAATGCAAACAATTTTGAGCTAAAACCACAACTCATTACACTTGTCCAGAACAATTGTTCCTATGGAGGCAGCCCATTGGAAGATCCCAACCAGCATTTATCTACCTTTTTAAGGATTTGTGACACTGTCAAATCCAATGGCGTGAATCCTGAAACTTACAAGATTCTGTTGTTCTCGTTCTCATTAAGGGACAAGGCTGCACAATGGCTTGAAACTTTTCCCCAAGGAAGTATCACTAGTTGGGATGATTTGGTGACTAAATTTCTAGCCAAATTTTACCCACCCCAAAGGATCATCAGGCTGAAAACTGAGGTGCAGACTTTCACACAATCAGATGCCAAATCCTTGTATGAAGCATGGGAGAGGTACAAAGCCTTAATTAGAAAGTGTCCTCCGGAGATGTTTAATGAATGGGATGTGCTGCAGAATTTCTATGAAGGCCTAACATTGAAATCTCAAGAGGCGTTAGATCACTCTGGTGGAGGTTCATTACAACTGATGAAAACTGCTGAGGAAGCCCAGAATCTTGTAGACATAGTGGCCAACAATCAATATTTCTTTGCTCATCAAAGAACCCGCCAACCATCACAGAGAAAGGGGGTACTAGAACTGGAAGGAGTAGACTCCATTTTGGCTCAAAACAAGATGATGCAACAACAAATTCAACAACAGTTTGAACAAATGGCCAAAAGGATTGACAGCCTTCAAGTAGCAGCTGTGAACACAAGCCACCCATCAACTGTATGGGTGCAGAATGAAGAAAGCCAAGAAGAGCAACAACAGGAGCAAGTGCAGTACATGCATAACCAAAACTCTGGACAGAATGAAGTTTATGGTGATACCTACAATCCATCCTGGAAGAACCACCCAAATCTCAGATGGGGAGACAATCATAACCAGAACCAACAACCATGGCAGAGGAACTCAAACCAAAACACTTCAAGAAACAACCAAAACCACAACCAGCAGCAAACTAACCAAAACCCTTACAGAAAACCTCAAAACAACTACCCCAACCCTAACCATTATCAATCCAATAACCAACCCACCAACCAAAATACCTATCATCCACCATCCATATCTCACAACCCACCACAAGCATCCCCAGAATCTCAAAGAATCACTAACTTGGAAACCTTGATAGACAAAATGTGAAAACACCAAGAAATGACAACCAAGAACCATGAAGCCTCCATGAAGAGCCTAGAGAGGCATATTGGGCAAATCTCCAAGCAGATTTCTGTTGAGAGACCTTCAAGCTTACTACCAAGTGACACCATTCCTAATCCAAAAGAAGAGTGCAAAGCTGTACAACTACGGAGTGGAAAGACATTGATAGACAACAACAAGTAGATAACCAAGAAGCCTTTGGATAGCAACAAAGAATCATCAGAGAAAGGGGAAGCTAGCAATGAAGACATGACAACAAGAAGAAATGTCCCAGAGAAGCTCAAAGAGAAAGACAACCAGCCACATAGTTCAAAGGAAGCGATTCAGGGACAACAGCAAGTGGAGAAGAATTCTACACCTCCATTACCCTATCCTCAAGGGTTCAGCAAGGAGACTAAGGATCAACACTTCCCAAAATTTCTTGAAGTCTTCAAGAAGTTAGAGATCAATATTCCCTTATCTGAGGCACTTGAGCATATGCCTCTGTATGCCAAGTTCTTGAAAGAACTTATCAACAAGAAGAGGAGTTGGCAAGTTAATGAAACTATACTGCTTACTGAGGAATGCAGAGCAGTAATCCAGAAGGGACTTCCTCCTAAACTCGAAGACCCTGGAAGCTTCTTTCTACCCTGCGCCATTGGTAGCATGACCATCAATAAGGCGATGTGTGACTTAGGAGCTAGTATCAATCTAATGCCTGCCTCTCTAGTGAAAAAGCTAAGCATAAAAGAGGTGAAACCAGTACAAATGTCTCTAGAATTGGTGGACAAGTCAGTGATATGCCCTACGGGTATGGTTGAGAACCTTCTAGTTAAGGTAGACAGATTCATCTTCCCTGCAGATTTTGTGATCTTAGATTCAGATCAGGATGAGGGTGACTCCATTATACTGGGAAGACCATTCTTGGCCACTGCTAGGGCCATCATAGACATAGAGTAAGGAGAATTAACACTCAGGATGCATGATGAAAGTGTCACTCTGAGTATACTGCCAGAAACACAGTTCAGTAATGAAAAGAAGGATAGTACAGAAACTGACAAAGAGAATCTGCAATGGAAGGAGGGAATCAACAAGACAAACAACAGCTGCCCTCCCAAGCAAGAGATAGATGATACAGCAGGTCAAAAAGAGAAAGAGACTGTACAAAATAATGAAGAACTTCAAGAGGACATTATAGTAGTGGCAACTAAGAAAAGAAATCTCAAGAGGAAGCCTGTTGTCAAAGGAGAAGGGTCAATAAAAGGAGGGAAGAAAAACAAAAACAGAATCAAAAAGGGTTGGAAGAGCAAGAAAATTCCAACAGAAGGGCTTTTCAAAGGTGACAAAGTGCAATTGGTCTATCAACAGCTGGGAGCAGGCCAACAGACTGATGATTACTACACTGTGAACAAAATACTCTCACTAGAGCATGCTGAAATAGAGCACCAAGGGACAAAGAAGAAGCTCACAGTCAGAAGGAACAAGTTGAGGCACTACAATCATCAACCACCATAAAAGAAAGCCCCAGTGTCAAGCTAGTGACATTAAAAGAGCGCTTGTTGGGAGGCAACCCAACCTGAGGTAGTCCTTTTCTTTCAATGCTAGTTCAATAAAATGATTAAGTGGATTCACCTGCAGTGCAAGGAGCTAAGTTTGGTGTCACACACCAAAACAATTTAAAGGAGAATGAAGGATTTTAAGTTTGGTGTTCCATCAAAAATCTAATTTAAAAACACATTCTCACCTTCTGCATAAAGGGTTGCTAGCTTCAAGCAATCAGATGAATCATTTAATCATTGTCTGCTTCTACTTTGTAGTTTTATTACTTTTAGCTAAGACACTAGGAATTCACATATGATCAACTCGATGCATCAAAGGTAGTGGCAAGGGACTAAGTTTGGTGTTCACACACCAAAGTAAGTTCAAAAGCCTACAAGAAGGTCCCGCACACTAACTAGTTAGCTAAGGGCTTGAGAAACAAGCAACTTCCATTAACTCTGCAGGGATTTAAACACTTTCTCGGGAGGGCTTCACACCATCAGTTGAGAGTAAGAAGAAGAAGCCACCAAAAGGTTGTATTGTCACTTAACTCCATCAGCATGCAATCTTTCTAAATTTGAAGTTTGAATATGTCCATCTTAGCAGTAACTGTTAATTCAGTAGTTATGCATCTTGAATATTATTGTCAATAAGAATACTAGTCTAAGTGTACTTGTGTGTTTACTTTCACTTAACTAATGCATGCTTTGTCCCCTAAGTCTTTTCAATTCAATAAAAGAAATGTTTGAAACATGAAGTAAGATGGTTCATTGCTAGCTAGAAGTCAAATAATAGTAAGTGGTGGCATGTATGTGTGATTGTGTGGCAACTCACTATTAGTGAATAAAAGGAATAGACTGTTCTCTTTTTACGAAGAAAGTAGTTCACTGTCTATGAATCTCAATAAAATAATAAGTCCTTAGTTAAAAAGAAAAACAAAAAAAAAGAGAAAAGAAATAGACAAAGAGTGGCAACAGAACAAAAGAAAAATAAAAAGAAACAAAGCTAGACACCAATAGCTTGAACTTTAGAATATATGCCTGTGGTGTCTTTGTACTAGGATCTGCTTGGATTATTAAGTTCTTTGGAGTGCGTTAACACTTGGTAACTTGGGTTAACTAATCCGGGATTATCAACTGAAAGTCCACTATCAAGAGCAACCTAGCTACAAGACATTTAGTAACCCAAAGAGGTGCTGGGCATCAATGTTCTAAGAGGGGATGTGAGCCAAGTGTCTGATGAGATATTTTGATGAGAAACGAATCTCTCACAAAACATCACAAAACTAACCGGCAAGTGTACCGGGTCGTATCAAGTAATAAAAACTCACGGGAGTGAGGTCGATCCCACAGGGATTGAAGGATTGAGCAATTTTAGCTTAGTGGTTGATTTAGTCAAGCGAATCAAGATTTGGTTGATGGTTTTGTGACTTGCAGAATTAAATTGCATTGAAGTAAAGAGAACAAGAAATAAATTGCTGAAACTTAAAGAACAAGAAATTAAATGACCAAAACTTAAAGTGCAAGAAATGTAAATTGCGGAATCTTAAAGTGCAAGGAATGTAAATTGCTTGAAATGTAAAGGGGATTGGGG
>NC_029788.2:77969529-77970872 GCF_000816755.2 Arachis ipaensis | reverse complement strand
AATTCTTCTGGTATGGACGTTGGTGCCAACGTTAGGGGTCTAACTTTGACCCTAACGTTGGCAATGCTTTGTGCTAGTGGCACCAACGTTAGCCTCCAAGTTAGGGGGCTAACGTTGGCGCAAACGTTGGTATAATTCCTCAATCCTTCTTTTCAAAGAACTTTCATGTGATGCATTTCTTGGAAATTGAGTGCAAACAAGTTTTGAAGATGAGGATGTTGTGAATGATCAAACATCTTGCTTATTGAATTATAAAGAAAGAAATTACACTATGCATGCAGGCACGGGTATATAGAAAGAAACTATACTATGCGGACAGGCAGGGCAATTAAGGATACAATCCAACTTTCAATCACAGCAATATTTGATGTAGAACAATCACTTAACAATACAACCTGTTGGAGTTCAATTGCTTTTCTTCTTCTCATCATCATCATTGCTGGCCTTTAGGTTCATCTTTTGTTCTTTGGTTGATGATGCTCAATCCTTCCAACAGCTTGTATGGACCTCTGCAATGATATTGAAAGTGGCTTGTTCCCCAAGCACTTGGAAACAATGGTTAATTTTCATGATTTATTTATGGGCTTTTGAACTTACTTTGGTGTGGGAACACCAAACTTAGTACCTTGCCAATGGTTTTCATGCATCAAATTAACCATGTGTGATAATTTTTTTTTCTTTTCCAAAAGCAATAAAACTGAAAACAGCAGAATAGTTAACTAGTTTGTCTACATGCTTGAAGATAGCATTATGTAGAAAGTGAGAATGCGTTTTATGATGAAATTTTGGTGGAACACCAAACTTAGAATCCTTCATTCTCCCTTAGATTGTTTTGGTGTGCAACACCAAACTTAGCTTCTTGCAATATAGATAAAACTAAGTAACCTTTTTATTGAAATAGCTATGAAAAGAAAGTTACCTCAGGTTGGGTTGCCTCCCAACAAAGCGCTTCTTTATTGTCACTAGCTTGACATCCTTCATTCTTTGATCATGGAGGCTGAAAATCATAGTGCCTCAGCTTTTCTCCTCTCACTATGGACTTCCTTCCGGTCTCCTCCATTTCTTGGTGCCCTTCTTCAGAAATTCCAGAGGTGGAGAACTCTCTCCTGGTTCAGGTCATACAACAAAAACAGCAAAGATGCACAGAGCATTCTGTAGCTTGAGTGCAGTGGGGGTTAGTAGAGACAAAGTCTCAAACAGTTAGTGTGCAAGTCAAAGATTAAAGAAACAGAAAAGAAAAATTGCTTGATCTAGATCACCACCTCACTTAATCATTGTCAATCTAATCAATCCCCGGCAACGGCGCCAAAAACTTGATGAGATATTTTGATGAGAAACGAATC
>NC_029788.2:77907404-77969429 GCF_000816755.2 Arachis ipaensis | reverse complement strand
CCTCCCCCATTGTAATTCATGTGCCAACGTTAGCCTCCAAGTTAGGGGGCTAACGTTGGCGCAAACGTTGGTGCCCAGGGGAGATCTTCTCAAGTTCCAACGTTAGCCTCCAAGTTAGAGGGCTAACGTTGGGGCTAACGTTGGCCCTTCTCCCTTTGTAATTCATGTGCCAACGTTAGCCTCCAAGTTAAGGGGCTAACGTTGGCGCAAACGTTGGTGGCCCAGGGAGGAATTCAAGTTCCAACGTTAGCCTCCAAGTTAGGGGGCTAACGTTGGGGCTAACTTCATGCCTCCTAGTTCAATTTTACTTATTCCATTGTCCTCTCTTCACTTCTAGCCATCCTTCTTTGCTTCAACCTTTCTCCAAGCTTTCTTCACCTATCATTAATCAACCAAACTAATCAAAGCTATGCTCAAAATCTTGAGATCTTCATTCTTTCATAATATGCAACAAATATAGCACAAAACCTCATGAAATGGCATGAATTCATATATGGTTGGTTCAATCAAGGGAAACATGAAAATCTACTCAATTAGCTTGCTTGTAGCTCAAGAAAGTGCATAATTCTAATGAAAACAAAAGAAAAAAGACTAGCTAAAATAGGTTAGGATGACTTGTCATCAGTGTCTAAAGTGAATAATGTGTCAAGCATAAATAAAGAAAAGAGCCTTGTTACACATGACACTGAACTAAAGTTTATAAAGAAAAAAAATTCAGTAAACAAGGACAAAGGAATAATGAGAGGTCATAGCAGTGTGTTGCTTGATGCTTAGAGGAAACTTTCTAGGCCTACTTGTCAATAAGAAGTGAGTAGTTACATATCTGCATAAAACCCCATGAGCTACCAATAATACTCTGCTAACATGAGCATTCTCTTTTGTCTTCATTCTTTCTTCTTAATAATTCTGTTCTTGCTTGGGGACAAGCAAGTTTTAAGTTTGGTGTTGTGATGACACGTCATCTTAGCCTAGTTTCACTAGTCTTTTTCCTTTGTTTTCATTTAGTTTTATGCACTTTCTTAAGCCATAAGTAAGTCATTTGGGTTGAATTTCATGTTTCCTTTGATTCAATCAACCATGGATAAATTGATGCATTTTCATGAGTTTTTGTGCCATAATTGCTCATATGACAAGAAGAAGAACAACTCTCATGATTATGGCATAGCTTTGATACAATTGTTGATTGATGATAGGTGGAATAAAGCTTGGAAGAAGGTTGCAAGAATGGGCTTAAAAAGAGGGATCAACGTTTGAGCTAACGTTTGCCTCAAACGTTAACTCAAACGTGAGAAGCAGATGAAGAACACCCTGGAGAAGAGCCAACGTTTGTGCCAACGTTTGCCTCAAACATTGAGGCAAACGTTGGCTGAAGAAGAAGTAGGGGAAGGCAACGTTTGCGCCAACGTTTGCCTCAAACGTGAGGTCAAACGTTGGCACCAAAAAGAATGAAAAAGAGCACTTCTGGGCACGGCAACGTTTGAGCCAACGTTTGTCTCAAACGTGAGGTCAAACATTGGCTACATTTTGGCAAGGAAGAGCATGGCAAAGCACCCCTGATTGATGGTTTAGATGAGCCACGTTTGCGCCAACGTTTACCTCAAACGTTGGGCCAAACGTTGGCCAAAAAGGGAGCCTGGGAAGAACCACGTTTGAGCTCACGTTTGACCTCAAACGTTGGCTCAAACGTGGATGACAGCAAGAAGGGCATCTGCATAATGCCTCACACAAGGGACGTTTGAGTCAACGTTTGCCTCAAACATTGACTCAAACGTGAATGGTTCATGGCCCGGTTCACAAGTGGATCTCTTCCCAACACCAAGAGCAATCAACAGAGGCTATTATCAACCCAATTCCATCAAGACTAAAGGCCCAATTCAAGGCTTAATGATCATTTGAAGAAAGTGTATAAATAGCTTAGAATTTGAAGTTTTTGAGGAGCTTTTTTTTAGAGTTTTCTTTAAGAATTTTCATAGTATTCACAGTAGAGAGCTTTTGGGTTTTGAGATATTTAGAGATTCTGAGTCTTGGGGAAGGAGAATTGAATTCTCTTCCTCTTAGTTTTCTTGTTTTAAATTTCATCTACACTCGTCTTGAGTCTTGGGTGTTGAAGAATTGAGGAAATTCTGTCTCAATCTCACCTTGAGATCTCTCTGTTTTTCTTACTGCAGCTTTTGGAAAATTGAACTTGGATTTACATTTCTACATTGCTCTCTTCTTTAATTTGGCATTTGCTCTCTGAATTTGGATCTAAGAAGGCATTGAGATCTAGACTTAGTTATCTAGTCTCTTGGGTCCTGAGATCTATTGGTTTCCATTTTAATTTCCTTGTTTAATTACTACACCAAGTTTATTTTCCTTTTAGTTTTGAGATCCGGTTCAACTAATTACATCAACTACTCTTCATTCTGTTAGGTTTTGCTTTTCCCTGTTTAATTCCTGCAGATCCAATTCCCATTCCCCTTTTATTTTTCAAGTCATTTATATTTCTTGCACTTTAAGTTTCTGCAATTTACATTACTTGCACTTTAAGATTCAGCTCTTTTTCTTTTTATTCCCTTTAATTTCCTGCAAATCACCCACTCCCCTTTACATTCTATGCAATTTAATTCCTGTCAACACAATTTCACACAATCAACACTTGTTTGCTTGACTAATTCAACCACTAAACTAAAGTTGCTCAATCCTTCAATCCTTGTGGGATCGACCTCACTCCCGTGAGTTTTATTACTTGATGCGACCCGGTGCACTTGCCGGTGAGTTTTGTGTCGGATCGTTTTCCGCACATCACCTCAGTGCATTCAAAGATGAGCAAAGGGGGTACGCTGACTACACGGATTGCCACCTTCAGTTGGTGGATCAACCGGCTACTATATGTTCTTTCTTCTGCTTCCCTTTTTGCTTATGGTGGGTCATCCTGAAAGATAGAAAATAGGACAGTAAGACGAGTAAATGCAAAAGCAAGGAAGCATAGATTGTTAGAATGAGGTAGTGATCACTAAAATGAAGTGAGGTAATCAGTTTGTGACATTGATGAAAAATAGTGCGTGAATTCTAAGTTGCACGCGGGATATAATTCACACACTAGCATTGAAAACTATGTCACAATTACACAAAAGAAGTATGTACTTCACTCATCCTAGTGTGCTTGAGATACTTTAAAAGAAACTTGTATGTTAAGACAAACAAACAAGTAATAAAGAAGCAAGAGAGCACTCAAGCATGAATTAAGCAATTGTAAAATGGATAATGAATGAACATTGGTTGATGTTCAAGAGACTTCAATAAACTAAAGAAAATATGGGACTCACACATCAAGCAATGACATACTTTAAAATTTGTTATTTGCGTCACCTAATTGACATAAAGAAAAGAACATAGATGGTATGAAATTAGGAAAAGAGAGATATAAGGTAAAATCAATCACATAGCAAGCATGGTCCATATAGTTTGAGAATTTCAAAAAATATGTCCGTAGGTGAGCTTACAATTTGATTTTACAAACGAAATATTATGCCAAAATGACTAGTTTCAAGTATGTGTAGAGCACATAGTTAAACAATTAATGGTCAACATGTCATTAAGGCATAAGCATAACCTTGTAATTAAGCCAAAAACAACATGGATGCAAATGATCAAGCAACACAATACATTAAGATAAATGCACAACATCAACCATCAAGAAATTGCCTAGTTATTATTAAGGGATTTAAATCACATGGTGGTCACAACATGCAATTCAAAAGATTTAAAATACTTTGAAGGCAATTCACATGCACTTGGTATTCACAAATGTTAAGTGGTGCACGAAATCGTGATTGTTCATTCCTTGGTAACGGCGCCAAAAACATAATATGCACGTTCATAATCTTAGTTCTTTTTCACAACTTCGCACAACTAACCAGCAAGTGCACTGGATCGTCCAAGTAATAAACCTTACGTGAGTAAGGGTCGATCCCACGGAGATTGTCGGCTTGAAGCAAGCTATGGTCATCTTGCAAATCTCAGTCAGGCAGATTCAAATGGTTATGGTGAATTGATAGTTAAAATATAATTTAAAATATAAAATAGGATAGAGATACTTATGCAATTCATTGGTGAGAGTTTCAGATAAGCGTATGGAGATGCTTTTGTTCCTTCTGAACCTCTGCTTTCCTACTGCTTTCATCCAATCACTCATACTCCTTTCCCTGGCAAGCTGTATGTTGGGCATCACCGTTGTCAATGGCTACATCCGTCCTCTCAGTGAAAATGGTCCAAATGCGCTGTCACCGCATGGCTAATCATCTGTCGGTTCTCGATCAAGCTGGAATAGGATCCAATGATCCTTTTGCATCTGTCATTACGCCCAGCACTCGCGAGTTTGAAGCTCGTCACAGCCATCCCTTCCCAGATCCTACTCAGAATACCATAGACATGGTTTAGACTTTCCGGATCTCAAGAATGGCCGCCAATAATTCTAGCCTATACCACGAAGACTCTGATCGTAAATCAGGAAGCTAAGAGATATGCATTCAAGCTTGCTTTCATGTAGAACGGAAGTGTTTGTCAGGCACGCGTTCATAAGTGAGAATGGTGATGAACGTCACATAATCATCACATTCATCATGTTCTTGTGTGCGAATGAATATCTTAGAGAAGAAATAGGCTTGAGTTGAATAGAAAAACAATAGTACTTTGCATTAATTCATGAGGAACAGCAGAACTCCACACCTTAATCTATGGTGTGTAGAAACTCTACCATTGAAAATACATAAGAACAAGGTCTAGGTATGGTCGAATGGCCAGCCTCCCCAAATGGCATATGAATTCGAAAATAGGGAAAAAGACTGATCCCTGATCAAGGATGATCAAAAGATATAAAATAAATCACTAAAAGTAGTTTTTATACTAAACTAGTAGCTAGGGTTACATAAGATAAGTAAATGATGTAGAAATCCACTTCCGGGCCCACTTGGTGTGTGCTTGGGCTGAGCATTGAGCTTTCATGTGTAGAGACTATTTTTGGAGTTAAACGCCAGGTTGTAGCCTGTTTCTGGCGTTTAACTCTGATTTACAACCTGTTTCTGGCGTTTAACTCCAGAATAGGGCAGGAAGTTGGCGTTTGAACTCCAGTTTGCGTCGTCAAAACTCGGGAAAAGTATGGACTATTATATATTGCTAGAAAGCCCTGGATGTCTACTTTCCAACGCAAATGAGAGCGCGCCAATTGGGTTTCTGTAGCTCCGGAAAATATACTTCGAGTGCAGGGAGGTCAGAATCCAATAGCATCTGCAGTCCTCCTTCAGCCTCTGAATCAGATTTTTGCTCAAATTCCTCAATTTCAGCCAGAAATTACCTGAAAACACAGAAAAACACACAAACTCATAGTAAAGTCCAGAAATGTGATTTTTATTTAAAAACTAATAAAATTATATTAAAAACTAACCAAATCATACTAAAAACTATGTAAAAACAATGCCAAAAAGCATATAAATTATCCGCTCATCACAACACTGATTAAAAATTATGTAAAAAGTATGTTTTTCTCTTTACTCATTAAAAATTCAAAAAAAATAAAAAAAATATCTTTCCCTTATTCTCTCATAAATTTTCGAAAATTTGAGTTGACTTTTTCAAAAGTTTTTAAAATTTAATTGTTTCTTATGAGTCAAGTCAAATTTTCAATTTAAAAATTCTATCTTTTTCAAAAATCAAATATTTTTCAATTTTTTTTATATTTTCAAAAATTTTTAAAATTAATTTTCAAAATCTTTTTCTTATTTCTATTTCATATTTTCGAAATTAATGCTAACAATTAATGTGATTGATTCAAAAATTTTTAGTTTGTTACTTGCCTAGTAAGAAAGGTTCAATCTTTAAATTTTAAAATCATATCTTTTTGTTTCTTGTTAGTTAAGTAATCAACTTCAATTTTCAAAATCAAATCTTTTTAAATTCAAATCTTTTTCAAAATGATTTTCAATCATATCTTTTTGAATGTCAATCACATCTTTTTCAAAATCAATTTCGAAATCTTTTCTAACCTCTTATCTTTTCAAAATTGATTTTCAAATCTTTTTCCAATTAAATCTTATCTTGTTTGATTCTTATCTTTTTCAAAACCACCTAACTAATTTTCTCTCTCTAATTATTTGTTTTAAAATTCTAATTTAATTTAATTTCAATTTTCTTTTTAAAACTTTCGAATTTTAACTTCAAATTTTAAATTAAAAACAAAAATATTTTTATCTTATTTTATTTAATTTTTGAAATTCTCTCCCCTCATCTCTTTCTAATTATTTTATCTATCTACTAACACTTCTATTCTTCTTAAAAATTCGAACCATCTCCCTCTTTCTGTGTTCGAATTCTTTTTCTTCTCTTCTACTCACATAAAGGAACCTCTCTACTGTGGCAAAGAGGATCCCTATTATTTTCTGTTCCTTTCTTTTTCATATGAGCAGGAGAAAGGACAAGAACATTCTTGTTGAAGCTGATCCGGAACCTGAAAGAACTCTGAAGAGGAAGTTAAGAGAAGCTAAAACACAACACTCTGAAGAGGACTTTACTGAAATTTTTGAAAAAGAAGTGGAGATGGCCGAAAATAATAACAATGGTGGAGATGCAAGGAAGGTGCTTGGTGACTTTACTGCACCAAATTCCAACTTACATGGAAGAAGCATCTCAATCCCTGCCAATGGAGCAAACAATTTTGAGCTAAAGCCTCAATTAGTTTCTCTGATGCAACAGAATTGCAAGTTTCAGGGACTTTCATCAGAAGATCATTTTCAGTTCTTAACTGAATTCTTGCAGATCTGTGATACTGTTAAGACCAATGGGGTTGATCCCGAGGTCTACAGGATTATGCTTTTCCCGTTTGCTATAAGAGACAGAGCTAGAATATGGTTGGACTTTCAACCTAAAGATAGCCTGAACTCTTGAGATAAGCTGGTCACGACTTTCTTAGCCAAGTTCTTTCCTCCTCAAAAGCTTAGCAAACTTAGAGTGGATGTTCAAACCTTCAAACAGAAAGAAGGTGAATCCCTCTATGAAGCTTGGGAGAGATACAAGCAACTGACCAAAAAGTGTCATTCTAACATGCTTTCAGAATGGACCATCCTGGATATATTCTATGATGTTCTGTCTGAATTATCTAAGATGTCATTGGACCATTCTGCAGGTGGATCCATTCACCTAAAGAAAATGCCTGCAGAAGCTCAGGAACTCATTGACATGGTTGCAAATAACCAGTTCATGTACACTTCTGAAAGGAATCCTGTGAGTAATGGGATGCCTCAGAGGAAGGGAGTTCTTGAAATTGATAATCTGAATGCCATATTGGCTCAGAATAAAATATTGACTCAGCAAGTCAATATGATTTCTCAGAGTCTGAATGGATTGCTAGCTGCATCCAACAGTACTAAAGAAGCATCTTCTGAGGAAGAAGCTTATGATCCTGAGAACCCTACAATAGCAGAGGTGAATTACATGCGTGAAGCCTATGGAAACACTTATAATCCCTCATGGAGAAATAATCCAAATTTCTCATGAAAGGATCAACAAAAGCCTCAACAAGGCTTTAATAATGGTGGAAGAAACAGGTTTAGCAATAGCAAGCCTTTTCCATCATCCACTCAGCAACAGACAGAGAATTCTGAGCAGAATCTACATAACTTAGCAAATATAGTCTCTGATCTATCTAAGGCCACTCTAAGTTTCATGAATGAAACAAGGTCCTCCATCAGAAATTTAGAGGCACAAGTGGGCCAACTGAGTAAAAAGGTCACTGAAACTCCTAGTACTCTCTCAAGCAATACAGAAGAGAATCCAAAAAGAGAGTGCAAGGCTATAACCTTACTTGGTGTGGCCGAACCCAGAGAGGAGGAGAAGGACATGAATCCTAGTGAGGAAGACCTCCTGGGACGTTCACTGACCAATAAGAAGTTTCCCTTTGAGGAACCAAAGGAATCTGAGGCTCATCTAGAGACCATAGAGATTCCATTCAACCAGCTTCTGCCCTTCATGAGCTCTGATGAGTATTCTTCCTCTGAAGAGGATGAAGACATTACTGAAGAGCAAGTTGCTAAGTACCTTGGAGCAATCATGAAGCTGAATACTAATTTATTTGGTAATGAGACTTGGGAAGATGAACCTCCTTGCTCATCAATGAACTGAATGCATTGGATAGGCAGAAATTACCTCAAAAGAAACAGGATCCTGGTAAATTCCTAATTCCCTGTAACATAGGCACCATGACCTTTGAGAAGGCTCTGTCTGACCTGGGGTCAGGCATAAACTTAATGCCACTCTCTGTAATGGAAAACTAGGAATCTTTGAGGTACAGGCTGCCAAATTTTCATTAGAGATGGTAGACAAATCCATGAAACAGGCTTATGGACTAGTAGAGGACGTGCTAGTAAAGGTTGAAAACCTTTACATCCCTACTGATTTCATAATCCTAGACACTGGGAAGGATGAGGATGAATCCATCATCCTTGGAAGACC
Source organism: Arachis ipaensis (assembly GCF_000816755.2). Lineage (NCBI taxonomy): Eukaryota > Viridiplantae > Streptophyta > Magnoliopsida > Fabales > Fabaceae > Arachis > Arachis ipaensis. The sequence continues at coordinate 77,960,945 of NC_029788.2, read as the reverse complement.
CTTCCTAGCCACAGCAAGAGCTGTGATTGATGTGGACAGAGGAGAGTTGGTCCTTCAACTGAATTATGACTACCTTGTATTTAAAACTCAAGGTTCTCCTTCTGTAACCATGGAGAGGAAGCACGAAAAGCTTCTCTCACTGCAGAGTCAACCAAATCCCCCACAGTCAAACTCTAAGTTTGGTGTTGGGAGGCCACAACCAAACTCTAATTTTGGTGTTGAACCTCCATATTCAAACTCTAAGTTTGGTGTTGGGAGGTTCTAATAATGCTCTGAATATCTATGAGGCTCCATGAGAGCTCACTGTCAAGCTATTAACATTAAAGAAGCGCTTGTTGGGAGGCAACCCAATGTTATTTAACTATATTTAAATATTTTCTATTTCTATTTTATGTTTTCTTTAGGTTGATGATCATGTGAAATCACAAAAACTACTGAAAAATCAAAAACAGAATGAAAAATAGCATTAAAAATAGCTAACCCTGGAGGAAGAACTTATTGGCGTTTAAATGCCCGTAAGAAGCATCAAACTGGCGTTTAACGCCAGAAAGAAGCATCAAGCTGGCGTTAAACGCCAGAAATAGGCACTAGACTGGCGTTTAACGCCAGGACAGAGCATGGAAGTGGCGTTAAACGCCAGAAACAAGCAGCAAGCTGGCGTTTAACCCCAGACATGCACTCTAAGGGCGTTTTGCATGCCTAATTGGAGCAGGGATACTAATCTTTGACCCCACTGGATCTGTGGATCCCACAGGATCCCCACCTACCCACCTCTTCTTCTCTTCTCTTCACACCTTTTCATAACTCTCTTCCCCAAATACCCTTCACCAATCACCTCCATACCTCTTCCCTAAATACCCTCAACCACTCACATCTATCTACTCTTCCCTATAAACCCCACCTACCTACAAAATTCAAATTCTTTTCCCTCCCAAACCCAACCCTAATGGCCGAAACCTACCCTCCACACCACCCCTATATAAACCCCTCAGCACTACTCCATTTTCCCACATCACAACCACCACTTCTCCCCCTTGGCCGAATAAACTCTCTCCCTCCATCTCCTTCATTTTCTTCTTCTTCTACTACTTTCTTTCTTCTTTTGCTCGAGGACGAGCAAACCTTTTAAGTTTGGTGTGGTAAAAGCATTGCTTTTTGTTTTTCCATAACCATCAATGGCACCTAAGGCCAGAGAAACCTCAAGAAAGATGAAAGGGAAGGCAATTGCTTCCACCTCTGAGTCATAGGAGATGGAGAGATTCATCTCAAAGGTCCATCAAGACCACTTCTATGAAGTTGTGGCCAAGAAAAAGGTGATCCTGAGGTCCCTTTTAAGCTCAAAAAGAGCGAATATCTGGAAATCCGACAAGAGATTAGAAGAAGAGGATGGGAAGTTCTCTCTAATCCTATTCAACAAGTCGGGATCTTAATGGTTCAAGAGTTCTATGCAAACTCATGGATCACTAGGAACCATGATCAAAGTAAGAACCCGAATCCAAAGAATTGGCTTACAATGGTTCGGGGGAAATACTTAGATTTCAGTCCGGAAAATGTAAGGTTGGCGTTCAACTTGCCAATGATGTAAGAAAACGCACGCCCCTACACTAGAAGGGTCAACTTTGATCAAAGGTTGGACCAAGTCCTCATGGACATATGTGTGGAAGGAGCTCAATGGAAAGTTGACTCAAGAGGCAAGCTGGTCCAATTGAGAAGACCGGACCTTAAGCCTGTAGCTAGAGGATGGTTGGAGTTCATTCAACGCTCAATTATTCCTACTAGCAACCGGTCTGAAGTTACTGTAGACCGGGCCATCATGATCCATAGTATCATGATTGGGGAGGAAGTGGAAGTTCATGAGATTATACCTCAAGAACTCTATAAGGTGGCTGACAAGTCCTCCACTTTGGCAAGGTTAGCCTTTCCTCACCTTATTTGCCACCTCTGCAATTCGGCTGGAATTGACATAGAGGGAGATGTCCTCATTAATGAGGACAAGCCCATCACTAAAAAAAGGATGGAGCAAATAAGAGATCATGGACCTCAACAAGAGCATGAGGAAATTCCTCACCATGAAATCCCTGAGATGCCTCAAGGGATGCACTTCCCTCCACAAAACTATTGGGAGCAAATCAACACCTCCCTAGGAGAATTAAGTTCCAACATGGGACAACTAAGGATGGAACACCAAGAGCACTCCATCATTATCCATGAGATTAGAGAAGATCAAAGAGCTATGAGGGAGGAGCAACAAAGACAAGGAAGAGACTTAGAGGAGCTCAAGAGCACCATTGGTTCTTCAAGAAGAGGAAGACGCCACCCTCACTAAGGTGGACTCGTTTCTTAATCTCCTTGTTCTTATTTTCCTGTTTTTCGGTTTTGAGCCTTATGTTTTATTTATGTTTGTGTCTTTATTACATGATCATTAGTATTTAAGTGTCTATGTCTTAAAGCTACGAATGTCCTATGAATCCATCACCTCTCTTAAACGAAAAATGCTTTAATTACAAAAGAACAAGAAGTACATGAATTTCGAATTCATCCTTGAAATTAGTTTATTTATTTTGATATGGTGACAATACTTTTTGTTTTCTGAATGAATGCTATAACAATACATATATCTTTTGAATTTGTTGTTTATGAATGTTAAAATTGTTGGCTCTTGAAGAATGATAAAAAAGGAGAAATGTCATTTGATAATCTAAAAAATCATAAAATTGATTCTTGAAGCAAGAAAAAGCAGTGAATACAAAAGCTTGCAAAAAAAAAAAAAAAAAGAAAAGAAAATTGGCGAAAAAAAGAAAGAAAAAGAAAAAGTAAGCAGAAAAAGCCAAGAGCTCTATAAACCAAAAGGCAAGAGCAGAAAGCCAGTAACCCTTTAAACCAAAAGGCAAGGGTAATAAAAAGGATCCAAGGCTTTGAGCATCACTGGATAGGAGGGCCCAAAGGAACAAAATCCTGGCCTAAGCGGCTAAACCAAGCTGTCCCTAACCATGTGCTTGTGGCATGAAGGTGTCAAGCCAAAAGCTTGAGACTGAGCGGTTAAAGTCAAGGTCCAAAGCAAAAAAAGAGTGTGCTTAAGAACCCTGGACACCTCTAACTGGGGACTCTAGCAAAGCTGAGTCACAATCTGAAAAGGTTCACCCAATTATGTGTCTGTGGCATTTATGTATCCGGTGGTAATACTGGAAAACAAAGTGCTTAGGGCCACGGCCAAGACTCATAAAGTAGCTGTGTTCAAGAATCAACATACTTAACTAGGAGAATCAATAAAACTATCTGAATTCTAAGTTCCTATAGATGCCAATCATTCTGAACTTCAAAGGATAAAGTGAGATGCCAAAACTGTTTAGAAGCAAAAAACTACTAGTCTCGCTGACGTTGGGATTTTTGCCAGTAAAGGAGTTCATAAAAATAGTCGCGTTGTAGATATAGTCTCTAAACTAACAAAAATCCCTTCGTGCAAATGTTTTGGTTGTCACAAGTAACAAACCCCTTTTAAAATTGATAACCAAGTATTTTAAACCTCGGGTCGTCTTCTCAAGGAACTGCAGGGAAGTATGTTCTTATTATTGGTTATGGAGGTTGTAAAATCGGGGTTGAGAGTGAAGAGTAGATATGACAAATAATTTAAATGGCAATTAAAATAAATAAATACTGTAAAGCAACTTTTTGCAACGTAAGAGAAATTGGAAGTCTAACTTAGTTATTCCTCTCAACAATAGTGAAAGTTGAATCTTAATTCCACTTAGTTAACCTTTACTAAAGTAAAGGAAAGTCAAGGGACTAATTAGTTTGACCTTCGAATCCTATTTATTTCCTAAGAAAAAGTTGGGATTATTGAAGTTCAGTTCAATTAGCAAGATAACGATTATCAATTATGCTGAGTTTAATAATGTTGAGTTACTGATTTCTTAACCAAGACCAAAAAGGGAAAAAGTAAAATTGTTGAAATAAAAATGTCCTTAGATGGGAAGCAATAATAACTTTAATTAAAGAGAACAATCAATAACTGAAATACCTCAAATAATCATTAATTCAAATCGTAACATGGAAAGGGTTCAGAAGCCAATTGGGCAACATCTGTAGATACGAATAAAAGCATTAAAGTAAAAGTAGCATAGAAACATAAATTAAAGTAAATATTAAACCTGGATCGAGAGTCACTTTTAAAAACTAAGAGAAGTCCTAAATCCTAATCCTAAGAGAGAGAGGAGAGAACCTCTCTTAAACTAAATCTAAATCATGAAAAGTAGTAAAAATGCAAGCTCTCTCTGAATGGATGCATTCCCCCACTTTATAGCCTCTAATTTGTGTGTTCTGGGCTGAAAACTGGGTCAAAAGCAGCCCAGAAATCGCTCCCTACGATTTCTGTTACGTTCAGATCGCGGGCAAGTGACGCGGAGGCGTCGTCCACGCGGCCGCGCGGATTGCTTTCCTGCCAGGTCACATGTCCGCGTGATCCACGCGTTCGCATCATCTGGCGTCAGGGCAGCTATGGCAAATTATATATCAAAGTTATAGCCATTTGAGTGCGAAGAAGTCAGGCTGGACAGCTTAGCAATTTCTCCAACTTCTTGTATTCCTTCCACTTTTGCATGCTTCCTTTCCATCCTCCAAGCCATTCCTGCCCTGTAATCTCTGAAAACACTTAACACACATATCAAGGCATCTAATGGTAATAAGAGAGGATTAATAATAAGCAAATATAAGATCAAAGAAGTATGTTTTCAATCATAGCACAAAACTAGGAAGGAAAATGTAAAACATGCAAATAGTATGAATAAGTGGGTAAAGAGTTGATAAAAACCACTCAATTGAGTCCAAGATAAACCATAAAATAGTGGTTTATAAACCTACCCACACTTAAACAATAGCATGTCCTCATGCTAAGCTCAAGAGAAGCTATAAAGATGAAGAGGAATGGTAGGATGTATGAAATGCAATCCTATCTATATGAATGCAACTACATGCAAAATGTTTCTACCTACTTGGTTAAAAATAAATAAGTTCTCCAAGACAAACATAAATCAGATTTCACTAATTCAAATTATATAATAAAGGACAAGTAAACTTGTAAAAAGATAGCTAATGAAAGCAGGGAACATAGAATCAAGCATTGAACCCTCACTGGTAGTGTATATCACTCTTACTCTAAGGTGTCTAGGGTCAATCACTCTACTCTTCTCTAGTCATGCTTTCTAAACCTTGTTCTTCATCTAACCAATCAACAATATTTAATATACCAATGCAAACATCATGAGGTCTTTTTCAAGGTTGTAATGGGGCTAAGGGAAGGGTAAAGGTATATATATGGCTAAGTGAGCTTTATAAATTGAATCTTTAATTAACCTAAGCTCTCACCTAATATACATATACTCTATATACTTTTAAATTCATGCCTAGCTACCCATACTTCTCACTTTTGTATAATTCCCATACTCATGTACCAAATTTTTCTTTAATTTTTATCACATGTGCATTGATCTTTTATTAAACTTAATATTGGGGTAATTTTGTCCCCTTATTTACTTATTTATTGAGTATTTTTGGATTTTTCTCTTTTTTCTCTTTTTTCTCTTTTTTTTTTGTAGAGAAACAAACATAACTTATCAATGCACATGGATTTTCTATTACTTTTCTATTTTGGTTTTTCAGGAGTAGGTTCCCAAATTCCTGATATTCAAATAAATTAGAAACATTATACTTTTCCTTTATTAACCCATGTTCCCACAGTTTTCCCACACTTAATTAACACACTATCTTAAGCTAACCAAAGATTCAATTGGGATAATTAATTTGTTTTCCAAAACAAGTCACTAAGCACCAAATAATACCAGAAAAGACACAACAGTTGAATATGAACAAGTGACACCAATGGAAAAATAATAATTTTAGAAAAGAAAAGAAAAATATGCACACAATTAAAATGCAATGGATGAAAGTATTTATATAAAATAAAATAAAAGAGAAGAAGAATGAGAAGGGAAAGAAGGGAAGAAGAAATAAGTAAGAAAGGAGGGAGGAAAAATTAGGTTTGGAGAAGAAAAGATAAGATATTTGGCAAATTAGGATAAGCTGTGCGGCGCAAGCGACGCGGTCACGTGGGGCACGCGGTCGCGCGACTTGCGCCTATACTGATTGACACGGTCGCGTCGGTCACGCGGTCGCGTGACCCGTTTTATGCTACTGGCGCGAGGACAGCCTCGCTCTCGCACAACTCTCTGTTCAAAAATCATTAATTGCCAAATATTGGGTGACACGATCGCGTGGGCACGCGATCGCGTGGGGCACGCGATCGCATGAGTGGGCACTTAGTAGGATGTGACGCGGCCGCGTGGGGCACGCGGTCGCGTGAGATGGACTGCGCGTCCAGTGCCAGTCCAGCACCACTCTAGCACAACTTTTGGCTGTGCACCATTATTACGTCGAAATCCTCGTCACGCGGCCGCGTGGGGCACGCGGTCGCGTGGGACGTTTTGTGCCACGGGCACGCTTCCAGCCACGCTCCAGCGTGACTTTCTGTTTGTTTTTATTTTCTCCCCTCTCCTTGCGACGCGAACGCGTCGCTGATGCGTTCGCGTCGCGTTGCGTTTTTTTTTAAACTGAATGCAGGATGCAATGCTTAATGTGAATGCTATGCATGATTCCAGGTTCAATAAAATAAAAATAAAATTCAAAAACAAACAAAATGAAATAAAATTAAAATTGCAAAAGGAACGATCATACTATGGTGGGTTGTCTCCCACCTAGCACTTTTAGTTAAAGTCTTTAAGTTGGACATTGGAAGGGCTTCCTGTTATGGTGGCTTGTGTTTAAATTCATCCAGAAATCTCCACCAGTGCTTGGAATGCCAATAGCCTCCGGGGTCCCAAACTAGGCATGTAAAGCTTCTGAGCAGCTTCAAACAGATTTTCAGGCTCCCGGGGTGACGAATGTCAGAATAGATTCCAGGATCCCAAGCCTTGTTTTTAAATCCACCTCCGTCTTGATCTCCATGTTTCCATCTGGGCGGTTTAAAAAGTAAATTCTCACCATGGTAACCAAACGTTTTCCGAGATCCATTCGATTGATTTTGATGCCAATCCGTGCACTTCGAGTTGAAGCGTGGGACCTTATTGAACCTTGTGCACCAGCTCTGAGCACGAGCCATTTCCCTCTTACTCTTAAAGCCGCAGAGAGCTCTAAGCTGGCCATCTGTTTTAAGCAAACCATATTCAAGTGAAAAAGTAAAGTTAAAAGTTAAGGATTGTACCCACTTGAGGCTTGTATTAGGTGGTAATGGCCTTGGGAAAGGTGTTTCTGGTAGTTTTGTAAGTACTACTCTCTTGTGCTCTTCTGTGAATTCCTCCACTTCCTTGTAAGGTTCTTCAAATGCATCTGAGTCCTGGTCAAAGTCTTCTATGTCTTCTTCATCACTTGAGTCATAGATTGGAGGTTGAGAGAAATCTACCTCTGCATCATCTTCGTGTTCAATTGGGGAAGATTCTTCGATCTCAGAGAATTCACTTGCGGATGCAAGTTCATTACTAAGAGAGCTAGACTTGTGACTATCACTATCAAGGGAATTTGCTTCTTGGATTATTCCGTCTGATTCTTCATATCCTCCTTAGCATCAACTGTAACGTCCTTGACGGAGTTCTCTTCAGCTCTGCATTCCCCTGGAGGTTCAGCATCTCCTAGATCTTCAACCAACTCTTCTTCTTGAACGATGATAGCTTCTTCTACTTGTTCTAGTACGAATTCATGTTCTGTCTTGTCCACTGGAGTTTCTAATATCTCCTTCATGCTACACCCTTCGTTAAACTATTCACATGGGGCTGTGGCTGATCCTTGTGTATTTGAGCGCCTAGAAACCCATTGAATTACTGCTTGCTCCAGTTGTCGAATGGTTGTTTGAAGTTTATTTACTATTTCCTTTAGGCGAACCTCTGCTTCTCGGGTTGCCGGATTTGGACATGATACATAGGAAAGTGGCGGTGATTGGGAGTGATTGGATTGGTACTGGGGTAAGGAAGGATCATATGGTGGCGAATGGTGAAGAGAAGCTTGTGAGTGTGGTGGTTCGAGGTTATGTTGAAAGGATGGTTTATATGCACGGGGTGGGGCTTGTTGGTAGTTACAAGGTTGTCCACCATATCTTTCAGCTGGGTATGCACGGTAGAATGGTCTTTGTCCAGGATATCTCGGAGGGTGTTGTTGCCTAAAGGGTTGATTAGATCCTCTTGGCTCCATCCATCCTTGATTGGTCTGACCTTAATGCACATTCCTGTTGTAACTTCTATTTCTTTCAACAAAGTTAGAACCAAACTCAAAGCGAGAGGGGTGAGAATTCATGGTAGCAAATGAAAAATAAAAAGGAAAAACAGAAATAAATAAACAAGTAAAAGAAAAATATTTACAATAACCAATAATAAGGCACACGTTAGCAGTTCCCTGGCAACGGCGCCATTTTGAAGAGCGGAAGATTGATGGTTTAGAGGTTATAGCAAACTCTCGTTGTAAGTATAGTTACAAAACCAAGCAATCAACCTTTCTTATAAACGTTTTGGTTGTCACAAGTAACAAACCCCTTTTAAAATTGATAACCGAGTATTTTGAACCTCGGGTCGTCTTCTCAAGGAACTGCAGGGAAGTATGTTCTTATTATTGGTTATGGAGGTTGTAAAATCGGGGTTGAGAGTGAAGAGTAGATATGACAAATAATTTAAATGGAAATTAAAATAAATAAATACTGTAAAGCAACTTTTTGCAAGGTAAGAGAAATTGGAAGTCTAACTTAGTTATTCCTCTCAACAATAGTGAAAGTTGAATCTTAATTCCACTTAGTTAACCTTTACTAAAGTAAAGGAAAGTCAAAGGACTAATTAGTTTGACCTTCGAATCCTATTTATTTCCTAAGAAAAAGTTAGGATTATTGAAGTTCAATTCAATTAGCAAGATAACGATTATCAATTATGCTGAGTTTAATAATGTTGAGTTACTGATTTCTTAACCAAGACCAAAAAGGGAAAAAGTAAAATTGTTGGAATAAAAATGTCCTTAGATGGGAAGCAATAATAACTTAAATTAAAGAGAACATTCAATAACTGAAATACCTCAAATAATCATTAATTCAAATCATAACATGGAAAGGGTTCAGAAGCCAATTGGGCAACATCTGTAGATACGAATAAAAGCATTAAAGTAAAAGTAGCATAGAAACATAAATTAAAGTAAATATTAAACCTGGATTGAGAGTCACTCTTAAAAACTAAGAGAAGTCCTAAATCCTAATCCTAAGAGAGAGAGGAGAGAATCGCTCTCAAACTAAATCTAAATCATGGAAAGTAGTAAAAATGCGAGCTCTCTCTGAATGGATGCATTCCCCCACTTTATAGCCTCTAATCTGTGTGTTCTGGGCTGAAAATTGGGTCAAAAGCAGCCCAGAAATCGCTCCCTGCGATTTCTGTTATGTTCAGATCGCAGGCAAGTGACGCGGAGGCGTAGTCCACGCGGCCGCGCGGATTGCTTTCCTGCCAGGTCACGCGTCCGCGTGTTCTACGCGTTCGCATCGCCTGGCGTCAAGGCAGCTATGGCACATTATATATCAAATCGAAGCCCCGGACGTTAGCTTTCGAATGCAACTGGAACCGCATCGTTTGGACCTCTGTAGCTAAAGTTATAGCCGTTTGAGTGCGAAGAGGTCAGGCTGGACAGCTTAGCAATTTCTCCAACTTCTTGTTTTCCTTCCACTTTTGCATGCTTCCTTTCCATCCTCCAAACCATTCCTGCCCTGTAATCTCTGAAAACACTTAACACACATATCAAGGCATCTAATGGTAATAAGAGAGGATTAATAATAAGCAAATATAAGATCAAAGAAGCATGTTTTCAATCATAGCACAAAACCAGGAAGGAAAATATAAAACATGCAAATAGTATGAATAAGTGTGTAAAGAGTTGATAAAAACCACTCAATTGAGTACAAGATAAACCATAAAGTAGTAGTTTATCACCCTCTCATCTAATTGGAGCTAAGTTTCATTGATATTTTGGAATTTATAGTATATTCTCTTCTTTTTATCCTATTTGATTTTCAGTTGCTTGGGGACAAGCAACAATTTAAGTTTGGTGTTGTGATGAGCAGATAATTTATACGCTTTTTGGCATTATTTTTACATAGTTTTTAGTATAATTTGATTAGTTTTTAGTATATTTTATTAGTTTTTAATTAAAAATTATATTTCTGGACTTTACTAGGAGTTTGTGTGTTTCTCTGTGATTTCAGGTATTTTCTTGCTGAAATTGAAGGACTTGAGCAAAAAACTGATTCAGAGGCTGAAGAAGGACTGCAGATGCTGTTGGATTCTGACCTCTCTGCACTCAAAGTGGATTTTCTGGAGCTACAAAAGTCCAAATGGTGCGCTCCCACTTGCGTTGGGAAGTAGACATCCAGGGCTTTCCAGCAATATATAATAGTCCATACTTTGCCCGAGTTTAGATGACGCAAACTGGCGTTCAACGCTAGCTTTCTGCCCTATTCTGGAGTTAAACGCCAGAAACAGGTTACAAACTGGCGTTTAACTCCACGTGAAAGCTTCAATGCTCAGTCCAAGCACACACCAAGTGGGCCCGGAAGTGGATTTCTGCATCATTTACTTATCTCTGTAAACCCTAGTAACTAGTTTAGTATAAATAGGACTTTTTACTATTGTATTTACATATCTTTGGATCATCTTTTGATCATTTTGAGATCTCTAAACCTCCATGGGAGGCTGGCCATTCGACCATGTCTACCCTATCTTCACTTATGTATTTTCAACGATAGAGTTTCTATATACCATAGATTAAGGTGTGGAGCTCTGCTGTTCCTCATGAATTAATGCAAAGTACTATTGTTTTTCTATTCAATTCAAGCCTATTTCTTCTCTAAGATATTCATTCGCACACAAGAACATGATGAATGTGATGATTATGTGATGCTTATCACCATTCTCACTTATGAACGCGTGCCTGACAAACACTTCCGTTCTATATGCAAACAAGCTTGAATGCATATCTCTTAGCCTCCTTATCTACGATCATTGTCTTCGTGGTATAGGCTAGAATTATTGGTGGCCATTCTTGAGATCCGGAAAGTCTAAACCTTGTCTGTGGTATTCTGAGTAGGATCTGGGAAGGGATGGCTGTGACGAGCTTCAAACTCGCGAGTGCTGGGCGTAGTGACAGACGCAAAAGGATTACTGAATCCAATTCCAGTATGATCAAGAACCGACAGATGATTAGCCATGCGGTGACAACGCATTTAGGACCATTTTCACTGAGAGGATGGAAAGTAGCCATTGACAACGGTGATGCCCAACATACAGCTTGCTATGGAAAGGAGTATGAAGGATTGGATGAAGACAGTAGAAAAGCAGAGGTTCAGAAGGAACAAAAGCATCTCCATATGCTTATCTAAAATTCTCACCAATGAATCACATAAGTATTTCTATCCCAATTTATATTTTAATTATATTTTAATTATTAAAACTCTATAACCATTTGAATCCGCCTGACTGAGATTTACAAGGTGACCATAGCTTGCTTCAAGCCGACAATCTCCGTGGGATCGACCCTTACTCACGTAAGGTTTATTACTTAGATGACCCAGTGCACTTGCTGGTTAGTTGTGCGAGATTGTGAAGAAGAACTAAGATTAAGAACGTGCGTATTAAGTTTTTAGCACCGTTACCAAGGAATGAAAGATCACGATTTCGTGCACCAAGCACCAAACAAAAAATTTTTGCTTGTCCCCAAGTAACTGAAAATCAAATAGGATAAAAAGAAGAGAATATACTATAAATCCCAAAATATCAATGAAACTTAGCTCCAATCAGATGAGCGGGACTAGTAGCTTTTTGCCTCTGAACAGTTTTGGCATCTCACTTTATTCTTTGAAGTTCAGAATGATTGGCATCTATAGGAACTCAGAATTCAGATAGTGTTATTGATTCTGCTAGTTCAGTATGTTGATTCTTGAACACAGCTACTTTATGAGTCTTGGCCGTGGCCCTAAGCACTTTGTTTTCCAGTATTACCACTGGATACATAAATGCCACAGACACATAATTGGGTGAACCTTTTCAGATTGTGACTTAGCTTTGCTAAAGTCCCCAATTAGTGGGTGAACCTTTTCAGATTGTGTTATTGTGACTTAAGCACACTCTGTTTTTGCTTTGGACCTTGACTTTAACCGCTCAGTCTCAAGCTTTTCACTTGACACCTTCACGCCACAAGCACATGGTTAGGGACAGCTTGGTTTAGCTGCTTAGGCCAGGATTTTATTCCTTTGGGCCCTCCTATCCACTGATGCTCAAAGCCTTGGATCCCTTTTACCCTTGACTTTTGGTTTTAAGGGCTATTGGCTTTTTCTGCTTGCTTTTTTTTCTTTTTCTTTCTTTTTGTTTCGCCTTCTTTTTTTTTTCGCAAGCTTTTCTCTATTCACTGCTTTTTCTTGCTTCAAGAATCATTTTTATAATTTTTCAGATCATCAAATAGCATTTCTCCTTTTTCATCATTCTTTTAAGAGCCAACAATTTTAACATTCATAAACAACAAATTCAAAAGACATATGCACTGTTCAAGCATTCATTCAGAAAACAAAAAGTATTGTCACCACACCAAAATAATTAAACTAGTTTCAAGGATGAATTCGAAATCATGTACTTCTTGTTCTTTTGTGATTAAAAGCATTTTTCATTTAAGAGAGGTGATGGATTCATAGAATATTCATACCTTTAAGACATAGACACTTAAACACTAATGATCATATAGTAAAGACACAAACATAAATAAAACATAAGGCTCAAGAACCGAAAAATAGGAAAATAAGAACAAGGAGATTAAGGAACGGGTCCACCTTAGTGAGGGTGGCGTCTTCCTCTTCTTAAAGAACCAATGGTGCTCTTGAGCTCCTCGATGTCTCTTCCTTGTCTTTGTTGCTCCTCCCTCATAGCTCTTTGATCTTCTCTAATCTCATGGAGAATGATGGAGTGCTCTTGGTGTTCCATCCTTAGTTGTCCCATGTTGGAACTTAATTCTCCTAGGGAGGTGTTGATTTGCTTCTAATAGTTTTGTGGAGGGAAGTGCATCCCTTGAGGCATCTCAGGGATTTCATGGTGAGGAATTTCCTCCTGCCCTTGTTGAGGTCCATGATCTCTTGTTTGCTCCATCCTTTTCTTAGTGACGGGCTTGTCCTCATCAATAAGGATGTCTCCCTCTATGTCAATTCCAGCCGAATTACAGAGGTGGCAAATGAGGTGAGGAAAGGCTAACCTTTCCAAAGTGGAGGACTTGTCAGCCACCTTGTAGAGTTCTTGAGGTATAATCTCATGAACTTCCACTTCCTCCCCAATCATGATACTATGGATCATGATGGCCCGGTCTACAGTAACTTCAGACCGGTTGCTAGTAGGAATAATTGAGCGTTGGATGAACTCCAACCATCCTCTAGCTACAGGCTTAAGGTCCGGTCTTCTCAATTGAACCGGCTTGCCTCCTGAGTCAACTTTCCATTGAGCTCCTTCCACACATATCTCCATGAGGACTTAGTCCAACCTTTGATCAAAGTTCACCCTTCTAGTGTAGGGGCGTGCGTTTTCTTGCATCATTAGCAAGTTGAACGCCAACCTTACATTTTCCAGAATGAAATCTAAGTATTTCCCCCGAACCATTGTAAGCCAGTTCTTTGGGTTTGGGTTTGGGTTCATACTTTGATCATGGTTCCTAGTGATCCATGCGTTTGCATAGAACTCTTGAACCATTAAGATTCCGACTTGTTGAATAGGATTAGAGAGAACTTCCCATCCTCTTCTTCTAATCTCTTGTCGGATCTCCGGATACTCGCTCTTTTTGAGCTTAAAAGGGACCTCAGGGATCACCTTATTCTTGGCCACAACTTTATAGAAGTGGTTTTGATGGACCTTTGAGATGAATCTCTCCATCTTCCATGACTCAGAGGTGGAAGCAATTGCCTTCCCTTTCCTCTTTCTTGAGGTTTCTCTGGCCTTAGGTGCCATTGATGGTTATGGAAAAACAAAAAGCAATACTTTTACCACACCAAACTTAAAAGGTTTGCTCGTCCTCGAGCAAAAGAAGAAAAAAAGTAGTAGAAGAAGAAGAAAATAGAGGAGATAGAGTGAGAGAGTGTATTCGGCCAAGGGGTAGAAGTAGTGGTTGTGATGTGTGAAAATGGAGTAGTGTTAAGGGTTTTATATAGGGGTGGGAGGAAGGTTAGGTTTCGGCCATTTGGGTTGGGTTTGGGAGGGAAAGGAATTTGAATTTGGAGGTAGGTGGGGTTTATGGGGAAGAGGTAATAAGGTGACTGGTGAAGGGTATTTGGGGAAGAGGTAATAAGGTGATTGGTGAAGGGTATTTGGGAAAAGTGTTATAAGAAGGTGTGAAGAGGAGAAAAGAAGAGGTGTGGTAGGTGTGGATCCTGTGGGGTCCACAGATCTTGAGGGGTCAAGGACTTAGCATCCCTGCTCCAAGTAGGCGTGCAAAACGCCCTTAGAATGCATGTCTGGCGTTAAACGCCAGCTTGCTGCTTGTTTCTGGCGTTTAACGCCAGCTTTTCTCCCATTCATGGCGTTAAACGCCAATTCCATGCTCTATTCTGGTGTTAAACGCCAGTTTGATACTTCTTACTAGCGTTTAAACGTCAGTAAGCTCTTCCTCCAGGGTGAGCTATTTTTAATGCTATTTTTCATTCTATTTTTGATTTTTCAGTAGTTTTTGTGACTTCACATGATCATCAACCTAAAGAAAACATAAAATAGCAATGAAAAATAAATAGATATAATTAAATAACATTGGGTTGCCTCCCAACAAGTGCTTCTTTAATGTCAATAGCTTGACAGTGAGCTCTCATGGATCCTCACAGAAAATCAGAGCAATGTTAGGGCCTCTTAACACCAAACTTAGAGTTTGGTTGTGGCTTCCCAACACCAAACTTAGAGTTTGAATGTGGGGGTTTTGTTTGACTCTGTATTGAGAGAAGCTTTTCATGCTTCCTCTCCATGGTTACAGAAGGAGAACCTTGAGTCTTAAATACAAGGTAGCCCTCATTCAACTGAAGGACCAACTCTCCTCTATCAACATCAATCACAGCTTTTACTGTGGCTAGGAAGGGTCTGCCAAGGATGATGGATTCATCCTCATCCTTCCCAGTGTCTAGGATTATGAAATCAGCTGGAATGTAAAGGCCTTCAACCTTTACTAACACGTCCTCTAGTAGTCCATAAGCCTGTTTTATTGATTTGTCTGCCATCTCTAATGAGATTCTTGCAGCTTGTACCTTAAAGATTTTCAGTTTCTCCATTACAGAGAGTGGCATGAGGTTTATCCCTGACCCAAGGTCACACAGATCTTTCTCAAAGGTCATGGTGCCTATGGTACAAGGTATGAAGAACTTTCCGGGATCCGGTTTCTTCTGAGGCAATGTCTGCCTCATTAGTGCACTCAGTTCATTGGTGAGCAAGGGGGTTCATCCTCCCAAGTCTCATTACCAAATAAACTGGCATTCAATTTCATGATTGCTCCTAAATACTTAGCAACTTGCTCTGCAATGGTGTCTTCATCCTCTTCAGAGGAAGAGTATTCATCAGAGCTCATGAATGGCAGAAGGAGGTCCAATGGAATCTCTAGGGTCTCTGTATGAGCCTCAGATTCCTTTGGTTCCTCAAAAGGGAACTCCTTTCTGTCCAGAGGACATCCCAAGAGGTCTTCCTCACTAGGATTCACGTCCTCCTCCTCCTCTGGGCATTCGGCCACACCAAGTAAGGTTATGGCCTTGCACTCTCTCTTGAGATTTTCTTCTGTATTGCTTGGGAGAGTACTGGGAGGAGTTTCAGTAATCTTCTTACTCAGCTGACCAACCTGTGCCTCCAAATTTCTAATGGAAGACCTTGTTTTATTCATGAAACTTAGTGTGGTCTTGGATAGATCAGAGACTATGGTTGCCAGGCCAGAAAGGCTCTGTTTAGAATTCTCTATCTGTTGCTGAGAAGATGATGGAAAAGGCTTGCCATTGCAAAACCTATTTTTTCCACCATTATTATTGAAGCCTTGTTGAGGCTTCTGTTGATCCTTCCATGAGAGATTATGATGATTTCTCCATAAAGGATTATAGGTGTTTCCATAGGGTTCTCCTATGTAATTCACCTCTGCTACTGCAGGGTTCTCAGGATCATAAGCTTCTTCTTCAGAAGATGCCTCTTTAGTACTATTGGATGCAGCTTGCAATCCATTCAGACTCTGAGAAATCATATTGACTTGCTGAGTCAATATTTTGTTCTGAGCCAATATGGCATTCAGAGTATCAATTTCAAGAACTTCCTTCTTCTGATGCGTCCCATTATTCACAGGATTCCTCTCAGAGGTGTACATGAACTGGTTATTTGCAACAATTTCAATGAGTTCCTGAGATTCTGCAGGGGTTTTCACGTGAAGAGATCCTCCTGTAGAATGGTCCAATGACATTTTTGACAACTCAGACAGACCATCATAGAATATACTTATGATGCTCCATTCTGGAAGCATGTTAGTAGGACACCTTTTGATCAGTTGCTTATATCTTTCCCAAGCTTCGTAGAGGATTCTCCTTCCTTCTGTCTAAAGGTTTGGATTTCCACTCTAAGCTTGCTCATCTTTTGAGGTGGAAGGAATTTGGCCAGGAAAGCACTGACTAGCTTATCCCAAGAGTTCAGGCTATCCTTAGGTTGTGAATCCAACCATGTTCTAGCTCTGTCACTTACAGCAAAAGGGAAAAGCATAAGCCTGTAGACCTCGAGATCAACTCCATTGGTCTTGATAGTGTCACAGATTTGCAAGAATTCAGCTAAAAACTGATGAGGATCTTCCATTGGAAGTTCATGAAACTTGCAATTCTGTTGCATTAGAGAAACCAATTGAGGTTTAAGCTCAAAATTGTTTGCTCCAATTGCAGGAAGTGAGATGCTACTTCCATAGAAGTTAGAAAAAGGTGCAATAAAGTCACCAAGCATCTTCCTTGCATCTCCACCATTGATATTAGGTTCGGCCATGTCTCCTTCTTTTTCGAAAATTTCTGTCAAATCCTCTCCAAAGGGTTGTGCCTTAGCTTCCCTTAGCTTCCTCTTCAGAGTCCTTTCAGGTTCAGGGTCAGCTTCAACAAGAATGTTCTTATCTTTGTTCCTGCTCATATGAAAAAGAAGAGAACAGAAAAGAAAATATGGAATCCTCTATGTCACAGTATAGAGATTCCCTTTTGTGAGTAGAAGAAAAGAAGAGAAAAAAAATTCAAACACAGGGGAGAAGAGGGGGTTCGAATTATGAGTAGAAGAGAAGTGTTAGTAGATAAATAAATAAATAGAAAGAGATGATAGGGGGAAGAATTCGAAAATTAAATAAAATGAAATAAAAATATTTTTGTTTTTATTTTGACTATTTGTTATAATTCAAAATTTAAAAAGAAAAATAAAATTAAATCAAATTAAAATTTAAAATAAATAGTTAATTAAAAAGAAATTTTGAAAAAGATGGGAGGGGTTTTCGAAAATTGGTGAGAAAAAAGTTAGTTAGGTGGTTTTGAAAAAGATATGATTGAAATAGAAAACTTTTAAAAATAAACCAAAAAGTCAAGTAGTTAATTGAAAAAGATTTGAAAATCAACTTTGAAAGGGTGAGAAGTTAGAAAAGATTTTGAAATTGATTTTGAAAAAGATATGATTGAAAATCATTTTGAAAAAGATTTGAATTGGAAATTAAAAAAGATTTGATTTTGAAAATTGAAATTGATTACTTGACTAACAAGAAACTAAAAGATATGATTCTAAAATTTAAAGATTGAACCTTTCTTAATAGGCAAGTAACAAACTCAAAAATTTTTTTTGAATCAATCACACTAATTGTTAGTAAAGATTTTGAAAAATATGGAATAAAATAAGAAAAAAATTTTTGAAAATCAATTTGAATTTTCGAAAATATGAAAGAAAAATGAAAAAGATTTGATTTTTTAAAAAAAAATTTGAAAAGACAGGATTTTTAAATTGAAAATTTGGCTTGACTCATAAGAAACAACTAAATTTTAAAAAGTTTTGAAAAAGTCAACTCAAATTTTCGAAAATTTATGAGAGAATAAGGGAAAGATATCTTTTTTATTTTTTTGAATTTTTAATGAGGAGAGAGAAAAACACAAAAAAGACACAAGACATAAAAATTATGAATCAAAACAAGAAAAATATGCAAGAACATGTTTTTGAAAATTTTTAAGAAAAGAAAAGCATGCAAGACACCAAACTTAGAAATTTTCAATAATTAGACAATAACAAATTGAAAATGCATATGAAAAACAAAAAAAGATGCACAACAAGAAAATGCAAAGATCAAAACAAAGAAGATCATCAAGAACAACTTGAAGATCATGAAGAACATATGATGAATTTTTGAGAATTAAAAAAAATTTACAAACATGCAATGGACACCAAACTTAAAAATTGACACTAGACTCAAACAAGAAACATCAAATTTTTGGTTTTTATGATTTTATCATAAATTTTTTTTGTATATTTTTTTTCGAAAATTAATTTGAAAAAGAAAAATAAGGATTTCAAAATTTCTAATGAGAATTCCAGGAATCATGCAATGTTAGTCTAAAACTCCGGTCCAGGAATTAGACATGGCTTACTAGCCAGCCAAGCTTTCAAAGAAAGCTCCGATCCAAAACACTAGACATGGCCAATGGCCAGCCAAGCTTCAGCAGAACATTACATACAACAGCTAAATTGCTGAGAAAGACAAAGAAGCTCTTCTCAGGATAGTTGAAACCTCGGTCCAAACGATTAGACATGGCTTAACAGCCAGTCAGGATTCAACATATCTCATGAAACTCTAGAATTTATTCTTAAAAATTCCGAAGAACATAGAATAATTTAATTTTTTTTGAAATTTTTTTTCAAAAATAAAAATAAAAACAAAAAGCTTAAAATTAAAATAAAATTACCTAATCTGAGCAACAAGATGAACCGTCAGTTGTCCAAACTCGAACAATCCCCGGCAACGGCGCCAAAAACTTGGTGCACGAAATCGTGATTGTTTATTCCTTGGTAACGGCGCCAAAAACTTAATACGCACGTTCATAATCTTAGTTCTTTTTCATAAAATATAAAATAGGATAGAGATACTTATGCAATTCATTGGTGAGAGTTTCAGATAAGCGTATGGAGATGCTTTTGTTCCTTCTAAACCTCTACTTTCCTACTGCTTTCATCCAATCACTCATACTCCTTTCCATGGCAAGCTGTATGTTGGGCATCACCGTTGTCAATGGCTACATCCCGTCCTCTCAGTGAAAATGGTCCAAATGCGCTGTCACCGCATGGCTAATCATCTGTCGGTTCTCGATCATGCTGGAATAGGATCTAGTGATCCTTTTGCGTCTGTCACTACGCCCAGCACTCACGAGTTTGAAGCTCGTCACAGCCATCCCTTCCCAGATCCTACTCGGAATACCACAGACAAGGTTTAGACTTTTCGGATCTCAAGAATGGCCGCCAATAATTCTAGCCTATACCAGGAAGACTCTGATCGTAAATCAGGAGGCTAAGACATTTGCATTCAAGCTTGCTTTCATGTAGAGCGGAAGTGTTTGTCAGGAACGCGTTCATAAGTGAGAATGGTGATGAGCGTCACATAATCATCACATTCATCATGTTCTTGTGTGCGAATGAATATCTTAGTGAAGAAATAGGCTTGAGTTGAATAGAAAAACAATAGTACTTTGCATTCATTCATAAGGAACAGTAGAGCTCCACACATTAATCTATGGTGTGTAGAAACTCTACCGTTAAAAATACATAAGAACAAGGTCTAGGCATGGCCGAATGGCCAGCCTCCCCAAATGGCATGTGAATTCAAAAATAGGGAAAAAGACTGATCCCTGATCAAGGATGATCAAAAGATATAAAATAAATCACTAAAAGTAGTTTTTAAACTAAACTAGTAGCTAGGGTTACATAAGATAAGTAAATGATGTAGAAATCCACTTTCGGGCCCACTTGGTGTGTGCTTGAGCTGAGCATTGAGCTTTCATGTGTAGAGACTCTTTTTGGAGTTAAACGCCAGGTTGTAGCCTGTTTCTGGCGTTTAACTCCAGAATAGGGCAAGAAGTTGGCGTTTGAACGCCAGTTTGCGTCATCAAAACTCGGGCAAAGTATGGACTATTATATATTTCTGAAAAACCCTAGATGTCTACTTTCCAAAGCAATTGAGAGCGCACCAATTGGGTTTCTGTAGCTCCAGAAAATCTACTTGGAGTGCAGGGAGGTCAGAATCCAACAACATCTGCAGTCCTCCTTCAGCCTCTGAATCAGATTTTTGCTCAAGTCCCTCAATTTCAGCCATAAATTATCTGAAATCACAGAAAAACACACAAACTCATAGTAAAGTCCAGAAATGTGATTTTTATTTAAAAACTAATAAAATTATATTAAAAACTAACTAAATCATACCAAAAACTATGTAAAAACAATGCCAAAAAGCATATAAATTATCCGCTCATCATTAAGTATGAAAAATTCAATACCAAGCAACAAGGTATATCCCCAATAAAGAAATTCAAAAATGAATATTAACAATAATGATACTAAAATAGCATTAAATCAATAATCAGCAGCAATATCTCAGCACAGTCAACAAATCAAATCCATAATCCAACACTTTTCACCAAAAGATAACATAAACTAACAACCTAATCTACTAAAATAGAAAATCAAACACACTAACTCACTAATGGGGATGAAGGTGGATGGTGAATGATAATGATGGATGGTGGTTAAATGAGAAAAAGAAGAGAAAAGAAGAGAGAAGATGAGAAAAAAAAAGAAGAAATAGTTGTGTGTACGCACCAACATCCGTGCGTACGCATGAGTTGGGACGCGGAAAGTAAGGCCACGTATGCAAGCAGTAGGTATGTAGAGGGTGCTCTCTACTTGGGGCCATTGTGTACGCTGACATGGACCGCGCACGCGCCTTGGGCTAAAAATTGAATGATGCGTACACAGCTTTAAGCATGCGTACGCATGGTGGTTTATTTTTTTTTTTTTGAAACATAACAAAACTTAAAAATTAAACACGATTTCTTAACTAGATTCAACTATGCAATTCAAACAAAAATGCAATTCAAAACAAGATTTTCAACTATTATAACATACAACTTAAAGCACAAATCTAAACAAGCAACTAACATCTAATAGCAATATATACAAGAGTGATGTAAAGAAGGAAAGTCCCAAATAATGGAAACTCAATTTATTCATCAACTATATATACAAGAGAATGGAAATAGTTTACTATAGTGGGGTGTCTCCCACCTAGCACTTTTATTTAAAGTCCTTAAGTTGAACATTTTGGAGAAGACTCTTGTCAAGGTGGCTTGTGCTTCCATTCCTCTTTGAATCTCCATCCACGTTTGCATTTTACCTATCCTCCGGGATCCCAAATAAAGCACATACAACTCTCAAAAAGCTTTAAGCAAGTGGTTAGGAACCAAGATTGGTGATTGTTGAAGTGAATTCCGGGGTCCCAAATCTTGTGTTTGCACCCATCTTCTTATTGATTACCATAGTTCTATTCGGGTGACATAGCTTCGAAACCCTCACTCACGCACCCAAACATCCTCCTAAACCTACACAATTGAGCTCCACACCAACCCTTGCAATTTAACCTTGAGCTTTTAACCGTAATCAACCTTGATTTACAATGCCACAACTAACCACCTCCATTTTTCTCTTGAATCCACAAAAAACTTGATGAGCGAATAATTTATACCCTTTTTGGCATTGTTTTTACATAGTTTTTAGTATGTTTTAGTTACTTTTTATTATATTTTTATTAGTTTTTATTAAAAAATCACATTTCTGGACTTTACTATGAGTTTTTGTGTTTTTCTGTGATTTCAGGTATTTTCTGGCTGAAATTCAGGAACCTGAGCAAAAATCTGATTCAGAGGTTAAAAATGGACTGCAGATGTTGTTGGATTCTGACCCTCCTGCACTCGAAGTGGATTTTCTGGAGCTACAAACACTCAATTGGCGCGCTCTCAATTGTGTTGCAAAGTAGACATCCTGGGCTTTCCAGAAATATATAATAGTTCATACTTTTCCTGATATTTGATGTCCCAAACTGGCGTTCAAAGTCAGCCTAAAACTTTCTGGAGTAAAACGCCCAAACTGGCACCAGAATTGCAGTTAAACGGCCAGACTGGCACCCAAGCTGGCGTTTAACTCCAGGAACAGCCTATGCACGAAAAAGCTTCAATGCTCAGCCCAAGCACACACCAAGTGGGCCCCAGAAGTGGATTTCTGCACTATTTGCACTTAGTTACTCATTTTCTATAATCCCTAGTAACTAGTTTAGTATAAATAGCACTTTTTACTATTGTATTAGGGACTTTTTGGATCCAGTTTTCATACTTGGGAGCTGAGACCATTGTTCACGTTTTGGGGGCTGGCCTCACGCCCATGCTTAGACCTTTTTCACTTATGTATTTTCTACGGTGGAGTTTCTACATCCCATAGATTAAGGTGTGGAGCTCTGCTGTTCTTCATGAATTAATGCAATTACTACTGTTTTCTATTCAATTCATTCCTACTTCTTCTCCAAGATATACTCTCGTACTTAATTCAGTTAAGTCAGAATGAAGGGGTGACCCATGACGATCACCCAATCTTCGTTACTCACTTAGCCAAGATCCGCGTGCCTGACAACCACAAAGCGGTCTACATGATGTTCAACGTAGTCATTGGACGACAGCTGGAGTATATTCTCTTGGATATCTAATACACAGACCAAGTCCGTGAGATTAGTATCTTCGTGGTATAGGCTAGAAACATTGACAGCATTCCTGGGATCCGGAAAGTCTAAACAATGTTTGTGGTATTCCGAGTAGGATCCAGGAAGGGATGACTGTGACGAGCTTCAAACCTGCGAATGTTGGGCGCAGTGACAGTGTGCAAAAGGATCAATGGATTCTATTCTGAAGCTAGCGGGAACCGACAGATGATTAGCCATGCGGTAGCTGTGCTTGGTATTTTTCATCCGAGACGAGAAATCTGACCGTTGATTAGCCGTGCAGAAACCGTAGAGGACCATTTTTACTGAGAGGATCTTACAGCTTGCCATGGAAGGAAGTAATGCATGGTTGGAAGAAGGCAATAGGAAAGCAGAGGTTTAGAAGCAACATAGCATCTCCAGACGCTTATTTGAAATTCCCACCAATGAATTACATAAGTAACTTTTATTTTATTTTATGTTTTATTTATCTTTTAATTCTCAAAACCCCAAAACCATTTGAATCCTCCTGACTGAGATTTACAAGATGACCATAGCTTGCTTCAAACCGACAATCTCTATGGGATCGACCCTTACTCACGTAAGGTTTATTACTTGGGCGACCCAGTGCACTTGCTGGTTAGTTGTGCGGAGATGTGAAAATTGTGAATCACAATTTCGTGCACCAAGTTTTTGGCACCGTTGCCGGGGATTGTTCGAGTTTGGACAACTGACGGTTCATCTTGTTGCTTGGATTAGGTAATTTTATTTTATGTTTAAGTTTCTTTATTTTTTATTTTCGAAAAAAAAAAATTGGTGTTCTTCAGAATTTTTAAGAATGAATTCTAGAGTTTCATGAGATATGTGAAGCCTGGCTAGCTGTTAAGCCATGTCTAATCTTTTGGACTGAGGCTTCCACTTCTCATTGACATGCTTGTATGTTTTATGCTAAAGCTTGGCTGGCTATTTGGCCATGTCTAATCTTTTGGACCGAAGCTTTCACTTAAAGCTTGGCTAGCCATTGGACATGTCTAATTCTTTTGGACCGAAGCTTTAGACTAACATTGCATGATTCCTGGGATTCTTATTAAAAATTTTGTATCCCTTTATTTTCTTTTTCCAAAATAATTTTGGAAAAATACAAAAAAAAATTAATAAATCATAAAAACCAAAAATTTTGTGTTTCTTGTTTGAGTCTTGTGTCAAATTTTAAGTTTGGTGTCAATTGCATGTTTTAATTTTACTTAAATTTTCGAAAATTCATCATGTGTTCTTCATTGATCTTCAAGTTGTTCTTGATGATTCTCTTTGTTTAATCTTGTGATTTTCTTGTTTTGTGTCTTTTGTTGTTTTTCGTATGCATTCTTGAATTATTAGTGTCTATAGTTTAAAAATTTCTAAGTTTGGTGTCTTGCATGTATTTCTTTTCTTAAAAATTTTCAAAAATGTGTTCTTGATGTTCATCATGATCTTCAAAGTGTTCTTGGTGTTCATCTTGACATTCAAAGTGTTCTTGCATGCATTGGTTGTTTTGATCTTAAATTTTTATGTTTTGTTTCATTTGTTTGTTTTTTCTCTTTCTTCATTAATTAAAAAAAATCAAAAAATAATATCTTTCCCTTATTTTGCTCTTAATTTTCGAAATTTTGAGTTGACTTTGTCAAAGATTTTTAAAATTTAGTTGTTTCTTGTTAGTCAAGTCAAAATTTCAATTTAAAAATTCTATCTTTTCAAAATCTTTTTCAAAAATCAAATCTTTTTCATTTTTTTCTTAATATTTTCAAAAACTTTAAAATTGATTTTCAAAATATTTTTCTTATTTCTACTTCATATTTTCGAATTTATCACTAACAATTAATGTTTTGATTCAAAAATTTCAAGTTGTTACTTGCTTATTAAGAAATGATCAATCTTTAAATTCTAGAATCATATCTTTTAGTTTCTTGTTAGTCAAGTAATCAACTTTAATTTCAAAAATCAAATCTTTTTAATTTCCTTTTCAAATCTTTTTCAAAATAAATTTCAATCATATCTTTTTCAAAATTTAATTTAAAAATCTTTTTCTAACTTCTTATCTTTTCAAAATTGATTTTCAAATCTTTTTCAATAAACTACTTGACTTTTTGTTTGTTTGACTATTTCTTATCTTTTTCAAAACCACCTAACTACTTTTCTCTCTCCAATTTTTGAAAATAACTAACCTCTTTTTCAAAATTCTTTTTAATTAACTAAATTTCAATTTTATTTTATTTTCCTTCTTAAATTTCAAATTCTAACTAATAATTAAAATAAAAACAAAAATATTTTTCTTTTATTTTAACTAATATTCAAATACTCCATCTCTCTCATCTCCTTCTATTTATTTTGTTTATTTACTAACACTTCTCTTCTTCTTATAATTCGAACCCTCTCCCTCTCTCTATGTTTGAATTCTTCTTCTTCTCCCTTCTTCATTCTATTCTTCTATTCTTCTACTCACAAAAAGGAATCTCTATACTGTGACATAGATGATTCCTATTCTTTTCTGTTCTCTTCTTTTTCATATGAGTAGGAACAAGGATAAGATCATTCTTGTTGAAGCTGATCATGAACCTGAAAAGACTTTGAAGAGGAAGCTAAGAGAAGCTAAAGCACAACACTCTGGAGAGGACCTAACAGAAATTTTCGAAAAAGAAGTAGAGATGGCAGCCGAAAATAACAACAATGGTGGAGATGCAAGGAAGATGCTTGGTGACTTTACTGCACCCACTTCTGACTTCTAAGGAAGAAGCATCTTAATTCTTACAATTAGAGCAAACAACTTTGAGCTTAAGCCTCAATTAGTTTCTCTAATGCAGCAGAATTGCAAGTTTCATGGACTTCTATTGGAAGATCCTCATCAGTTTTTAGCTGAATTCTTGCAAATCTGTGACACTGTCAAGACCAATGGGGTTAATCCTGAGGTCTACAGACTTATGCTTTTCCCCTTTGCTGTAAGAGATAGAGCTAGGACATGGTTGGACTCATAGCCTAAAGAAAGCCTGAACTCTTGGAAAAAGCTAGTCAATGCTTTCTTGGCCAAGTTTTTTCCACCTCAAAAGTTGAGCAAGCTTAGAGTCGAAGTCCAAACCTTCAAATAGAAGGAAGGTGAATCCCTCTATGAAGCTTGGGAAAGATACAAGCAATTGATCAGAAGGTGTCCTTCTGACATGCTTTCAGAATAGAGCATCCTATGTATATTCTATGATGGTCTGTCTGAATTGTTCAAGATGTCATTGGATCACTCTGCTGGTGGATCTCTTCATCTGAAGAAAATGCCTGTAGAAGCCCAGGAACTCATTGAAATGGTTGCAAATAACCAGTTCATGTACACTTCTGAAAGAAATCCTGTGAATAATGGGACAACTCGGAAGAAAAGAGTTCTTGAGATTGATACATTGAATGCAATATTGGCTCAGAATAAAATATTGACTCAGCAAGTCAATATAATTTCTCAGAATCTGACTGGAATGCAAGCTGCATCCGGCTGTACTAAAGAAGCTTCCTCTGAAGAAGAAGCTTATGACCTTGAGAATCCTGCAATAGAAGAGGTGAATTACATGGGAGAATCCTATGGAAACACCTATAATCGTTCATGGAGGAATCATCCTAAATTCTCATGGAAGGATCAGCAGAAGCCTAATCAAGGCTTCAATAATAATGGTGGGAGAAATAGGTTTGGCAATAGCAAGCCTTTTCCATCATCTTCTGAGCAACATACAGAGAATTCTAAGCAAAGCCTCTCTGACTTAGCAACCATAATCTCTGATCTAAGTAAGACCACTCACAGTTTCATGACTGAAACAAGGTCCTCCATTAGAAATTTGGAGGCACAAGTGGTTCAACTAAGTAAAAGAGTTACTGAAATCCCTCCTAGTACTCTCCCAAGCAATACAGAAGAGAATCCAAAAAGAGAGTGCAAGGTAATAAACATGTCCAACATGGCCGAACATGTAGAGGAGGGAAAGGTAGTGATTTCCACTGAAGAAGACCTCAATGGACGTCCACTGGCCACTAAAGAGTTCCCCATTAAGGAACCAAAGGAATCCGAGGCTCATATAGAGACCATAGAGATTACACTGAACTTACTGTTGCCATTCATGAGCTCATGTCTGGCATCTGGCTGGCGTTAAATGCAAGAAATGGCAGGCAGACTGGCGTTTAACGCCAGAAAAGGGTGTCTGGCTGGCATTAAACGCCAGAAAAGGGGCAGTAGACTGGCGTTTAACGCCAGGAAAGGTAGCAGAGCTGGCGTTTAATGCCAGAATTGGCACACAGAGGGCGTTTGAATGCCAAAATGGTGCAGGGAGCAGAATTCCTTGACACCTCAGGATCTGTGAACCCACAGGATCCCCACCTACCCCACCTACCTCACAATTCAAATTCAAACCATTTTCCTCCCAAACCCACCCCTTCATGACCAAATTCCCTCTCTCTCCTACCCTATAAATACACCTCTTCACTACATTCAATTTCATACATCATACACACTACTACCCTCTTGGCCGAAACCACTACTACCCTCTATCTCCTCCATTTCTTCTCCTTCTACTCCTGTCTTTCTTCTTTTGCTCGAGGACAAGCAAACCTTTTATATTTGGTGTGGAAAAAGCTCTGCTTTTTGTTTTCCATAACCACTAATGGCACCTAAGGCTGGAGAAACCTCTAGAAAGAGGAAAGGGAAGGCAATTGCTTTCACCTCCGAGTCATAGGAGATGGAGAGATTCATCTCAAAAGCCCATCACTAAAAAGAGGATGGAGCAAACAAGAGAGCCCACTCATGGACCTCAACAAGAGCATGAGGAAATTCCTCATCAAGAAATCCATGAGATACCTCAAGGGATGTACTTTCCTCCACAAAACTATTGGGAGCAAATCAACACCTCCTAGGAGAATTGAGTTCCAACATGGGGCAACTAAGGATGGAGCACCAAGAGCACTCTATTATCCTCAATAAAATCAGAGAGGACCAAAGAGCCATGAGGGAGGAGCAACAAAGGCAAGGAAGAGACATAGAGGAGCTCAAGCACTCTATAAGATCTTCAAGAGGAAGAACTAGCCGCCATCACTAAGGTGGACCCGTTCTTTAATTTCCTTGTTCTTATTTTTTCTGTTTTTCGAAAATTATGCTTTATGTTTTGTCTATGTTTTTGCTTTATTACATGATCAGTAGTGTCTAATGTCTATGTCTTAAAGCTATGAATGTCCTATGAATCCATCACCTTTCTTAAATGAAAAATATTTTAATTGCAAAAGAACAAGAGGTACATGATTTCGAATTCTATCTTGAAATTAGTTTAATTATTTTGATGTGGTGGCAATACTTTTTGTTTTCTGAATGAATGTCAAAACTGTGCAGAAGAAAAAAGGCTACAAGCCCCACTCATCTAATTGGAACTAAGTTCGTTAATAAGTTTGGAATTTATTGTATTTTCTCTTCTTTTTATCCTATATTATTTCTAGTTGCTTGGGGACAAGGAACAATTTAAGTTTGGTGTTGTGATGAGCGGATAATTTATACCCTTTTTGGCATTGTTTTTACATAGATTTTAGTATGTTTTAGTTACTTTTTATTATATTTTTATTAGTTTTTATTCAAAAATCATATTTCTAGACTTTACTATGAGTTTGTGTGTTTTTCTGTGATTTTAGATATTTTCTGGCTGAAATTGAGGGACCTGAGCAAAAATCTGATTCAGAGGCTGAAAAAGGACTCCAGATGCTGTTGGATTCTGACCCTTCTCCACTTGAAGTGGATTTTCTAGAGCAACAAAAGCCTAATTGGCGCGCTCTCAATGGAGTTGGAAAGTAGACATCCTGGTCTTTCCAGAAATATATAATAGTCCATACTTTGCCTGAGATTTGATGGCCCAAACTGGCGTTCAAGGTCATCCTAAAACTTTCTGGCGTAAAACGCCCAAACTGGCCTCAGAATTGGAGTTAAACGCCCAAACTGGCACCCAAGCTGGTGTTTAACTCCAGGAACAGCCTATACACAAAAAAGCTTCAATGCTCAGCCCAAGCACACACCAAGTGGGCCCCAGAAGTGGATTTCTGCACTATTTGCACTTAGTTACTCATTTTCTGTAATCCCTAGTAACTAATTTAGTATAAATAGCACTTTTTACTATCCTATTAGGGACTTTTTGGATCCAGTTTTCATACTTGGGAGCTGAGACCATTGTTTACATTTTGGGGGTTGGCCTCACGGCCATGCCTAGACCTTTTTCACTTATGTATTTTCTACGGTGGAGTTTCTACACCCCATAGATTAAGGTGTGGGGCTCTGCTGTTCTTCATGAATTAATGCAATTACTACTGTTTTCTATTCAATTCATGCCTACTTCTTCTCCAAGATATACTCTTGTACTTAATTCAGTTAAGTCAGAATGAAGGGGTGACCCGTGACAATTACCCAATCTTCGTTACTCACTTAGCCAAGATCCGCGTGCCTGACAACCACAAAGCGGTCTACATGATGTTCAACGTAGTCATTGGACGACAGCTGGAGTATATTCTCTTGGATATCTAATACACGGACCGAGTCCGTGAGATTACTATCTTCATGGTATAGGCTAGAAACATTGACAGCATTCCTGGGATCCAGAAAGTCTAAACCTTGTCTGTAGTATTCCGAGTAGGATCCGGGAAGGGATGACTGTGACGAGCTTCAAACCTGCGAATGTTGGGCGCAGTGACAGTGTTCAAAAGGATCAATGGATTCTATTCCGATGCTAGCGGGAACCGACAGATGATTAGCCATGTGGTAGCTGTGCCTGGTATTTTTCATCCGAGACGAGAAATCCGACAGTTGATTAGCCGTGCAGAAACTGTAGAGGACCATTTTCACTGAGAGGATCTTACAGCTTGCCATGGAAGGAAATAACGCATGGTTGGAAGAAGGCAATAGGAAAGCAGAGGTTCAGAAGCAACAAAGCATCTCCAGACGCTTATTTGAAATTCCCACCAATGAATTACATAAGTAACTTTTATTTTATTTTATGTTTTATTTATCTTTTGATTGTCAAAACCCCATAACCATTTGAATCCGCCTGACTGAGATTTACAAGATGACCATAGCTTGCTTCAAGCTGACAATCTCCGTGGGATCGGCCCTTACTCACGTAAGGTTTATTACTTGGACGACCCAGTGCACTTGCTGGTTAGTTGTGCGGAGATATGAAAAGTGTGAATCACAATTTCGTGCACCAGAGCTCTAAGTTGCCCATCTGCCTCAAGAAAATAATATTCAAGCAGGAAAGTAAAGCTTAGGGATAAGAGATTTACCCACTTGAATGAAAGAATGATGGTGATGTCTTGGGGAAAGGTGTTTTTAATGGTCTTGCAAGCTCGACTCCCTTGTGCTCTTGATTTACTTCCACCTCTTGAAAACTTTCTTCCAATCTAATCTCTTCCTCATTGCTTGCCAAGGGACTTGGAGGTTGTGCACATTCCTCTTTGACCTCTATTTCATGTCCCATGGGAGAGGATTCAACCCAATCATTGAGGTGATTAGTTAGTGTTTCGAGGATTACCTGAAACAGGGAGGTCGATCTCGGATGAGATCTTCTGGTTTGGCCAAGGCTGTCGTGCCCGACTTGTTGGAGCTTGAGATGCTACTAGTCCTCGATCACCGGAGGGGGTGGTACCTGCAAGAGACTCTGATGCTTAAGTCAGTACGGGCTTTAGACAGGTTTTCTGCAGAATTGGAGTACGAGTTATACTTGGGTGCTGATGAGTGAATTGTTGTCATGGTCTAGAATTTCTCTCATAGAAATAAGAACTTCGTTGTAAGCATAGCTCCAAACCAACAAAACAATCCTCCCAATAAAAAATTTGGTTTTATCACATGTACAAACCCCAATGAAAAATAACCGAAGTATTTAAACTCCAGGTCATCTCAAAAGGAATTGCAATGAAGTGTTTATTATTGGCTATGAAGAACAAGGGGTTTGATTTTATAATTGGCAAAGAAATTTAAAAGCAAGCAAGTAAACAACAAGAACTAATAAAATAAGGAAAAGAACTCTTGGCTAAGACATGGGAAATTGAGATCACCATCCTTGTCTACAAACCATACATTGATAATTATGAGGGGCCAACTTATTAAGTCTACCTCCAAAAGCTTTAAGTACGTAATATCTACTCCTAAGCTTGAAGTACGTCAAATAGGCTTGATCACATCAACCCATAAGTCCCAACCTATCTACTAATTAGATTAGTAGTGGGTTAGTGTCAATGGATATCAAATTGATCACGAAGGGTTCTCAAATCACCAATTCATTGAGACCCAATGACTCAACACTACTAAAAAAATTACTTTTAGCGGCCATTTATTTTGCTTTTAGTGGCAATAAAAATAGTCGCTAATACATTTACCGGCAATTAAACATTAGCCGTCTTATGCTTTTCCATTAAAAGGTTTTAGCGGCAATTATAACATTTGCCGGTAAAGATCTTTTTAATGGCCGCAAAAAGTATATAACTTTTAGTGGCCATTTTCTTGGCAATTTATATGGCCACCAAAAGTAATTCTAAGATTGCAATATTATTCACTTTTAGTGTCTATTACTATTGCCGCCAAAACCCATTTTACCGGCAATTTATATGGCCACTAAAAATATTATAATATTATTCACCTTTAGTTGCCATTACTATTGCCACTAAAACCTTAATAATTTTTTAGTCATATTATATTCATTTTCTTAGAAGCAATGAACTATCTTTTTTCTAGAATTTTAAAATTATTTTTGCCAATAATTATTATTATTGTGCATAATATAAATATATGAAATTAATTTACTACAAAAAACAAAATATTTTATTAAATTTAAAATATTGATACACAAATTTCTCTTGAAAAGAAATAAATCATACAAATCTAAACAACAAAAAATACTACTAGCCTATAACTATGTTACATCAATGTAGCAATACAAGTGTATGTTAGCAATGATCTAAAGTTGTAACTTTAAAAGTAGCCTAGTTTTTTGTTTTCACAATTGATCTAATCATCTAAGAGTTTAAAAGTAAATGAGGAAGAAAAATCATGAATCATAAATATACTAAAAAATTCAAAACCATAAACCTTTGGCTGCTCTTCAAAAAATTGATAACTTGGCACTATTTTTGCCTTGACACCAATGACACGGTTCTCCTAGCTTTAAAGTTGGTCTTTGCTCTTGCTTATTTGATGCTACAATTTTCTTCTCTTGAATTTACTGAATAGTTATCAAAATGAAGTGGCACTTTGTTCGAACCGCAACTCACAGCTACTCACAGTGCTATCATCCCATTCTTCTTGAACAACTTACTAGCCCCTGTAACAAAATAAAGAAATATCAAATCAAATAAAAAAACTTCATTTATTTTGTAATCTTTGTGCATATTAGAGTCAAGGCTGCTAAGATATTATAATAATCTATGTGAATGAATTGAAGGATTCATCTTAAAAAAGACAAATAACTAAAATTAGGATAGTCAAGGTGAAAATATTGTTTGAAATTTGGAATTGATTCTTCATTACTTGTCTCTTCCAATCAGAAGTTTCTTACGTGCAATTCCTAGATAGAGTACATGTTTCTGAGAAACAATTAAGATCAAAGGGATTATGAGAAGTTCCACACCCTTGGCTCAACCTTCTAATAATCCCAAGGACTCACATTCATGACTTTGCTCAAGAGGTCTTTGGCAATATCCTCAAAGACATAAGCAATAGCCCTGATCTTGCTGGTATTACCAATTCATAATCATAATCGCAGTTTGAAGCAGCATACCATTAAGGGGCAGCTCCCATTCTTGAATAATGAAAGTGCCTTTGTACGATCATGTTGTGCTTTGTCTCCCTGTATGGACACAACCTTCCAACCTCTGAAAAGAATTTATCATGTCACAAGTAGCTAA
Organism: Arachis ipaensis; assembly: GCF_000816755.2. NCBI lineage: Eukaryota > Viridiplantae > Streptophyta > Magnoliopsida > Fabales > Fabaceae > Arachis > Arachis ipaensis. The sequence goes on along the minus strand of NC_029788.2, from coordinate 77,928,197 downwards.
TGTCAGCAACAAACACTACATGTGTACACACACAGAGCATACCCTTGTTGAAGCATCCTTTCAACTCGTGTGGTTTCTATTTTGTACAAAACAAAGATCAATACTCGATTCCTGATAAAAGATACACACTCTTATCAACATGTAGAACAAAATAGTTAAGTCTGAAGATATCAACTATCAATATGCTTCATGATAACTCGTCCTTTTTAGGCTACAAAAATACATGTATATGTTCATTGAAAACCAAATGAACACTGGAAAATGTTAGGAATTAAGGATACCAACAACTTGATCCAATCTATTAACTATTCATTGCTTCCTGGGAAGATATCTCTAGTTTTAAGGATTAATTATCATGGAGAGAGACCTCTGAGATTTGTGGTATTTTTCCAGTAAAGCAACTAGTCGCTTATCATGCGCACGGTCATCCAAGACCTATGAATGCAACAAGATTTTTCCATTAGTCAACAAAGGCATTTAAAATAAACACATGTAGACTAGATTTGGTCAATATAGACCTCAACTATCTGCATGACATCATGATTCGCATCTAAGTCTTCTGAACCTACAACAACCTGTCACAAGTTCAAAAATCAGTTTCCACAACAACTAAATAAAAAACTAGTTGAAAGCCACTTCTAAAATCTAGATACAGACTTTTATAGGGTTGAGATCCATAAACTCCTGTGCTAACTGATGAACTAGTAAGGGCCAAGTAGCGCTAAACATCACCATTTGGCAAACTGCAAATTATTAGAATTCTTTCAATAAAATAAATAAGCCAGGAACAAATTGTGGTAATAAAATACAATTACACAACTCGTTGAAGCAAATTTTGAAACTCTAGATCTAGTGCATCCGATCAAGCATAGAGCGGACTACTTGTTCGAAACTCATGTCAAGCATCCGATCTGCTTCATCAAGCACCTTAGACAAACAAACAATAATATAAGCATCTACTTAACATAAGAATAGAAGCATTATAGAAATACACAAATACAAAAGAAAAGTGAAATGATAGTTGTCACACTAGAAATGGGGGTTATGTAAAGCAGAGCCAACAAGAATTAGATGATACACAAATTATGTCTACATTCAACTTCGGGGAACTCCAACAATAGCATTTAGTATATGTACAATGAAGTAATTCACATTAAGGTGCCCGCTACTCACTAGTTAGACCACCACGAAAATACATGATTGTTTGACAACTTGTTTTCAATTTCATCTAGAAAAATGCATTATGGGTGAGAACGGATGAACAGCAGTTTGCTAGAAACTTTACTACTTACCACAAAAGATACATCTTTTAGGCTGCAGACACCCATTTCAATCAAATCCTGTATACAACCAGGAGTTCCAATGACAATGTCCTGGATAAAAGAGATAAGCATTGTTAAAAGATTCATTTCTTTGAAGTTATTAAACCGAAGAGGGGTGGGGGGGAACAAAGGAAAGGAAAAGCTATATAACTTACGATGCCAGATTTCAGTGATGAGATTTGTGGCCCTTTGGAGGTTCCACCATACAAACAAACAAACTGACTCCACACCACAAAACTTACCAACATCACACATAATATATGTAATCTGCAATACAAATATATTGAACTCATCATAGTATATCTTGTCTGAAAATCTATGTTTAAAATCAATAGTAGAGGATAAGTAGTCAATATAAGAATTAATCACCTAGATTTGTTTATATTTTCTATTTTCAGCATCTACTCTTTATGTCTTAGTATCTCTAATAAGTCCATTTAAGAATAATAATAGTTAAATAAAAAAATATTAATTATTAAGCTTATTCTTATTTGGTACATGATACAAATAACTAATTCAACACGTATAAAAATATTATTTAACAATCATGCTCGGTGTATGTGAAGATTGGAGAAATAAACATACCTTGAGGTGATTTTGAGGTTGGTTGAATACAAAATCAACGAGGTTTTTCTGATGTGGAACCAGCTCCCTTCCTCTGCAACTCAAGGGGAAAAAAGACTTATTTGAAATAGATTGATTATTGCAAAATAACTAATAAGAATACTTATTTGAGTTTTTTGACATTGTGAAATTTCTTTGAGTAAACTATTTACTGAATTTAGGAATAATATATCCTAATTTTGATAGGTTGATCGATTTCAGATTTAGTAATTTTTTTTTGTTAAAATTAAAGAAATGATTTCCCTTGAAATGATTCCCTCATGCTCACCTTCTAATCACTTCTACTATATAGCTGCGACTTCATTGCCTCTAAATATTAATATTGAACAAAGATTGGGCCAGATTTAAGCATACTTTATTAGATTAGGTTCAACAAAGAAAGAATATTACATGATTAGAAAATGTATTTGGAAACAAAGAGGTATAAAAAAGAATTCACTATTAGTAGTTCCATGAGGAAGGCTCCCACTAGAAGTTTTTGTAACCTTTTCCTTCCCTTTTTGCTTTCGGACACAGAAGAAAAGAGCAAGTATCAAAATAACAGCCACCAATATTGAACCTATAATAATGCCTATAATAGCCCCTGTGGTCAAGCCATTATTGCTATCAGAACTTTCATTATCAGAAACCCGTGTTTTGTTATGGGAACCAGATCCAGAGCGACGGTGACTATTGTGAGACCTGCTGGGTGGAGGAAATTACAGGGTGGATACCAGGACTGTGATGAATTTCAAAGAAGTTTGAAATATCGAAGGAAAAAATGATATCGCCAAAAAAAATTAAATTACCAATATCTGAAACCGATACCATCATTGGGCGAAGAAAACACTCGAAACTTTGATTCTAAATCAATGAATTACGAGTTCAACCTGCAATACGTGCATGCGATAGGAATCGGAACTAAGAAAGCGGAATCTAATATGGGAGAAAAATTAACTCAGATAAAACTAAAAATTGATAAGAAATATAGGAAAAGGATGCAATAGAACACAATTTGGGAGCACAAAAATCAGAATTGAGAGAGAATGAACTCATACCTGATTACTAGAGCGCGATTGAGTTCAATCAAAATCAGCACAACCTTGTCTGAGAAAAAGGATTTAGAGTGGGATTAAGATTGAGATGAAAACTGGAAAGAGATTTGAGCGATGAAGAACCTGGAATGATGGAGAGTGAGAGCGAGTGCGAGAGCGAGAGCGAGAGCGAAATCGAGAAGCAGAAGAAGGAAAAGATTGGTGTGCGGTTCTCACTTCTCATTGAGAATAAGGCACTGAGAGTGGTTTTGTGTGAGGAGAGTGGCGAGGCACAGAGTCATGTTTTTGAGTTTCACAGTTTAGGGTCCTTTTATTTTTTTGTTATTTTTTAAATTTTAGCTTTCTTTTAGTGGCAATAGCTGAAATGGCCATTATAATTTATAATATTAATGGTAAATATATAATTGCCACTAAATAATAGTTTTAAAAAGAGAAATTGTGGCAATAACATTATTGCCGCTAAAAATTTGTCGCTAAAAATCTTTTTTCTTGTAGTGCAAGGTCACTCAATTCCCTTAGCCTAGGCCAAGAGTCAAGAAAACTACTCAAAAACTAATGGAAATATTTTATCAAACACCTACTGTGCAAGAAAGGTAAACATCACAAAATGCAAGAATTAGAGAAACCCACAACTAACATAGGCAAGAAATCAATAATAACAATCAAGATCAACATAAAAGAGACATAGAAACATAAAATTGCATTAAAGAAAATTAAGATCCAACAATTGTTCATAAACATAAAAGAGAGCAAAACAAGAAATTAACAAGAGAAACTAAGAATATTAAGACAATAGAACACTAAAATATAAAGAGAATTGAAATCAAAACAAGAATTCAAAGAGAAATTTGAGAGTGATTAACCTAACTTTACCCTAATTTCTATCCTAAATCTAGAGAGAGGAGATAGACTCTCTCTCTAGAATTCTACCCTAAAACATGATGAAAACTTAACTATGACTACTTGGTTCATTCCCCCTTCAATCCTTGGATTCAATAGCATCAGAAATGAGTTAGATTGGGCCCAAAATGCTTCAGAAATCGCCCCCAATGAGTTGCCCAAAATGGACCAACGTGCAACATCAGTGCGTGCACGTCATGTGCAGCTACGCACCCCTATAAGTCAGGAAACTATAGAAAATTTATATTATTTTGAAGCCCTGGATGTTAGCTTTCCAACGCAACTAAAACTGCCTCATTTGGACCTCTATAGCTCAAGTTATGGTCAATTGAGTGTGAAGAGGTCAAGCTTGACAGCTTTGCAGTTCCTTCATTTCTTCGCGAGTTCTCCCACTTTGCATGTTTTTCTCCTCACTTCTTCCAGCCAATACTTGCCTTATGAACCTAAAATCACTCAACAAACACATCAAGACATTGAATGGAAATAAAGTGAATTGAATTTAGCTATTTTAAGGCCTAAAAAGTATGTCTTCACACTCAAGCACAAATCAAGGGAGAATTGCAAAACCATGCTATTTCATTGAATAAATGTGAGAAAAGGTGATAAAATCTCCAAATTAAGCACAAGATAAAACCACAAAATTGGGGTTTATCAGGTGCTCCAGTGTATTTATAATAATGCTTGATGATCTTCTTTTGAGATAAGTTGGTTATCTTATCTTATCTTTTTTGTGGAGGAGATCTTTATCCTTTGGTCAACCGCCTTCTAGTGAGCGGTGATCCTTTGGCTTTGGGCCTTCTTGGGCCTCTGAGGCATTTGTCCGAGCTCTTTGCGAAGAGGTCTGCGATGGGCCAATCTTTCATGATTTCGGTTCCTTTGTCTTCATCCAACTCGGCCCTATAGCTCGGACCGGTGTATGAACAGTGCCCCTGCTCGAGCTTCGATCTTCCCATGAGGTCGTGCTTCCAAGCTTTGATCTTTGGGGAAGTCATGCTCAAGTATTGATTTGGTTGGTTTTGAGTAGCTCCTCCTCGTGCGAGTTCGGCGTTGCTTCTGCTTTAATGCGAAGCGTTTTTAGCTTCTTAATTACGGCGTGCTTTCGGAGTGCATTTAACTTCCTTGGGAACATGCGAGCGCTTTAAAAGTCCATTGATTAGGTTTTTTATTCCTTTACCGTTTCGTTTTCGCTCTTTAACTTTGTTTGAAATCAAAGAAAAGGTTTTACTCTTTCAGCTTCCTTCTTTCCTCTGCTTCCTTGCTTCTTGTTTCTCTGCAAAGATTTTCGTTCGTCTAGCCCTTTCGATTTTTGCCCCAAGCTTCCCTTTTTCTTTCGAGCGGTGCTTGTGGATCGCTGGTGCTTTCCCTGTTTCCCGTTGTTTCTGTTCTTCTCCTTTCTACAGGTTGGTACTTCTATTTTACATCTTTTCGTATTATTCTAGTTTTGCCTGCTATTCTCCTCTGCGTTTGGCTTCTGGTGATTGTTGCATGACTTGTTTCTTTGAAATCTTTTTATCTTTGTTACTTTATTTTTGTGGAAATATTGTTGCATTTTTTCTTTTTCTTTTGGTGAAAGGACTAGGGTTTTGATTCCCTATGTTCTTCTTTTGATGTATCTATATTGTTGCCTCCAAAGGACGTTCCTGGATTTTAGTGATAATCTTCTTGTTTCATTGTGAACTCTGGGATGCCCTTTTGTTCGTTGTGTGCTTGCTTCACTTTTTCGTCTTGGATTTGATTCTGTCTGAGTTGTTTAGTGGTGACACTCTTTATTTTCTTGCTGTAAGTGTAGTGTTCTATGCCTTCACGTAGAAATATTATTGAGATGTCTACAAAGGTCCCCTGGTATGGCTGACTGGTTAGATTCTATAGTGTTGATGTGTGTTACTGTGGCCAACCCGGATTATTATGAAAAACTTAGGAGATTTCATAGGATCTGTAGTATTAGAGATGATGAGAAAAACTATGAACTAGTGTTGCCTGATCCTAAAGAGAGAGTTAGTTTTCCTACCCTAGGTCGGGCAAAGCATCCTTTTTTCTATGCCTATGATTATTTCTTTACCCAGCTAGGTATTACTATTCCCTTTACTGCTTTTTAGACCGAACTCTTATGGAACTGTAATATGGCCCATTTGCAGCTTCATCCGAACTCTTGGGCTTTTATGAAGATTTTCCAATTGTTGTGTCAAGAACTAGGTGTCCGTCCTTCCCTTTCTCTTTTCCTTTATTTGTTTATGCTGACCAAGCCGGGGGTGGCCAAGAAGAAGGCTTCTTGGATCTCCTTTTGAGCTACTCAAGGGAGAAAAGTTTTTTCCATGTTTGACGACTCTTTTCGAGACTTTAAAAATTTTTATTTTAAAGTCCGAGCTGTTGAGGATGCTCGACCCTTCTTTCTCAATGAAAATGATGAGCCGATGACGTTAAGATTTTTGCCAGTAAAGAATTTCATAAAAATAGTCGCGTTGTAGATATAGTCTCTAAACCAACAAAAAATCCCTTCGTACAAACGTTTTGGTTGTCACAAGTAACAAACCCCTTTATAAATTGATAACCGAGTATTTAAACCTCGGGTCGTCTTCTCAAGGAACTGCAAGGAAGTATGTTCTTATTATTGGCTATAAAGGTTGTAATCGGGGTTTAGAAGGTGAGAAGCAAGTGATTTGAATGACAAGTAGAGTAAATGGCAATTAAAATAAATAAATACTGTAAAGCAACTTTTGGCAAGGTAAGAGAAATTAGAAGTCCAACTTAGTTATTCCTCTCAACAATAGTGAAAGTTGAATCTTAATTCCACTTAGTTAACCTTTACTAAAGTAAAGGAAAGTCAAGGGACTAATTAGTTTGACCTTCGAATCCTATTTATTTCCTAAGAAAAAAGTTGGGATTATTGAAGTTCAGTTCAATTAGCAAGATAACGATTATCAATTATGCTGAGTTTAATAATGTTGAGTTACTGATTTCTTAACCAAGACCAAAAAGGGAAAAAGTAAAATTGTTGGAATAAAAATGTCCTTAGATGGGAAGCAATAATAACTTAAATTAAAGAGAACAATAATAAACTGAAATACCTCAAATAATCATTAATTCAAATAATAGTCTGTAACATGGAATAATTCATAAGCCAACTGGGCAACATCTGTAGATACGAATAAAAGCATTAAAGTAAAAGTAGCATAGAAACATAAATTAAAGTAAATATTAAACCTGGATCGAGAGTCACTCTTAAAAACTAAGAGAAGTTCTAAATCCTAATCCTAAGAGAGAGACGAGAGAATCTCCCTTTCAAAACTAAATCTAAATCATGGAAAGTAATAAAAATATGAGCTCTCTCTGAATGGATGCATTCTCCCACTTTATAGCCTCTAATCTGTGTCTTTTGGGCTGAAAACTAAGTCAAAAGAAGCCCAGAAATTGCTCCCTGCGATTTCTGTTACGTTCAGATCGCGGGCAAGTGACGCGGAGGCGTCGTCCACGTGGCCGCGCGGATTGCTTTCCTGCCAGGTCACGCGTCCGCGTGATCAACGCATTCGCATCGCCCGGCGTCAGGGCAGCTATGGCAAATTATATATAAAATCGAAGCCCCGGACATTAGCTTTCCAACGCAACTGGAACCGCGTCGTTTGGACCTATGTAGCTAAAGTTATAGTCGTTTGAGTGCGAAGAGGTCAGGCTGGACAGCTTAGCAATTTCTCCAACTTCTTGTATTCCTTCCACTTTTGCATGCTTCCTTTCCATCCTCCAAGCCTGCGCTGTAATCTCTGAAAACACTTAACACACATATCAAGGCATCTAATGGTAATAAGAGTTGTAAGAAGATAGCTTATGAAAGCAGAGAACATAGAATTAAGCATTGAGCCCTCCCTGGTAGTGTATATCACTCTAATCTCTCACGTGTATAGGGTTATTCTCTCTACTCTTCTCTAGTCATGCTTTCTAAACCTTGTTCTTCATCTAACCAATCAACAATATTTAATATACCAATGCAAACATCATGAGGTCTTTTTCAAGGTTGTAATGGGGCTAAGGTAAGGGTAAAGGTATATATATGGCTAAGTGAGCTTTATAAATTGAATCTTTAATTAACTGAAGCTCTCACCTAATATACATATACTCTATATACTTTTAAATTCATGCCTAGCTACCCATAATTCTCACTTTTGTATAATTCTCATACTCATGTACCAAATTTTTCTTTAATTTTTATCACATGTGCATTGATCTTTTATTAAACTTAATATTGGGGTAATTTTGTCCCCTTATTTACTTATTTATTGAGTATTTTTGGATTTTTCTCTTTTTTTTGTAGAGAAACAAACATAACTTATCAATGCACATGGATTTTCTATTATTTTTCTATTTTACTTTTTCATGAGTAGGTTCCCAAATTCCTGATATTCAAATAAATTAGAAACATTATACTTTTCCTTTATTAACCCATGTTCCCACAGTTTCCCCACACTTAATTAACACACTATCTTAAGCTAACCAAAGATTCAATTGGGATAATTAATTTGTTTTCCTCTTAAGGCTAATGATGTGGTAAGATATAGAACAAATGGGGATTTCAAGGCTTAAAGTGGCTGACAAGGGTGATTTAAAGGGTAGGCTTATTTGGGATAAGTGAGCTAAAATCAAATAATGGCCTCAATCATATGCAAGCATGTAAATACACTAAATATTAGATATATAGACTGAAACAAAGTAAAGATCACAATTATAGAGAAGTAAACACACAAGAATAAAATATTTATGGTTAAATAATGTGACCATGTAAATAAGCTCAAAACCTCACAGGTTGTGTGTTCTTTGGCTCAAAAACCATGTTCCAAATACAACTTCAAACAAATTTAACAAAAAAAATTTTCAATTTAAATTAGTAAAATTTTTCAAAAATAGGGTCTTTAGAAGAATTTTATTACTTTAACCAAGTAGTAACTAGATGCATAAAATTAAACAAATATGCAAATGCAACAACTAATTTAACAAAGAAAATTAAACATTGGTTCTAAAATATGAAGTGACTAACCCATGGAAGTCCGTATCGACCTCTCCACACTTAAAGATTGCACCGTCCTCGGTGCATGCTGAGATGTGCAGGTGGACGGGCTGTTCCAACTGATGCTTTTCTTCAAGGATTGTGCTGATGGACTTGTTTGTCTCCCCATGTAAACGTCTTCCGGTTCCCTTCCGGGTGGCCATCCTGAAAGAAAAAGGGAAGAAGAGTAACCTAGAAATAGAGATAAGAAAATAAAAGAAGTATGGGTGGGTTAATGCCAAATGATAAGGGTCTCATTTACATGGAAGCTTCAACATGTAAGTGAGAAAACAATAGAAGTCATGGCATACCATTGGTGCAAAATTGCAACAATGGAGAAGAGAGTGGGGAAAGAGAGATAATACAAATTCATGTCAATGCAAAAAGTAATACAGGTATAAAAGATTGGCATTGATTTAAATAATATTACCTAACTAGAATAAAACAAGTCATAAGCACCAAGATAATACCAGAAAAGATATAACAGTTGAATAAGAACAAGTGACACCAATGGAAAAATAATAATTTTAGAAAAGAAAAGAAAAATATACACACAATTAAAATGCAATAGATTAAAGTATTTAATTAAAATAAAATAAAAGAGAAGAAGAATGAGAAGGGAAAGAAGGGAAGAAGAAATAAGTAAGAAAGGAGTGAGGAAAAACTAGGATTGGGGAAGAAAAGATAAGATATTTGGCAAATTAGGATAAGTTGTGCAGCGCAAGCGACGCGGACGCGTGGGGCACGCGGTCGCGTAACTTGCGCTTTAAGTTAATTGACGCGGTAGCGTTGGTCACGCGGTCGCGTGACACGTTTTATGCTGCTAGCGCGAGGGCAGCCTCGCTCTCGCACAACTCTCTGTTCAAAAATCATTAATTGCCAAATATTGGGTGACGCGATCGCGTGGGGCACGCGATCGCGTTAGTGGGCACTTAGTAGGATGTGAAGCGGCCGCGTGGGGCACGCGGTCACGTGAGATGGACTGCGCGTCCAGCGCCAGTCCAGCACCACTCTAGCACAACTTTCGGCTGTGCACCATTATTACGTCGAAATCCTGGTCACGCGGCCGGGTGGGGCACGCGGTCGCGTGGGAGGCCAGTATTCCCACTCGACGTGGACGCGTCAGTGACGCGGTCGCGTGGGACGATTTGTGCCATGGGCATGCCTCCAGCCACGCTCCAGCGTGACTCTCTGTTCGTTTTTATTTTCTCCCCTCTCCTTGTGATGTGAACGCGTCGCTGATGCGGTCGCGTCGCGTTGCGTTTTTTTTTTTTTAAATTGAATGCAGGATGCAATGCTTAATGTGATTGCTATGCATGATTCCAGGTTCAATAAAATAAAATAAAATTCAAAAATAAACAAAACTAAATAAAATTAAAATTGCAAAAGGAACGATCATACCATGGTGGGTTGTCTCCCACCTAGCACTTTTAGTTAAAGTCCTGAAGTTGGACATTAGATGAGCTTCCTGTTATGGTGGCTTGTGTTTAAATTCATCCAGAAATTTCCACCAATGTTTGGAATGCCAACAGCCTCCGGGGTCCCAAACTAGGCGTGTGAAGCTTCTGATCAGCTTCAAGCAGATTTTCATGCTCCCGGGATGACGAATGTCAGAACAGAATCCATGATCCCAAGCTTTGTTTTTAAATCCGCCTCCGTCTTGATCTACATGTCTCCATCCGGGTAGTTTAAAAAGTAGAATCTCACCATGGTGACCAAACGTTATCCGTGATCCATGCAATTGTGCATGATACCAATCCGTGTACTTCGAGGTGAAGCGTGGAACCTTATTGAACCTTATGCACCAACTCTGAGTACGAGCCATTTTCCTCTTACTCTTAAAGCCGCAAAGAGCTCTAAGCTGGCCATCTGTTTCAAGCAAACCATATTCAAGTGAATAAGTAAAGTTATAGGTTAAGGATTGTACCCACTTGAAGCTTGTATTGGGTGGCAATGGCCTTGGGGTAGGTGTTTCTGGTGGTTCTGTAAGTTCTTCTCCCTTGGGTTCTTCTGTGAATTTCTCCATTTCCTTGCAAGATTCTTCAAATGTAGTATCACCCTAGTCAAAGTCTTCTATGTCTTCCTCATCACTTGAGTCATAGATTGAGAGAAATCTACCTCCGCATCGTCTTCATATTCACTTGGGGAAGATTCTTCGACCTCAGAGAACTCACTTGCGGATGCCAGTTCATTACTAAGAGAATTTGACTTGTGACTATCATCATCAAGGGAATTTGTGTCCTAGGTTATTCCGTCCAGTTCTTCATAAACAACTTGCCTTGGAGATTGTACAATATCCTCCTTAGCATCAACTGTAGCGTCCTTGACGGAGTTCTCCTCAGTTCTGGATTCCCATGGAGGTTCAGCGTCTCCTAGATCTTCAACCAACTTTTCTTCTTGAACAATGACAACTTCTTCTACTTGTTCTAGTACGAATTCATTCTCTGTCTTGTCCACTAGAGTTTCTGGTATCTTCTTCATGCTACGCTCTTCGTTAGACTGTTCACATGGGGCTGTGGCTGATCCTTGTGTATTTGAGCGTCTAGAAACCCATTGAATTACTGCTTGCTCCAGTTGTCGAATGGTTGTTTGAAGTTTATTTACTGTTTCCTTTAGGCGAACCTCTACTTCTCGGGTTGCCGGATTTGGACATGATACATAGGAAAGTGGCGGTGATTGGAAGTGATTGGATTAGTACTGGGGTAAGGAAGGATCATATGGTGGCGAATGGTGAAGAGAAGCTTGTGAGTGTGGTGGTTCGAGGTTATGTTGAAAGGATGGTTTATATGCACGGGATGGGGCTTGTTGGTAGTTACAAGGTTGTCCACCATATCTTTCAGCTCGGTATGCACGGTAGAATGGTCTTTGTCCAGGATATCTCGGAGGGTGTTGCTGCCTAAAGGGTTGATTAGATCCTCTTGGCTCCATCCATCCTTGATTGGTCTGACCTTAATGCATATTCCTGCTGTAACTTCTATTTCCTTCAACAAAATTAGAACCAAACTCAAAGCGAGAGGGGTGAGAATTCATGGTAGCAAATAAAAAATAAAAAGGAAAAATAGAAATACATAAACAAGTAAAAGAAAAATATTTGCAATAACCAATAATAAGGCACACGTTAGCAGTTCCTTGGCAACGGCGCCATTTTGACGTTAAGATTTTTGCCAGAAAAGAATTTCATAAAAATAGTCGCGTTGTAGATATAGTCTCTAAACCAACAAAAAATCCCTTCGTACAAACGTTTTGGTTGTCACAAGTGACAAATCCCTTTATAAATTGATAACCGAGTATTTAAACCTCGGGTCGTCTTCTCAAGGAACTGCAAGGAAGTATGTTCTTATTATTGGCTATTAAGGTTGTAATCGGGGTTTAGAAGGTGAGAAGCAAGTGATTTGAATGACAAGTGGAGTAAATGGCAATTAAAATAAATAAATACTGTAAAGCAACTTTTGGCAAGGTAAGAGAAATTGGAAGTCCAACTTAGTTATTCCTCTCAACAATAGTGAAAGTTGAATCTTAATTCCACTTAGTTAACCTTTACTAAAGTAAAGGAAAGTCAAGGGACTAATTAGTTTGACCTTCGAATCCTATTTATTTCCTAAAAAAAAGTTGGGATTATTGAAGTTCAGTTCAATTAACAAGATAACGATTATTGATGAGCGGATATTTTATACGCTTTTTGGGGTTAATTTCATATAGTTTTTAGTATGTTTTAGTTAGTTTTTAGTTTATTTTCATTAGTTTCTAGGCAAAATTCATATTTCTGGACTTTACTATGAGTCTGTGTGTTTTTCTGTAATTTCAAGTATTTTCTGGCTGAAATTGAGGGAGCTGAGCAAAAATCTGATTCAGGCTGAAAAAGGACTGCTGATGCTGTTGGATCCTGACCTCTCTGCACTCGGAATGGTATTTCAGGAGCTACAGAAGTCCAATTGACGCGCTTCCAATTGCGTTGGAAAGTAGACATCCAGGGCTTTCCAGCAATATATAATAGTTTATACTTTACACAAGGATAGATGACGTAAATTGGCGTTCAACGCCAGTTCTATGTTGCAGTCTGGCGTCTAGCGCTAGAAACAAGTTACAAGTTGGAGTTCAACGCCAGAAACAGGTTACAACCTGGTGTTGAATGCCCAAAACAGCCCAGGCACGTGAGAAGCTTTAGTCTCAGCCCCAGCACACACCAAGTGGGCCTCAGAAGTGGATTTCTACACTATCTATCATAATTTACTCATTTTCTGTAAACCTAGGTTACTAGTTTAGTATTTAAACAACTTTTAGAGATTTATTTTGTATCTCATGACATTTTAGATCTGAACTTTGTACTCTTTGACGGCATGAGTCTCTAAACTCCATTGTTGGGGGTGAGGAGCTCTGATGTATCTCGATGAATTAATGCAAGTATTTCTGTTTTCTATTCAATCACGCTTGTTCCTATCTAAGATGTTCATTCGCGCCTCATTATGATGAATGTGATGATCTGTGACTCTCATCACCATTCTCAACCTATGAACATGTGCCTGACAACCACTCTCGTTCTACATTAGATTAAATGAGTATCTCTTAGATTCCGTGATTAGAATCTCCGTGGTATAAGCTAGAATTCATTGGCAGCATCCTTGAGAATCCGAAAAGTCAGTATTCCGAGTAGGATTCTGGGATTGGATGACTGTGACGAGCTTCAAACTCGCGAGTGCTTGGCGTAGTGATAGACGCAAAAGGATAGCAAATCCTATTCCGGTATGATCGAGAACCTACAGATGATTAGCCATGCGGTGACAGCGTACCTGGATCATTTTCACTGAGAGGAAGGATGGTAGCCATTGACAACGGTGATCCACCAACACACAGCTTGCCATAGGAGGGACGTGCGTGTGTGAAAAAGAAGATAGGGAGAAAGCAGAGATTCAAAAGACAAAGCATCTCCAAAACTCCAATATGTTCTCATTTACTGGATAACAAGAAACCTTTAATTCATGCTCTCTTGTTCATTTGCAGGTCAATTGATAACCACAAATTAATATCCTGACTAAGAGTTGCAAGATAACCATAGCTTGCTTCAAACCAACAATCTCCGTGGGATCGACCCTTACTCACGCAAGGTATTACTTGGACGACCCAGTGCACTTGCTGGTTAGTTGTGCGGAATTACATAGTGTGAAGTAATGTTCGTGCACCAAGTTTTTGGCGCCGTTGCGGGGGATTATTCGAGTTTGGACAACTGACGGTTTATTTTGTTGCTTAGTGGTTCACAAAATTGTGATGTCAATGTTCACATTACTCTCTTACAACTTCGCAGAATCCTACTCGGAATACCACAGATAAGGTTTAGACTTTCCGGATTCTCATGAATGCCGCCATCAATCTAGCTTATACCACGGAGATTCTGATTAAAGAATCTAAGAGATACTCATTCAATCTGATGTAGAACGGAGGTGATTGTCAGACACATGTTCATGGATTGAGGAAGGTGATGAGTGTCACGAATCATCACCTTCTCCATAATTAAGCGTGAATGGATATCTTAGATAGGAACGCGCATGTTTGAATGGAAAACAGAAATACTTGCATTAATTCATCGAGACACAACAGAGCTCCTCACCCCCAACAATGGAGTTTAGAGTCTCATGCCGTCAAAGAGTACAAAGTTCAGATCTAAAATGTCATGAGATGCAAAATAAATCTCTAAAAGTTGTTTAAACACTAAACTAGTAACCTAGGTTTACAGAAAATGAGTAACCTATGATAGATAGTGCAGAAATCCACTTCTGGGGTCCACTTGGTGTGTGCTGGGGCTGAGACTAAAGCTTCTTACGTTCCTGGGCTGTTTTGGGCATTCAACGCCAAGCTGTAACCTGTTTCTGGCGTTGAACTCCAACTTGTAACGTGTTTCTGGTGCTGGACGCCAGACTGCAACATGGAACTGGTGTTGAATGCCAGTTTAAATCATCTATCCTTGGCAAAGTATGGACTATTATATATTACTGGAAAGTCTGGATGTCTACTTTCCAACACAATTGGAAGCGCGTCAATTGGACTTCTGTAGCTCCATAAATTCTATTCTCTATAGGAACTTAGAATTTAGATAGTGTTATTGATTCTCCTAGTTCAGTATGTTGATTCTTGAACACAGCTACTTTTATGAGTCTTGGCTGTGGCCCTAAGCACTTTGTTTTCCAGCATTACCACCGAATACATAAATGCCACAGACACATAATTGGGTGAACCTTTTCAGATTGTGACTCAGCTTTGCTAAAGTCCCCAATTAGAGGTGTCCAGGGTTCTTAAGCACACTCTTATTTTTGCTTTGGACCTTGACTTTAACCGCTCAGTCTCAAGTTTTCACTTGACACCTTCACGCCACAAGCTCATGGTTAGGGACAGCTTGGTTTAGCCGCTTAGACCAGGATTTGATTCCCTTAGGCCCTCCTATCCACTGATGCTCAAAGCCTTGGATCCTTTTTATTATTACCCTTGCCTTTTGGTTTTAAGGGTTATTGGCTTTTTCTGCTTGCTCTTTTTTGTTTTTTTTTTTGTTTTTTTTGTAAGCTTTGTATTCACTGCTTTTTCTTGCTTCAAGAATCATTTTTATGATTTTTCAGATTACCAATAACATGTCTCATGTTTATCATTCTTTCAAGAGCCAACATATTTAACATTCAAGAACATCAAATTCCAAAGACATATGCACTGCTCAAGCATTCATTCAGAAGGCAGAAAGCATTGCCACCACATGTAATTAATCAGAATTTCTTGTATTAAAAACTCGAGAAATATTGCCTCCTTATTCTAAAGAAAATCTTCTATTTTATTCATGTTTAATGATGATGAGAAAAATAAATTATAGCTTAATTGGAGATAAAATCAAAATATAGATACTAATTACTACTACTTATACGTAACTTCTAAGGTAAAGCATAAATAAGAGCAAATATCACAGGGTTAAGGCTAAGATTAGAACTCAACAACCTTGAGGTTGGGAAGTAGATGTTCCTCTACTCTGTGGGGTGCTTGGTCCTTCAAGAGATAACTTCTGACGCTTCAGTTCCTTGAAGTCACGCCCTTGCTCTTCTTGTTCCCTGAGCAGTTTGCAGAGCATGCTATGTTGATTTTGCTGTTCTTCTTTTATTTGGTCCAAAGCTTCTTGCAACTTAGTAACAGATGCTTCAAGATGTTTCCAGTATTCAAATTGAGGGAGTTCTGGTAGAAATTCTTGTGCCCTCCTCTTGATGGGGTCATCCTGCATTTGTTGTTTTTCTATTGTGATTTTAGTGATTGGTTGCTCCACTGAGATATACTCTGTTATTCCCATCTTTACTCCAGCATCTTTGCAGAGCATAGAGATTAGGCTTGGATAAGCCAACCTGGCATCCTTGGAGTTCTTGTTTGTGAGTATGTAGAATTCAGATGGAATCAGTTGATGAACTTCTACTTCTTTTCCCAACACAATATTGACTTCAGAACGGTTGCTGGTGGGCAATATAGAACGCCCAATGAAGTCCAGCCATCCTCTGGCGACTGGTTTGAGATTTTCTCTCTTGAGTTGATTTGGGACACCCCTCGTGCTGGTGGTCTACCTGGCTCCAGGGATGCATATATCCTCTAGAATCTTATCCAGGCCCTTGTTTGTTCTCATCATTCTCCTATTGAAGGAGTCTGGGTCATCTTTCAGCTGAGGTAGCTTAAAGATCTCTCTGATTTTGTCAGGGTGGATGTGAATAATCTTTCCTCTGACCACAGTCCTATAGTCATAGAAGGCAGTTCCAGATATTCTCTGCCTGTCTGTTTGCCACAGATTAGCGTAGAATTTCTGAACCATATTCCTTCCCACTTTCGTTTCAGAATTAGCTAGGACTTCCCAGTTCTTGTTTCGAATCTACTCTTGGATCTTCGGATATTCATCTTCTTTCAGATCGAACTTGACTTCTGGGATCACTGATCTTAGACCCATTATTTTGTAGTAATGGTCTGAATGTTCTTTGGTTAAGAACCTCCCTTGATTCCAAAGTGGTTTTGGAACACTCTCTTTCTTGCCTTTTGGAGTGGGTTGTTTTCCTTTAGGAGCCATGATCATAGTGGGTATGGTTTAGTGGTCACGGATAAACACACCAAACTTAGAGGTTTGCTTGTCCTCAAGCAAAAGAAAAGAAAGGAGAGGGATAGAAGGAGAGCTAGTGTCGAATGGTGGATGAGAGGAGGGAGGTCGATTGTGTTTTTAAAAAGGAGGGGGGTGGGTTTTTGAAAATAAAGAGAAAGATAAGATAGAAGATATGATTTAAAAAGAAATAAGTATGATAAGAAAAGATATAATTTAAAATTGAAAAGATATGAAAGATATTTGAAAAAGATAAATCTGGATTTTGAAAAAAAGATAATGTGGAGATTTGAAAAAGATATTGATTAGTTGAAAAGATTTTAGAATGAAAAGATATAGATTTGTTTTGAAAATTTGAAAAAGAGTTGAGTTGGATTGAAAAAAAAAGTATTTGTGCTTATGGATTAAGATACATTTGATATTTTTAAAGTAGGGTTTTTAGAAATTAGGGATTTTAGAAATCAGGGTTTGTAACATGTTTATGCAAGAAATCATGAATTGAAACATGAAAATTAAAATTAAAATGAAAAATATGAAGTAAAAACGAATTTACCTCCTTCCCACCATCCTGGCGTTTGAACGCACAAACGCTGCATGTTTTGGGCGTTCAACGCCCAACTGCTGCTTCTCCTGGGCGTTCAACGCCCAGCTGTTGCTTCTTTCTGGCGTTGAACGCCAGGAACTCCTTTGTCACTGGGTGTTTTTCTGAACGCCCAGGACGCTGTAAATCTGGCGTTAAACGCCCAGAAGGAGCTTCTTTCTGGCGTTCAACGCCCAGAAGATGCTTCTTTCTGGCGTTTAACGCCCAGATGGCTATCCTTACTGGCGTTCAACGCCCAGTGGATGCTTCTTTTGGGCGTTGAACGCCCAAAACAGACTTTTACTGGCGTTTTCTTGCCAGTGAGCTCTTTTTCTCTGTTTTGTGTGCAGAATCCTTTTGTAACCCTGTAAACTTATACAATTGACTCTCTACCTTAGTATCAATGAACTTTATATAAACAAATAAAATCAATAATAGGGCAAAATGCTTAAAGGAAGTGATGCGCCATGGCTGGGTTGCCTCCCAGCAAGCGCTTCTTTAATGTCTTTAGCTGGACCTTGCTGAGTTTTTAATCTAGCCTCAGCCTTGAGCACTCTTGCTCAACATTGCCTTCAAGATAGTGCTTGATTCTCTATCCATTAACAATGAACTTCTTATTAGAATCAATGTCTTGAAGCTCCACATAACCATATGGTGATACACTTGTAATCACATATGGTCCCCTCCACCGAGATTTCAATTTCCCGGGGAATAGCCAGAGCCTAGAGTTAAATAGCAGAACCTTTTGTCCTGGTTCAAAGACTCTAGATGACAGCTTTCTGTCATGCCACCTTTTTTATTTTTTTTATACAGCTTGGCATTTTCAAAAGCAGTGAATCTGAATTCCTCTAGCTCATTCAGCTGGAGCAATCTTTTTTCTCCAGCTAATTTGGCATCAAAGTTTAGGAATCTGGTTGCCCAGTAGGCCTTATGTTCCAGTTCCACGGGCAGGTGACAAGCCTTACCATACACAAGTTGGTACGGAGAGGTTCCTATAGGAGTCTTGAATGCTGTTCTGTAAGCCCACAGAGTATCATCCAAGCTTCGTGCCCAATCCTTTCTACCGGTGCTTACAGTCCGTTCCAGGATTCTTTTTAGTTCTCTGTTAGAAACTTCAGCTTGTCCATTTGTCTGTGGATGATATGGAGTTGCCACCTTATGGCGAATCTCATACCGGACCATGGCAGAGTAAAGCTGTTTGTTGCAGAAGTGAGTGCCCCATCACTAATTAGTACCCTAGGGACACCAAATCTGCTGAATATATGTTTATGGAGGAACTTCCGTACTATTTTAGTATCATTGGTGGGTGTGGCAATGACCTCTACCCATTTTGATACATAGTCAACTGCTACCAGAATATAAGTGTTTGAGTATGATGGTGGGAAAGGCCCCATGAAATCAATTCCCCATACATCAAACAACTCAATCTCCAAGATTCCTTGTTGAGGCATGGCGTAACTATGAGGCAAATTACCAGCTCTCTGGCAACTGTCACAGTTACGTACAAACTCTCAGGAATCTCTGTAGAGTGTAGGCCAGTAGAAACCACATTGGAGGACCTTGGTGGCTGTTCGCTCTCCTCCGAAATGGCCTCCATATTGTGATCCATGGCAATGCCATAGGATCCTCTGTGCTTCTTCTCTAGGCACACACCTACGTATTATTCCATCTGCACATCTCTTAAAGAGATAAGGTTCATCCCACAAGTAGTACTTTGCATCAGTAATTAATTTTTTCTTTTGTTGCCTGCTGTACTCCTTGGGAATGAACCTTGCAGCTTTGTAGTTTGCAATGTCTGCAAACCATGGTAATTCCTGAATGGCAAACAAATGCTCATCCGGAAAGGTTTCAGAGATCTCAATAGAGGCAGAGGACGCCCCTTCCACTGGTTCTATCCGGGATAGATGGTCAGCCACTTGGTTCTCTGTCCCTTTTCTGTCTCTTATTTCTATATCAAACTCTTTCAGAAGCAACACCCATCTTATGAATCTGGGTTTTGAATCCTGCTTTGTGAGTAGATATTTAAGAGTAGCATGATCAGTGTACACAATCACTTTTGATCCTACTAAGTATGATCTAAACTTCTCAATGGCATAAACCACTGCAAGCAATTCTTTTTCTGTGGTTGTGTAATTTTTCTGGGCATCATTCAAAATACGGCTAGCATAATAAATGACATGCAAAAGCTTGTCATGCCTCTGCCCCAGTACTGCACCAATGGCGTGATCACTAGCATCACACATTAATTCGAATGGTAATGTCCAGTCTGGTGCAGAGATAACTGGTGCTGTGACCAGTTTAGCTTTCAGAGTTTTAAATGCTTGCAGGCACTCTGTGTCAAACACAAATGGCGTGTCAGCAGCTAGCAGGTTGCTTAGAGATTTTGCAATTTTTGAAAAATCCCTTATAAACCTCCTATAAAATCCTGCATGCCCCATAAAGCTTCTGATTTCCTTAATATTGGCAGGTGGTGGTAACTTTTCAATTACCTCTATTTTAGCTTGATCCACCTCTATTCCTTTGTTTGAAATTTTATGCCTAAGGACAATCCCTTCAGTCACCATAAAGTGACATTTTTCCCAGTTTAAAACCAGGTTAGTCTCTTGGCATCTTTTCAAAACCAGTGTTAGGTGATCAAGATAGGAGCTGAATGAGTCTCCATATACTGAGAAGTCATCCATGAAGACTTCCAGAAATTTTTCCACCATATAAGAGAAAATAGAGAGCATGCATCTCTGAAAGGTTGCAGGCGCATTACACAGCCCAAAAGGCATCCTTCTGTAAGCAAATACTCCAGATGGGCATGTGAATGCTATTTTCTCTTGATCATGGGGATCTACTACAATTTGGTTGTACCCTGAATAGCCATCCAAAAAGCAGTAATAATTATGACCTGCTAGTCTTTCTAGCATCTGGTCTATGAATGGTAAAGGAAAATGATCCTTTCTGGTGGCTGTATTGAGCCTTCTGTAATCAATACACATGCACCACCCTGTAACTGTTCTTGTAGGAACCAGTTCATTTTTTTCATTATGAACCACTGTCATGCCTCCCTTTTTAGGCACAACTTGAACAGGACTCACCCATGGGCTATCAGAAATAGGATAAATAATCCCAGCCTCCAGTAATTTAGTGACCTCTTTCTGCACCACTTCCTTCATGGCTGGATGTAGCCGCCTCTGTGGTTGAACCACTGGCTTAGCATC
>NC_029788.2:77898149-77907259 GCF_000816755.2 Arachis ipaensis | reverse complement strand
TCTCTTGTAGTCTATCTTTGAATTCGGCTAACTGCTGTGTTAGAAAGTCCAATTGCTGATTGAATTCAGTAGCTTGTTCAGCCGGACTGGGTTCAGTAGTCACTGTTTTAGCCTCTTCTTTTATGGAAGATTCGCTACTTAGGTACAGATGCTGATTTTTGGCAACTGTATCAATTAGCTCTTGAGCTTCTTCAATTGTCTTTCTCATGTGGATAGATCCACCAATTGAGTAATCTAGAGACATCTGAGCTCTTTCTGTAAGCCCATAATAGAAGATGTCTAACTGAACCCACTCTAAAAACATTTCAGAGGGGCATTTTCTTAGCATCTCTCTGTATCTCTCCCAGGTATTATAAAGAGATTCATTATCTCCTTGTTTAAAGCCTTAGATGTCCAGCCTTAGCTGTGTCATCCGTTTTGGAGGAAAGTATTGATTCAGGAATTTCTCTGTCAGCTGTTTCCATGTCTTTATGCTAGCCTTAGGTTGGTTATTTAACCACCTCTTGGCTTGGTCTTTTACAACAAATAGAAACAGTAAAAATCTGTAGACATCCTGATCTACTTCCTTATCATGTACTGTGTCAGCAATTTGTAAAAACTGTGCCAGAAACTCTATAGGTTCTTCTTGTGGAAGACCGGAATACTGGCAGCTTTGCTGCACCATGATAATGAGCTGAGGATTCAACTCAAAGCTACTGACTCCAATGGAGGGTATGCAGATACAACTCCCATATGAAGCAGTAGAGGGGTTAGCATATGACCCCAGAGTCCTTCTGGACTATTCATTTCCACTTAGATCCATGATGGAGAAAGGGAGATGATGTAAAATAGAGAAAAATATTTTTATTTATTTATTTAGTTTTTTTTCGAAAATAAAATAAATTAAAATGAAATAAATAAAAATGGGTGAAGATTTTCGAAAAATGGAGGGAGAGAAAAATGGTTGGGAAGTTTTGAAAAAGATATGATTTGAAAAAGATTTTAAATTTTGAAATAAAAATATGAATTTTAAAAGTAAATTTCGAAAATTTGCTTTAAAATAGAGAGAAAAGATATTTTTGAATTTAAAGAGGAGAGAGAAAAACACTAAGATAGCACAAGATTTAAAATTTTTAGATCTAATGTTCCTTTTTTCGAAAATTTTGGAGGGAAAACACCAAGGAACACCAAACTTAAAAATTTTAAGATCAAGACACAAGGAAAACTCAAGAACACTTTGAAGACTCACAAGAACACAAGAACATGAAGAAAGAACACCAAACTTAAAATTTTTAGAAAACCAAAATAAGATTTTCGAAAACCAAAGAAAAATCAACAAGAAAACACCAAACTTAAAGTTTGGCACAAGATTTAATGTAAAAATTATTTTTGAAAAAGAATTTTAAAAAGAAGGTACCCAATTACCAAGAATACAGACCAACGCTCTAGCCAATTGGGCAGTAAATGTAACACTTATTTTGAAAAAGTATTTTTAATAACTAAAAATAAAATTTTTGAAAAATTAAAAGAAAGGATTTTAAAAAGAAAATTTTAACCAAAAACAATATTAGAAAACTCTAAACCAAAAAGAAAAATTTTTCCTAATCTAAGCAACAAAATAAACCGTCAGTTGTCCAAACTCGAATAATCCCCGGCAACGGCGCCAAAAACTTGGTGCACGAAATTGTGTTGTCAATGTTCACATTACTCTCTTACAACTTCGCACAACTAACCAGCAAGTGTACTGGGTCGTCCAAGTATTACCTTACATGAGTAAGGGTCGATCCCACGGAGATTGTTGGCTTGAAGCAAGCTATGGTTATCTCGTAACTCTTAGTCAGGATATAATATCAATAATACTTTTTAGTTTGAATTGTAAAAAATAAAAAGGGCAGAACACAAATTATACTTGTATGCAGTAATGGAGAATATGTTGGAGTTTTGGAGATGCTTTGTCTTCTGAAATTCTGCTTTCTTCTGTCTTCTTGTTCACGCACGCACGTCCTCCTATGGCAAGCTGTGTGTTGGTGGATCACCTTGTCAATGGCAACCATCCTTCCTTTCAGTGAAAAGGGTCCAGGTGCGCTGTCACCTCACGGCTAATCAGCGCGAATGAGTATCTTAGAGAGGAACACGCATGTTTGAATGGAAAACATAAGTACTTGCATTAATTAATCGAGACGCTGCAGAGCTCCTCACCCCCAACAATGGAGTTTAGAGACTCATGCCGTCAAAGAGTACAAAGTTCAGATCTAAAATGTCATGAGATGCAAAATAAATCTCTAAAAGTTGTTTAAATACTAAACTAGTAACCTAGGTTTACAGAAAATGAGTAAACTATGATAGATAGTGCAGAAATCCACTTCTGGGGCCCACTTGGTGTGTGCTGGGGCTGAGACTAAAGCTTCTTACGTTCCTGGGCTGTTTTGGGCGTTCAACGCCAGGCTGTAACCTGTTTCTGGCGTTGAACTCCAACTTGTAACGTGTTTCTGGCGCTGGACACCAGACTGCAACATGGAACTGGTGTTGAACGCCGGTTTACGTTATCTATCCTTGAGCAAAGTATGGAATATTATATATTGCTGGAAAGCCCTGGATGTCTACTTTCCAACGCAATTGGAAGCGCGTCAATTGGACTTCTGTAGCTCCATAAATTCCATTTCGAGTGCAGAGAGGTCAGGATCCAACAGCATCAGCAGTCCTTTTTCAGCTTGAATCAGATTTTTGCTCAGCTCCCTCAATTTCAGCCAGAAAATACCTGAAATTACAGAAAAACACACAAACTCATAGTAAAGTCCAGAAATATGAATTTTGCCTAGAAACTAATGAAAATAGACTAAAAACTAACTAAAACATACTAAAAACTATATGAAATTAACCCCAAAAAGCGTATAAAATATCCGCTCATCACTTAGATTAGGAAAAATTTTTCTTTTTGGTTTAGAGTCTTCTATTATTATTTTTGGTTGAAATTTTCTTTTTAAAATCCTTATTTTCTTTTTTTTTTGTTTTTTATATTTTTCAAAAAAATTTTTTTTTCTTAGTTATTAAAAATACTTCTTCAAAACAAGTGTTATATTTACTGCCCAATTGGCTAGAGCATTGGTCTATGTTCTTGGTAATTGGGTATATTCTTTTCAAAATCTTCTTTTTCAAAAATAATTTTTCTATTAAATCTTGTGCCAAACGTTAAGTTTGGTGTTTTCTTGTTGATTTTTCTTTGGTTTTCGAAAATTTTAGTTTGGTTTTCTAAAAATTTTAAGTTCCGTGTTCTATTTTCATGTTCTTGTTGTTCTTGTGAGTCTTCAAGGTGTTCTTGACTTTTCCTTGTGTCTTGATCTTAAAATTTTTAAGTTTGGTATTCCTTGGTATTTTCCCTCCAAAATTTTCGAAAACAAGGAGCATTAGATCTAAAAATTTTAAATCTTGTGCTATTTTATTATTTTTCTCTCCCCTTATCAAATTCAAAAAAATATCTTTTCTCTCCATTTTAAAGCAAATTTTCAAAAATTGCTCTTAGAATCCAGATTTTTATTTCAAAATTTAAAACCTTTTTCAAAAATCATATCTTTTTCAAAACTTCCTAAACCACTCTTTTCATTTTTCGAAAATCTTCAACCATTTTTATTTATTTTATTTTAATTTATTTTATTTTCGAAATAAATAAATAAATAAATAAAAATATTTTTTTTATCATCTCCCTTTCTCCATGATGGATCTAAGTGGAAATGAACAGTTCAGAAGGACTCTGGGGTCATATGCTAACCCCACTACTGCTTCATATGGGAGTAGTATTAGTATACCCTCCATTGGAGTCAGTAGCTTTGAGTTGAATCCTCAGCTTATTATCATGGTGCAGCAAAGTTGCCAGTATTCCAGTCTTCCACAGGAAGAACCTACAGAGTTTCTGGCACAATTCTTACAAATTGCTGACACAGTACATGATAAGGAAGTAGATCAGGATGTCTACAGATTATTACTGTTCCCATTTGCTGTAAAAGACCAAACTAAGAGGTGGTTAAATAACCAACCTAAGGCTAGCATAAAGACATGAAAACAGCTGACAAAAAAATTTCTGAATCAATACTTTCCTCCAAAACGGATGACACAGCTAAGGCTGGACATCCAAGGATTTAAACAAGGAGATAATGAATCTCTTTATGATGCCTGTGAGAGATACCGAGAGATGCTAAGAAAATGCCCCTCTAAAATGTTTTCAGAGTGGGTTCAGCTAGACATCTTCTATTATGGGCTTACAAAAAGGGCTCAGCTTTCTCTAGATTACTCAGCTGGTGGATCTATCCACATGAGAAAGACAATTGAAGAAGCTCAAGAGCTCATTGATACAGTTGCCAGAAATTAGCATCTGTACCTAAGCAGTGACCCTTCCGTGAAAGAAGAGGCTAAAACAGTAACTGCTGAACTCAGCCCTGTAGAACAAGTTGCTGAATTCCATCAGCAATTGGATTTTCTAACAAAGCAGTTAGCTGAATTCAAGGAGAGACTACAAGAGACAAGGATGGCTAATATAAATATGGAAGAACAATTAAAGCAAACAAGGCAGCAGCTATCAAAACAAATAACAGAAGAATGCCAAGCAGTTCAATTAGGAAGTAGAAAAATATTAAATACCCCACCTCAAGGTAGCAGGAAGCCAAGAAATGAGCAAACTACCCAAATTCCATCTGAGGACAGTAAGAGCCCGGGGAAAAATGATTCTGGCGCTAAAACGCCAGAAATTGGGTGGAAGGCTAGCGCTGAACGTCCAAACCATGCTTAGGACTGGCGTTCAACGCCAGAAACAAGCAAGGAACTAGCGTTGAACGCCCAAAGGAAGCTCAGTTCTGGCGTTCAGATGCCAGGAACAGATGAGGAGTTGGCATCCAACGTCACTCCAGCTTCCAACCCTGGCACTCAATTACCAGTGAGGGATCAGACACACACAAGTGCTGATGACAACCCCTCTAAAAAGCCTTCTTCAACCACTTCTGTAGGAAATAAACCTGCAGCAACCAAAGTTAAGGAGTATAAAGCCAAGATACCTTATCATCAAAAAATCCACCAAGAGGAGCAGGATAAGCAATTTGCTCGCTTTGCAGATTATCTCTGGACTCTTGTAATAAAGATTCCGTTTGCAGAAGCACTTGAGCAAATACCTTCTTATGCCAAGTTCATGAAAGAGATCTTAAGTCATAAGAAGGATTGGAGAGAAACTGAAAAAGTTCTCCTCACTGAAGAATGCAGTGCAGTCATTCTGAAAAGCTTCCTTGAGAAGCTTAAAGATCCCGAAAGCTTTTTGATACCATGCATATTAGAGGGTAATTGCACCAAGACAGCCCTATGTGATCCTGGGGCAAGCATCAACCTAATACCTGCATCCACTATCAGAAAGCTTGGTTTAACTGAAGAAGTTAAACCAACCCGGATATGTCTCCAACTTGCTGATGGCGCCATTAAATACCCATCAGGCGTGATTGAGGACATGATTGTCAGGGTTGGGCCATTCGACTTTTCCACTGACTTTGTAGTGTTGTAGATGGAGGAGCACAAGAGTGCTACTCTCATTCTAGGAAGACCTTTCCTAGCAACTGGACGAACTCTCATTGATGTCCAACAGAGGGAAATAACCCTGAGAGTCAATGAGGATGAGTTTAAGTTGAATGCTGTCAATGCCATGCAGCATCCAGACACACCAAAAGACTGCATGAAAGTTGATCTTATTGACTCTTTGGTGGAAGAGATCAACATGACTGAGAGTTTCGAATCAGAGCTGGAAAACATCTTTAAAGATGTTCCACCTGATCTAGAGGATTCAGAGGAATTGAAAGAGTCTCTGAAATATCCTCAGGAAGTAGAAAAACCTCCTAAACCCGAGCTCAAACCATTACCACCATCCCTGAAATATGCATTTTTGGGAGACGGTGATACTTTTCCAGTTATCATAAGCTCTGCTTTAAATCCACAGGAAGACGAGGCACTAATTCAAGTGCTAAGGACACACAAGACAGCTCTTGGGTGGTCCATAAGTGACCTTAAGGGCATAAGCCCAGTTAGATGCATGCATAAGATCTTATTGGAGGATAATGCTAAGCCAGTGGTTCAACCACAGAGGCGGCTAAATCTAGCCATGAAGGAAGTGGTGCAGAAAGATGTCACCAAATTACTGGAGGCTAGGATTATTTATCCTATTTCTGATAGCCCCTGGGTGAGCCCTGTCCAAGTTGTCCCCAAAAAGGGAGGCATGACAGTGGTTCATAATGAAAAAAATAAACTGGTTCCTACAAGAACAGTTACAGGGTGGCGCATGTGTATTGATTACAGAAGGCTCAATACAGCCACCAGAAAGGATCATTTTCCTTTACCATTCATAGACCAAATGCTAGAAAGACTAGCAGATCATAATTATTACTGCTTTTTGGATGGCTATTCAGGTTACAACCAAATTGCAGTAGATCCCTAGGATCAAGAGAAAACAGCATTCACATGTCCATCTGGAGTATTTGCTTACAGAAGGATGCCTTTTGGGCTGTGTAATGCGTCTGCAACCTTTCAGAGATGCATGCTCTCTATTTTCTCTGATATGGTGGAAAATTTTCTGGAAGTCTTCATGGATGACTTCTCAGTATATGGAGACTCATTCAGCTCCTGTCTTGATCACCTGACACTGGTTTTGAAAAGATGCCAAGAGACCAACCTAGTTTTAAACTGGGAAAAATGTCACTTTATGGTGACTGAAGGGATTGTCCTTGGGCATAAAATTTCAAACAAGGGAATAGAGGTGGATCAAGCTAAAATAGAGGTAATTGAAAAATTACCACCACCTGCCAATGTTAAGGCAATCAGAAGCTTCCTAGGACATGCAGGATTCTATAGGAGGTTTATAAAGGATTTTTCAAAAATTACAAAACCTCTAAGCAACCTGCTAGCTGCTGACACGCCATTTTTGTTTGACACAGAGTGCCTGCAAGCGTTTGAAATTCTGAATGCTAAGCTGGTCACAGCACCAGTTATCTCTGCACCAGACCGGACATTACCATTCGAATTAATGTGTGATGCCAGTGATCACGCCATTGGTGCAGTACTAGGGTAGAGGCATGACAAACTTCTGCATGTCATTTATTACGCTAGCCGTGTTTTAATTGATGCCAGAAAAATTACACAACCACAGAAAAGGAATTGCTTGCAGTGGTCTATGCCATTAACAAGTTTAGATCATACTTAGTAGGATCAAAAGTGATTGTGTACACTGACCATGCTGCTCTTAAATATCTACTTACAAAGCAGAATTCAAAACCCAGGCTTATAAGATGGGTATTGCTTCTGCAAGAGTTTGATATAGAAATAAGAGGCAGAAAAGGGACAGAAAACCAAGTGGCTGATCATCTATCTCGAATAGAGCCAGTAGAAGGGGCGCCCTCTCCCTCTATTGAGATCTCTAAAATTTTTCCGGATGAGTATTTGTTCGCCGTTCAGGAAACACCATGGTTTGCAGACATTGCAAACTATAAAGCTGCAAGGTTCATACCCAAGGAGTACAGCAAGCAACAAAAGAAAAAATTAATTACTGATGCAAAGTACTACTTGTGGGATGAACCCTATCTCTTTAAGAGATGTGCAGACAGAATAATCCGTAGGTGTGTGCCTAGAGAAGAAGCACAAAGCATCTTATGGCATTGCCATGGGTCACAATATGGAGGTCATTTCAGAGGTGAGCGAACAGCCACCAAGGTCCTCCAATGTGGTTTCTACTGGCCTACACTCTACAGAGACTCTCGAGAGTTTGTACGTAACTGTGACAGTTGCCAGAGAGCTGATAATTTGCCTCACACTTACGCCATGCCTCAACAAGGAATCTTGGAGATTGAGTTGTTTGATGTATGGGGAATTGATTTCATGGGGCCTTTCCCACCATCATACTCAAACACTTATATTCTGGTGGCAGTTCACTATGTATCGAAATGGGTAGAGGCCATTGCCACACCCGCCAATGATATTAAAACAGTACTGAAGTTCCTCCAGAAATATATATTCAGCAGGTTTGGTGTCCCTAGGGTACTAATCAGTGATGGGGGCACTCACTTCTGCAACAAACAGCTTTACTCTGCCATGGTCCGGTATGGGATTCGCCATAAGGTGGCAACTCCATATCATCCACAAACAAATGGGCAAGCTGAAGTTTCTAACAGAGAACTGAAAAGAATCCTGGAACGGAATGTAAGTACCCGTAGAAAGGATTGGGCACGAAGCTTGGATGATGCTCTGTGGGCTTACAGAACAGCATTCAAGACTCCTATAGGGACCTCTCCGTACCAACTTGTGTATGGTAAGGCTTGTCACCTGCCCGTAGAACTGGAACATAAGGCCTACTGGGCAACCAGATTCCTAAACTTTGGTGCCAAACTAGCTGGAGAAAAGAGATTGCTCCAGCTGAATGAGCTAGAGGAATTCAGATTCACTGCTTTCGAAAATGCCAAGCTTTATAAAGAGAAATAAAAAAGATGGCATGACAGAAAGCTATCTTCTAGAATCTTTAAACCAGGGCAAAAGGTTCTGTTGTTTAACTCTAGGCTCAGGCTATTCCCCGGGAAACTGAAGTCCCAGTGGAGGGGACCATATGTGATTACAAGTGTATCACCATATGGTTATGTGGAGCTTCAAGACATTGACTCTGATAGGAAGTTCATTGTTAATGGACAGAGAATCAAGCATTATCTTGAAGGTAATGTTGACCAAGAATGCTCAAGGCTAAGGCTAGATTAAAAAGCTCAGCAAGGTTCAGCTAAAGACAATAAAGAAGTGCTTGCTGGGAGGTGATGAGCGGATATTTTATACGCTTTTTGGGGTTAATTTCATATAGTTTTGAGTATGTTTTAGTTAGTTTTTAGTCTATTTTCATTAGTTTTTAGGAAAAATTCATATTTCTGGACTTTACTATGAGTTGTGTGTTTTTCTGTAATTTCAGGTATTTTTCTGGCTGAAATTGAAGGAGCTGAGCAAAAATCTGATTCAGGCTAAAAAAGGACTGCTAATGCTGTTGGATTCTGACCTCCCTGCACTCAAAGTGGATTTTCTGGAGCTACAGAACTCGAAATGGCATGCTTCCAATTGCGTTGGAAAGTAGACATCCAGAA
>NC_029788.2:77896938-77897998 GCF_000816755.2 Arachis ipaensis | reverse complement strand
TTCATTCGCGCTTAACTGTGATGGAGGTGATGATCTGTGACACTCATCACCTTCCTTAAATCATGAACGTGTGCCTGACAACCACCTGTGTTCTATATACGATTGAATGAGTATCTCTTAGATTCCTTAATCAGAATCTCCGTGGTATAAGCTAGAACTGATGGCGGCATTCATGAGAATCCGGAAAGTCTAAACCTTGTCTGTGGTATTCCGAGTAGGATTCAAGGATTGAATGACTGTGACAAGCTTCAAACTCCTGAAGGCTGGGCGTTAGTGACAGACGCAAAAGGATAGTAAATCCTATTCCAACTGGATCGAGAACCAACCGATGATTAGCCGTGCTGTGACAGAGCGCGTGAGCGTAGTTTTCACTGGAAGGATGGAAGGTAGCCATTGACAACGATGAATTCAAGGACAGGCTACAAGAGACAAGGATAGCTAATATACATATGGACGAACAGTTTAAGCAAACAAAGCAGCAACTATCAAGGCAAATAGCAGAAGAATGCCAAGCAGTTCAGCTAAGAAGTGGAAAAACATTGAATACCCCACCTCAAGGCATCAAAAAGTCAAGAAATGAGCAACCCACCAAAGATTCACCTGAGGACAGTAAGAGCCCAGGGAAAATTAATTCTGGCGCTAAAATGCCAGAGAATTGGTGGAAGGCTGGCGCTGAACGTCCAGACCATGCCCAAAACTGGCGTTCAACGCCAGAAACAAGGCAGGATTGGCGTTCAACGCCAGAAATGGGCAAGAATCTGGCGTTGAACGCCCAAATAGGGCAGAATCCAGCGTTGAGCGCCTAAAATGGGCACAGTTCTGGCGTTCAGACGCCAGAAGCAGACAAGGAGCTGGCGTCCAGTTTCACTCCAGCTTCTGACTCTGGCACTCAATTGCCAGTGAGGGATCAGACACACACAAGTGCTAATAACAACCCCTCTAAAAAGGCTTCTTTAACCACTAAGGTTGAGGAATATAAAGCCAAGATACCTTATCCTCAAAAACTCCGGAAAGAGGAGCAGGATAAGCAATTTGCTCGCTTTGCAGATTATCTAAGGAC
>NC_029788.2:77896156-77896933 GCF_000816755.2 Arachis ipaensis | reverse complement strand
AGTAAAAGAACATTTTGGGCGTTCAACGCCCAAAATGGGCATCCACTGGGCGCTGAACGCCAGTGATGGCAGCAGCTGGGCATTCAACGCCAGAAAAGGGGCACCCACTGGGCGTTGAACGCCAGTAATGGCAACAGCTGGGCGTTGAACACCCAGGAGAGCAGCAAGTGGGCGCTGAACGCCCAAAACAGGTAGTGTTTGGGCGTTCAAACGCCAGGAAGGCAGGGAGGAGCCAAATTCATTTTTTCCACACGTATTTCCATTTTAATTTCAAATTTTATGCTTCAATGCATGATTTTTACATGAACATGTTAAGAACCCTGATTTCTAAAATCCTAAATTTCAAAAAAA
Organism: Arachis ipaensis; assembly: GCF_000816755.2. Classification (NCBI taxonomy): domain Eukaryota; kingdom Viridiplantae; phylum Streptophyta; class Magnoliopsida; order Fabales; family Fabaceae; genus Arachis; species Arachis ipaensis. Next base: position 77,896,582 of record NC_029788.2, on the reverse strand, counting down.
ATCCATCTTTCCAAATTCAATCCAACTCTTTTCAAATCTTTTCTGAAAACAAATCTATCTCTTTCACTCAAAAATCTTTTCAACTAATCCATATCTTTTTCAAATCTCCATATTATCTTTTTTCAAAATTCAGATTTATCTTTTTCAAAAATCTATCATATCTTTTCAAAATTAAACTATATCTTCTATCTTATCTTTTTCAAACTCAATCTTTTTATCTTATCTTTTCCAATTTTTCGAAAACCCACCCACCCATCCCTTTAAATTTGGGTTCGGCCTCCCTCCTCCTCCATCAACAATTGCACCTAGCTCTCCTTCTACCCCTCTCCTTTCTTTTCTTTTGCTTGAGGACAAGCAATCCTCTAAGTTTGGTGTGTTTATCCGAGATCACTAAGATCATGGCTCCTAAAGAAAAACAACCCACTC
>NC_029788.2:77826016-77896037 GCF_000816755.2 Arachis ipaensis | reverse complement strand
TGTCTTTTGAATTTGTTGTTTAAGACTGTTAAAAATATGTTGGCTCGTGAAAGAATGATGAACATGAGACATGTTATTGATAATCTGAAAAATCATAAAAATGATTCTTGAAGCAAGAAAAAGCAGCAAAGAACAAAGCATTCAAAAAAAAAAAAGGAGAGAAAGAGCAAGCAGAAAAAGCCAATGACCCTTAAAACCAAAAGGCAAGGGCAAATGAAAAGGATCCCAAGGCTTTGAGCATCAGTGGATAGGAGGGCCTAAAGGACTAAAATCCTGGTCTAAGCGGCTAAACCAAGCTGTCCCTAACCATGTGCTTGTGGCGTGAAGGTGTCAAGTGAAAACTTGAGACTGAGCGGTTAAAGTCAAGGTCCAAAGCAAAAAGAAGAGTGTGCTTAAGAACTCTGGACACCTCTAATTGGGGACTTTAGCAAAGCTGAGTCACAATCTGAAAAGGTTCACCCAGTTATGTGTCTGTGGCATTTATGTATCCGGTGGTAATACTGGAAAACAAAGTGCTTAGGGCCACAGCCAAGACTCATAAAGAAGCTGTGTTCAAGAATCATCAAACTGAACTAATAGAATCAATAACACTATCTGAATTCTAAGTTCCTATAGATGCCAATCACTCTGAGCTTCAATGGATAAAGTGAGATGCCAAAACTGTTCAGAAGCAAAAAGCTACTAGTCCCGCTCATCTAACCCAACACAAAGGGTGTCCCAAATCAACTCAAGAGAGAGGATCTCAAACCAGTCGCCAGAGGATGGCTGGACTTCATTGGGCGTTCTCTGTTGCCCACTAGCAACCGTTCTGAAGTCACAGTTAAAAGAGCAGTGATGATCCATTGCATCATGATGGGGAAGGAAGTGGAGGTTCATCAACTGATTTCAACTGAACTCTACAAGATTGCTAACAAAAATTCAAAAGAGGCCAGGTTGGCTTATCCAAGCGTGATTTCTCTGCTCTGCAAGGACGCTGGAGTAAGAATGGGAATAACTGAATATATCCTAATTGAAAAGCCAATCACCAAAGCATCAATGAAAAAACAACAAGCACAGGAGGATCCCATCAAGAAGAGAGCACAGGAATTCCTCCCAGAGATCCCTCAAGCTGAATACTGGGAGTATCTTGAGACGTCCGCCACCAAGATACGGGAAGCTATGGAGAAAATAATAAAAGAACAGAAGGAACACAGTCAAATGCTGACCTATATGTTTAAAGAACAAGAGGAGCAGGGGCGTGACTTAAAGGAACTGAAGTGCCAAAAGTCTTCTCTTGTAGGACCAAGCACCCCAAGGATCAGAGGAACCCCCGTTTTCTGGACTTTACTATGAGTTGTGTGTTTTTCTGTAATTTCAGGTATTTTTCTGGCTGAAATTGAAGGAGCTGAGCAAAAATCTGATTCAGGCTGAAAAAGGACTGCTAATGCTGTTGGATTCTGACCTCCCTGTACTCAAAGTGGATTTTCTGGAGCTACAGAACTCGAAATGGTATGCTTCCAATTGCGTTGGAAAGTAGACATCCAGGGCTTTCCAGCAATATATAATAGTCCATACTTTGCACAAGGATAGACGACTTAAACTGGCGTTCAACGCCAGTTCTCTGCCCAATTCTGGCGTCCAACGCCAGAAAAGGATCAAAAGCTGGAGTTGAACGCCCAAACTGGCATAAAAACTGGCGTTCAACTCAACAAATGGCCTCTGCACATGAATTGATTAAGTCTCAGCCCAGCACACACCAAGTGGGCCCCAGAAGTGGATCTCTGCATCATCCATCATAGTCTACTCATATTTTGTAACCCTAGGCTATAGTAACCTTTAATCCATGCTCTATTGTTTATTTGCAATTCAACTGATAAACATAATTGACTTCCTGACTAAGATTTACAAGATAACCATAGATTGCTTCAAACCAACAATCTCCGTGGGATTCGACCCTTACTCACGTGAGGTATTACTTGGACGACCCAGTGCACTTGCTGGTCAGTGGTACGAGTTGTGAAAAGTGTGATTCATAATTCGTGCACCAGGAGGCAACCCAGCCATTGGCATCACTTCCTCTAGCATTTTGACCTATTGTTGATTTTATTTGTTTATATAAAGTTCATTGATACTAAGGTAAAGAGTCAATTGCATAAGTTTACAGGGTTACAGAAGGATTCAGCACACAAAACAGAGAAAAAGAGCTCACTGGCAAGAAAACGCCAGTAAGAGGCACAATTGGGCATTCAACGCCCAAAAGAAGCATTCACTGGGCGTTGAACGCCAGTAAGGATAGCTACCTGGGCGTTAAACGCTAGAAAGAAGCATCTTCTGGGCGTTGAACGCCAGAAAGAAGCTCCTTCTGGGCGTTTAACGCCAGATTTACAGCGTCCTGGGCATTCAAAAAAACGCCCAGTGACAAAGGAGTTCCTGGCGTTCAACGCCAGAAAGAATCAGCAGCTGGGCGTTGAACGCCCAGGAGAAGCAGCAATTGGGCGTTAAACGCCCAAAACATGCAGCGTTTGGGTGTTTAACGCCAGGATGGTGGGGAGGAGGTAAATTCGTTTTTACTTCATATTTTTCATTTTAATTTTAATTTTCATGTTTCAATTCATGATTTCTTGCATAAACATGTTACAAACCCTGATTTCTAAGAACCCTAATTTCTAAAAACCCTACTTTAAAAATATCAAATGTATGTTAATCCATAAACACAAACTCTTTTTCAATCCAATCCAACTCTTTTTCAAATTTTCCAAAACAAATCTATCTCTTTTCCTTCTAAAATCTTTTCAACTCATCAATATCTTTTTCAAATCTCCACGTTGTCTTTTTCAAAATCCAAATTTATCTTTTTCAAATATCTTCCATATCTTTTCAATTTTAAATCACATCTTTTCATATCATATTTTTTTTTAAAAAATCATATCTTCTATCTTATCTTTTTAATATTTTCGAAAATCCCACCCCCTCCCTTTTTAAAACCACATTCGGCCCCCCCTCTCATCCACCATTCGACACAAGCTCTCCTTCTACCCATCTGCTTTCTTTTCTTTTGCTTGCGGACAAGCAAACCTCTAAGTTTGGTGTGTTTATCCGTGATCACTAAACCATACCCACTAAGATCATGGCTCCTAAAGGAAAATAACCCACTCCAAGAGGCAAGAAAGAGAGTATTCCAAAACCACTTTGGAATCAAGGGAGGTTCTTAACCAAAGAACATTCAGACCATTACTACAAAATAATGGGTCTAAGATCAGTGATCCCGGAAGTCAAGTTCGATCTGAAAGAAGATGAATATCCGGAGATCCAAGAGCAAATTCGAAACAGGAACTGAAAAGTCCTAGCTAATCCTAAAACGAAAGTGGGAAGGAATATGGTTCAGGAATTCTATGCTAATCTGTGACAAACAGACAGGCAGAGAATATCTGGAACTGCCCTCTATGACTATCGAACTTTGGTTAGAGGAAAGATTGTTCACATCCACCCTGACAAAATCAAGGAGATCTTTAAGCTACCTCAGCTGAAAGATGATCTAGACTCCTTCAATAGGAGAATGATGAGAACAAACAAGGGCCTGGATAAGATTCTAGAGGATATATTCATCCCCGGAGCCAGGTGGACCACCAGCAGCAAGGGTGTCCCAAATCAACTCAAGAGAGAAGATCTCAAACCAGTTGCCAGAGGTTGGCTGGACTTCATTGGGCATTCTATATTGCCCACAAGCAACCGTTCTGAAGTCACTGTTAAAAGAGCAGTGATGATCCATTGCATTATGTTGGGAAAAGAAGTAGAAGTTCATCAACTGATCCCATCTGAATTTTACATACTTGCTAACAAGAACTCCAAGGATGCCAGGTTGGCTTATCCAAGCTTAATCTCTATGCTCTGCAAAGATGCTGGAGTAAAGATGGGAATAACAGAGTATATCTCAGTGGAGCAACCAATCACTAAAATCACAATGGAAAACAACAAATGCAGGATGACCCCACCAAGAGGAGGACGCAAGAATTCCTCCCAGAAGTCCCTCAATTTGAATATTGGGAACAGCTTGAAGCATCTGTTACCAAGTTGCAAGAATCTATGGACCAATTAAAGGAAGAACAGCAAAATCAAAACAGTATGCTCTGCAAACTGCTCAGGGAACAAGAAGAGCAAGGGCGTGACTTAAAGGAACTGAAGCGTCAGAAGTTATCTCTTGAAGGACCAAGCACTCCACAGACTAGAGGAACATCCACATCCCAAACTCAAGGTTGTTGAGCCCTAATCTTAGCCTTAACTCTGTGATAATTGTTTTATTTGAGTTCTACCTTAGTAGTTATAGTAGTAATTAGTAGTTATTTTATCTCTAATTAAGCTATAATTTATTTTTCTCATCATCATTAAACATGAATAAAATAGAATATTTTCTTTAGGATAAGGAGGCAATATTTTTCGAGTTTCTAATACAAGAAATTCTGATTAATTACATGTGGTGGCAATGCTTTCTGCCTTCTGAATGAATGCTTGAATAGTGCATATGTCTTTGGAATTTGATGTTCTTGAATGTTAAATATGTTGGCTCTTGAAAGAATGATAAACATGAGACATGTTATTGGTAATCTGAAAAATCATAAAAATGATTCTTGAAGCAAGAAAAAGCAGTGAATACAAAGCTTGTAAAAAAAAAGAGCAAGCAGGAAAAGCCAATAACCCTTAAAACCAAAAGGCAAGGGTAATAAAAAGGATCCAAGGCTTTGAGCATCAGTGGATAGGAGGGCCTAAGGGAATCAAATCCTGGTCTAAGCGGCTAAACCAAGCTGTCCCTAACTATGTGCTTGTGGTGTGAAGGTGTCAAGTGAAAACTTGAGACTGAGCGGTTAAAGTCAAGGTCCAAAGCAAAAAGACAAGTGTGCTTAAGAACCCTGGACACCTCTAATTGGGGACTTTAGCAAAGCTGAGTCACAATCTGAAAAGGTTCACCCAATTATGTGTCTGTGGCATTTATGTATCCGGTGGTAATACTGGAAAACAAAGTGCTTAGGGCCACGACCAAGACTCATAAAAGTAGCTGTGTTCAAGAATCAACATACTGAACTAGGAGAATCAATAACACTATCTGAATTCTAAGTTCCTATAAATGCCAATCATTCTGAGCTTCAATGGATAAAGTGAGATGCCAAAACTATTCGGAAGCAAAAAGCTACTAGTCCCGCTCATTTAATTAGAATCTGAGCTTCACTCAAAAACTCTGAGATATTATTGCTTCATGACTCATTTGTATTCTATTTTATTTGTCTAGTTGCTTGGGGACAAGCAACAGTTCAAGTATGGTGTTGTGATGAGCGGATATTTTATACGCTTTTTGGGGTTAATTTCATATAGTTTTTAGTATGTTTTAGTTAGTTTTTAGTTTATTTTCATTAGTTTCTAGGAAAAATTCATATTTCTAGACTTTACTATGAGTCTGTGTATTTTTCTATAATTTCATGTATTTTCTGGCTGAAATTGAGGGAGCTGAGCAAAAATCTTATTCAGGCTGAAAAAGGACTGCTGATGCTGTTGGATCCTGACCTCTCTGCACTCGGAATGGAATTTCTGGAGCTACAGGAGTCCAATTGACGCGCTTCCAAATGCGTTTCAAAGTAGACATCCAGGTCTTTCCAGCAATATATAATAGTCCATACTTTGCTCAAGGATAGACGACGTAAAGTGGCATTCAACACCAGTTTCATGTTGCAGTCTGGCGTCCAGCGCCAGAAACAAGTTACAAGTTGGAGTTCAACGCCAGAAACAGGTTGCAACCTGGCGTTGAACGCCCAAAACAGCCCAGGCACGTGAGAAGCTTTAGTCTCAGCCCCAGCACACACCAAGTGGGCCCCAGAAGTGGATTTCTCCACTATCTATCATAGTTTACTCATTTTCTGTAAACCTAGGTTACTAGTTTAGTATTTAAACAACTTTTAGAGATTTATTTTGTATCTCATGACATTTTAGATCTGAACTTTGTACTCTTTGACGGCATGAGTCTCTAAACTCCATTGTTGGGGGTGAGGAGCTCTGCTGTGTCTCGATGAATTAATGCAAGTATTTCTGTTTTCTATTCAATCACGCTTGTTCCTATCTAAGATGTTCATTCGCGCCTCATTATGTTGAATGTGATGATTTGTGACTCTCATCACCATTCTCAACCTATGAATGTGTGCCTGACAACCACCCCCGTTCTACATTAGATTAAATGAGTATCTCTTAGATTCCGTGATCGGAATCTCCGTGGTATAAGCTAGAATTCATTGGCAGCATCCTTGAGAATCCGGAAAGTCTAAACCTTGTCTGTGGTATTCCGAGTAGGATTCTGGGATTGGATGACTGTGATGAGCTTCAAACTCGCGAGTGCTGGGCGTAGTGACAGACGCAAAAGGATAGCAAATCCTATTCCAGTATGATCGAGAACCTACAGATGATTAGCCATGCGGTGACAGCGTACCTGGATCATTTTCACTGAGAGGAAGGATGGTAGCCATTGACAACGATGATCCACCAACACACAGCTTGCCATAGGAGGGACGTGCGTGTGTGAAAAAGAAGATAGGGAGAAAGCAGAGATTCAAAAGACAAAACATCTCCAAAACTCTAACATGTTCTCATTTACTGGATAACAAGTAACCTTTAATTCATGCTCTCTTGTTCATTTGCAAGTCAATTGATAACCACAAATTAATATCCTGACTAAGAGTTGCAAGGTAACCATAACTTGCTTCAAACCAACAATCTCCGTGGGATCGACCCTTACTCACGTAAGGTATTACTTGGACGACCCAGTGTACTTGCTGGTTAGTTGTGCGGAATTACATAGTGTGAAGTAATTTTCGTGCACCAATTATCAATTATGCTGAGTTTAATAATGTTGAGTTACTGATTTCTTAACCAAGACCAAAAAAGGAAAAAGTAAAATTGTTGGAATAAAAATGTCCTTAGATGGGAAGCAATAATAACTTAAATTAAAGAGAACAATAATAAACTGAAATACCTCAAATAATCATTAATTCAAATAATAATCTGTAACATGGAATAATTCATAAGCCAACTGGGCAACATCTGTAGATACGAATAAAAGCATTAAAGTAAAAGTAGCATAGAAACATAAATTAAAGTAAATATTAAACCAAGATCGAGAGTCACTCTTAAAAACTAAGAGAAGTCCTAAATCCTAATCCTAAGAGAGAGAGGAGAGAATCTCCCTCTCAAAACTAAATCTAAATCATGGAAAGTAATAAAAATGCGAGCTCTCTCTGAATGGATGCATTCCCCCACTTTATAGCCTCTAATCTGTGTGTTCTGGGCTGAAAAATGGGTCAAAAGCAGCCCAGAAATCACTCTCTACAATTTCTGTTACGTTCATATCGCGGGCAAGTGACGCGGAGGCGTCATCCATGCGGCCGCACGGATTGCTTTCCTGCCAGGTCACGCGTCTGCGTGATCCACGCGTTTGTGTCACCTGGCGTCGGGGCAGCTATAGCAAATTATATATCAAATTGAAGCTCCGGACATTAGCTTTCCAACGCAACTAGAACCGCGTCGTTTGGACCTCTGTAGCTAAAGTTATAGCCATTTGAGTGCGAAGAGGTCAGGCTCGACAGCTTAGTAATTTCTCCAACTTCTTGTATTCCTTCCACTTTTGCATGCTTCCTTTCCATCCTCCAAGCCATTCCTGCCCTGTAATCTCTAAAAACACTTAACACACATATCAAAGCATCTAATGGTAATAAGAGAGGATTAATAATAAGCAAATATAAGATCAAAGAAGCATGTTTTCAATCATAGTACAAAACCAGGAAGGAAAATGTAAAACATGCAAATAGTATGAATAAGTGGGTAAAGAGTTGATAAAAACCACTCAATTGAGTACAAGATAAACCATAAAATAGTGGTTTATCAGCCGACTTTTCCTTTATGGTGGCAGAAAGATCGGGTAGTTCTTAAGTATCCCTGGGAAAGTTTAGATGAAGTAAAGCAGGCCTTTGTGGGTGTTTTAGAGGAGCATTGGGGGGAGCTTCCTCACCTGGACACTAAAAGGTTTTTAGGGGACCCCGCTCTTCTCCGTTTTGAGCTAGGTAGTGTCCGACCTTATCTTTCATATTGCTTTTCTTTTATTGATTGTAAACTTTTTTCATTATCTATTGTGTGACTGATTTGCTGGCTTTGTTTCAGAGATGTTGTCTTCGTCGGATTCAATGAAGATGTTCTGCAAGGAAAAAAAGGCAGTGACTGCCCAAAATTTGTCGAAGAATTTGTTAGAGGAGAGCTCTTCATAGTTACCTCCGAAGAAGCCGGCATCTGATCCTCAGGGGCCGAGGAAAGTCATGCCGACCCCTAGAGTTTGGACGATTTCTTATGATCCGCCCCCGGCGACCTTTGGTGTTGCCTCTTCCCCTATTTTTGCTAGTCCTCCTCCTAAAAAGCCAAGGACTGTTGGTCCTTATGTTCTGGATGATAAGGAGTTTGATGGTGTGGCTTTTGCCACGGAGCTGATTGCCCCTTATGGCATGGTTCCTCTTGACGACGTGTCGATCCTTCACTATCTAGACTTTATATCTAGTAATAGTATCTGGATGGCCAATCTCAGTGTGACCTTGTCCCGAGTTGTCAGTGAGTCTCCAGTCTGTGCTACTAAGGCTTTTTTGGGGGATGCTAAGGCTGATTATGATAGGATGAAGGGTTTAAAGGAGGAATTTGAGGCCAAAGCTGTTGGGTTGGAGCTTGAAGTTGAGAGGGAAAAGGCTTGTGCTATTGTCGCAGAGGCAGCTGCTAATCTGGCCGAGGAGATGGCTAAAAAGTACAAGCAGAGCTATACTCGGACTATGACGAGCTGTTGGAAACTAGGGAGAGGCTGCAGTCTGCTCAAGATGACTATGCCGAGCTTCAGGGCCACATGGTAAGTAGCATGACTGTTTTGTATGAAAATCTGAAGGCCCAAGCCCAGGTTCTTGCCCCCGATGCCGACCTCTCTTTGTTTTGCATGGATAATATTGTGGAGGAGGTCAAGATTGTGCCTGCCCCTGATGATGACGACGAGGGTCCTCCCCTTGTACCACCGGCTAAGGTTTCTACAGCTTCAGCTACTGCAGCGCTTTTTGCCGACTTGGTCCCTCCTAAATCTGAACCTGACTTGGAGATTCTGAATGGCCCGGATGGAGTAGTTGGAGCCACCCCCATTTCAATGATCCCTCCTTCTTCTCAGGATGCAGCTACTGACGTGGCTTTGGATCCTTTATGACTTTCTCTTGTATCTTTTATTACCTACTGTTATGGTCTGACCTGTGGACCTTTTAAACTGTGGTTCTATATTTTGGTAGTTTTTTGACACTTCCTTAGTTGCCTCTTGGCAACTTTTATTTTTAATTAAAACACTTTTAACTCTCCGGTTGCCATTGGGCAGCCCTTGAGCTTTTAATGCTTTAACTTTTGTGTTTCAATTTGTCTGAGTGATGCATCAATTTGGGATGAGGTGCTGGTATTCAGAGGTTGTTCTTTCAACCCTTATATGGTTTTTGTGTTCTCTGACGATGTGGTCCCTTCATGGATTCTGGATACCCTAGGATGTAGGTGCTCAGGATTCCTTGGTTTAACACCCTTCGATATGGTATTTGCCTTATGGATTTCCCTCTTTGCCTTTTGAACCATGCCTTTTCTTTGGCTGCGTTGACAACCTTTTTTATTCAGTTATGTTGTCTTTGGGATTTGCCGTCCAGGCTTTCTCAATCGAGTTCAAAACAACTTTTTAGGTAGTGTTCTCATGTGGAACCTTTTCTTTTTAGTTTGTTTGGATGACTTTTTAGCCTTCTTCCGACTTGTGCTTTTGCTTTTTAAGTAATGTCTTTTTTCAAGACTTGTACCTTTCAGCTAAGCACTTCTGGCCTAGGTCTTTCAACCTTTTTTGGCCTTTGTGCGGTGTTGTTCCCTTTTTAGTGACTCTTTCATTGGTCCGACTTCTCTGTCGGGCCTTCTTCAAGTTATTTTTAGCAATCCCATTTTTAGTCCGACCTCGTTAGGTTGCTTTATATGGGTTACTTTTTATAACTTCTTGTATTAATTCATGCTTTACTATTTCACCTTGCCGACCTTTCTTGGTCGGACGATGAATTTTGCGTTTATGACCGTAAATTAATGCGTCTTGGTAGGAAACTTTCTTAGGGAACCTTAAAATTTTATTCAAGTAATAAGATAAAAAATACAAGTAGGAGTGTGTGAATGCGAGTTCTTACCCTTCTAGTTCGGGTAGCTTTTAGATCTTGGCCTGGGGCCTCATTAAAAAGAGTGCTCCATGGCCTTAGATCTTTTTTCTAGCTATAGTACCTTCTTAGGTTACAGGCATGCCATGACCTTGGTAGCTCTCGCCCTTCAAGGTCGGCCACCCTATAGTAACCTTTTCCTAGTACTTCTGTAACTCAGTATGGACCTTTTCAATTGGCTGCTAGCTTCCCTTCTCCTGACCGACCTATTCCAATATCATTTCAGATTAAGATGAGATCGTTGGTGGCGAAGCTTTGCTGAATTACCTTCCGATTATACTAATAAACCACTATTTTATGGTTTATCTTGTGCTAATTTAAGTGGTTTTTATCAAATCTTTGCACCCATATTCATACAATTGTATGATTTTACAATTTCTTCCTAGTTTTATTCTATGGTTAAAAACTTGCTTCCTAGGCCTATAAATTGTGTATTTTAATTCCCGTTTATACCATTCGATGTCGTGATCTGTGCGTTAAGTGTTTTCAGACTTTATAGGACAGGAATGGCTTAGAGGATGGAGAGGAAGCTTGCAAAAATGGAAGGAACGCGAAAAAATAAAGTTTTGAGAAGCTGGCAGCGACGCGTACGCGTGGATGACGTGTACGTGTGCCTAGCACAGAAGACAAGTGACGCGTACGCGTGACTTACGCATACGCGTGACATGTGCCACGTGCAGAAAGTGCAGAAAGCACTGGGAGCGATTTATGGGCTCCTTTTTGGCCCAGTTCTAATCCCGAGAACACAGAATAGAGGCTGCAGAGTGGGGGAATCATTTATCATCAGTTCATTCACATAATTTTAGGTTTTAGATGTAGTCTTCTAGAGAGAGGCTCTCTCCTCTCTCTAGGATTTAAGATTTTAGGTTTAGCTTTTCTTAATCTCAGATTTCTATTTTACTTTGATTTAACGTTTCTTCTACTCTTATTAGTTCTAGAACTTTAATTCATCTATTTCTCTTGTTGGTTTATTTATTTCCCCAATTTGGTTTATGAACCCTCCATGTTAGATTTGATTTTATATTTAATGCAATTTGAGGTATTTCATGTTTATTGCTTCTTGCTTTAATTGTTATCATTGATGCTTGCAATTGTTGGTTTTAGATTTTACATTCCTTATTACTTTTCTATGTCTTTATATTGTGCCTTTGGTTGAGTAATTGGAGACTCCTGAGTTATCAAACTCATTGTTGATTGATAATTGAAAGTTGCTGATTGATTTGGATCCTTCTAAAGCTAGTCTTTCCTTAGGAGTTGACTAGGACTTAAGGAATCAATTTGATTCATCCACTTGACTTCCTTCATAGTTAGAGGTTAACTAAGTGGTAGCAATGAACAATTCTCATCACAATTGATAAGGATAACTAGGATAGGACGTCTAGTTCTCATACCTTGCCAAGTTGTTGATTTAATTCTTGTAATTTGTTTTTCTTGTTTCTTATTCAAAACCCCAAAAAGATACTTTTCCATAGCCAATAATAAATACACCTTCCTACAATTCCTTGAGAGACGACCCGAGGTTTGAATACTTCGGTTATTATTTTTATTGGGTTTGTTACTTGTGACAATCAAATTTTTGTATGAAATGATTCTTTGTTGGTTTAGAAACTATACTAGCAACGAGGATTTATTTGTGAAATTCTTTACTAGCAAGAATCCGTTCATCAAAATGGCGCCGTTGCTGGGGAATTGCAAACGTGTGCCTTATTATTGGTTATTGTGAATATTGTGAATAATTTTGGTTTTTCGTTTCTTTGTTAGTGTTTCTAGTTTTAGGAGTTTATTTTCATTAATTTTTATTAGTTTTTTTTTCTCTTGCTACTATGAATTCTCACCCCTTTGGCTATGAGTTTGGTTACAATCATGTTATGGGAAGAGAAAATTACAATGAGAGCTTGGATCAAGGATGGGACAATCAAAGATGGGAGAAGCCACAAGGATTTGATCAACCCTCTTGGCAACAACCACCTCCAAGGTATTATCAACAACCATTCTATGATGCTTACCAAGACAATGGTTATGGTGGACCTCTTCGTGACAATCAACACCCCACCACAATATACCTATGAACCTCCTCCTCAACATAGCTTTGAACCACCATACTCACGAGCCCCCCTACTACCAAACACCCTCATATGATCCTAATTCGTATCCACCATACCAACCACCTTATGAGCCATATGAACCATATATGGAACCACCCCAATTCCAACCCAACTACTCCCAAGAACCACCACCTCCATACACACCTTGTCCATATCCATCAACCCAAGAGGCATATGATCCTAATTATAGAATCCAAGCAGAACAAGAGTCAAGGGATCATGTCAAGGAAACACTGGATAAATTTCAAGCAACTTTTCATCAATTAGAGCAAGTGGACATCCGGAAAGTACACGAAGCTTTCATGGCTAAAGCATCTCAACCTGAGAACAAGGAATTAAAGTGTGTTGTGCAACAAGTAGAAAAGATGGAGAGTGTTGAACCACCACAACCTTATTCTGATGAATCACCCTCATATCATGAACCTTTCCTCCCAAGTAATGAACACTCATACCTACCCCAATCTTCAATGAATAATACTCTAAATGTTCTTCTTCAAGGACAAAGAAAGATGCAGAGAACAACACAAGAGTTTATAGCTACCTTGATCGAGGTAGTAGGTAATTTAGCCTCTCTGCGCTTCGATACTCAAAGCACTCCCATGGCTACATGTGGAGAACCAATAGAAGAACGTAGCATAAAGGAGACACTAGAAACTACGGTGGACAATAAGGAACGTGGCTTTGTATTGGAACAGGTAGAGGAAGCCATAATGGTTGAAGAGGAAGAAGTGGTTGAAGACTTAGGAGACGCTGAACCTCCATGGGAATCTAGAGTTGCAGAGTATTCCTCCAAGAAGATTGAAATTGATGTCAAGAAGGCCAGTGCACAACCTCCATGGCATATTCCTTATGAAGACTTGGATGGGATAGATCAAGAAGCAGGTTCCCTTGGTGATGAGGATCATGAATCAAGTCCTCCTAGTGATGAATCTACATCCGCAAATGAACTCCATGAATATGAAAACCCTTCTCTGATTGAGTCTGAGAAAGATGTGGAAGCGGAAGTCCTTCGTAAGGGTTGGACGGGAGTTGAGTACGTTTTGTCAAGAACGTTGGAGACTTCTCCACCTAGGTTGCCATCTACTCCTTCATTTGAGTGGGTAAGGCTTGTCGCTATTCGCCTTACCATTCCACTTGAATATGGTATTCTTAAAACGGATGGTCAACTAAGGAGACTTTATGGAATTAAGCGTAAGAGAAGGATGTTTAGTGGTTGGAGCTGCAAATCAAGGCTCATCAAGGTTGATACCTCAAGAACTAAATGCAAGGGTGGAATTAGTGAACATTTGGTTGGATCTAAGTGCAGAATTTGGTATTGCATTGAGAATTCAGACTGTCTGTCACCCGATTGAGACAATTATGATCAACTTACAAATGGGTGTAGATACAAGATTTGGGATCTGGGCATACAAGAGGATCAACTTTGGGAGCTCAAAGCTTGTGAAGAACTCCATCAAAACTTGATGCACGGAAAACTTGTCTCATAACAAATTTCTAACCCAATGAAAGGGGTTTATTTGTTCATAGCTCTGGAAAATGAAAACAAAGATGGAGAATACATGATGAAACTAGAAGTGCAGAGAAAGTAAAATACAGAGAGTAGTTCTATGCCCCGAGGCTCCCTATAATTTCCAACTCTCAATTTATTTCAAAGCTACTCCTATATATACTACTCTTCTGTTCTTCTAGTTGGCTCTTCAAGTCTTGGGTATGGGCCTTTGGATCTTGAGTTTGAAGCAGTTCTCTTCTTCATTGGGCTTGGCTTTACTTGCAGAGAGAAAGTGTGAAGTGGGCAGAGACTTTAGCTCAGGACGTTAGTGGTGTTAACGTTCAGTGAAAATATGGGTTCGAGAACGTTAGTGACAATCACCTTTTTCACTAACGTTCCTCACCCAAGTAAGAGCCACGTTATCTTCAACGTTAGTGGCACAAACATTGCCACTAACGTTGCCTCTTTGTCCTTCGCACACGTTATTGGGACTTGCCTTTCCCAATAACGTTGAGAAGTCTCCCCCTTTCCTACGTTAGAGTCCATGTAAACTTAGTTAACGTGGCTCTTTTAACGTAGGCTTGCCAACCTTCGAGAACATTAGTGACACTTACCATTGTCACTAACGTTCCAATGTGCCCCTATTTCTCACGTTAGAGTCCACGTTAACTAGGTTAACGTGGCTTCTAACGTGGCCAGGCTAGCCATCTCCAACGTTAGTGACAAAGTTGAGTGTCACTAACGTTGGCTCCTCATTCCCTTATCCACGTTAGCTTCCACGTTAACTAAGTTAACATGGGAGTTAACGTGGCTCATAGTGGCTTATGTGGGCTAATTCCAACGTTAGTGACAATGTTGGGTGTCACTAACGTTGGCGATCACCTCTCTTCTTCACGTTAACTTCCACGTTAACTTAGTTAACGTGGGAGTTAACGTGGCTTATTGGGGCTTGTGTGGGTTCCTTCCAATGTTAGTGACAATGTTTGGTGTCACTAACGTTGTCGACCACTTTGTCTCCTCACGTTAGCTTCCACGTTAACTAGGTTAACGTGGAAGTTAACGTGGCTTATTGTGACATGGCCAATGTTAGTGACAAAGTTGAATGTTACTAACGTTGGCTTCCCCTTTACTTCTTAACGTTAGAGGCCATGTTAACTAAGTTAGTTAATGTGGCAACTAACGTGGCCACTTATGAGCTTGGTCCAACGTTAGTGATAATGTTAAGTGTCACTAACGTTGGCTCTATTTCCTTTCTTCCACGTTAGAGTTCACATTAACTTAGTTAACGTGACTCTTAACGTGGGCAATGATGGCTTCGAGAGCATTATTGGCAATTACTTTTCTCATTAACTTTGCAAGTTACTCCCATTCTACGTTAGTGTTAACGTTAGTGTAACTAACGTAGCCATTAATGTGGTTCTTCTTTGCTTCCTTTGTCCTGAAATCAAGCAATAAAGTGCATCAAAGTTCTAGTCCAAGTCATGGGAAATGCAACATCCAATTTGTCCTTAAATTCATGCAAAATCCTCATGAAATCATGTAAAGTGCATAATGTATGCTTGAATCAAGATTAAGTGAATATCTACCCAAAACTAGCTTATTTCCTAAGGAAATGCATGAAACTACCCTAAAAACAGTAAAGAAAAGGTCAGTGAAACTGGCCAAAATGCCCTGGCATCACAACACCAAACTTAAAGCTTGCTTGTCCCTAAGCAAGTACTGGAACAAGAGAATGATGAATGGAATACCAAGAGAAATGGGTCATTCTTGTGGAAGTCATGTCCCTGGTTTTATGGTGGTTTCATGCATAGCAACTTAGGTTCATTCCTGGCTTTCAGACCTTTATCATGTCCTAGAATACTCACTGTGATTGCATCCCATGAGATTTTTATTCGTTGATCCTTTTGTTGTTATTTCAGGGCTTATTTTTGTTCTTAAGCTAAGTGCTCTGTAAGGGGGCAACTCTTTAAAATAAGCTTTCAGCCAACACTCCCGAACCAGTTAGTTCAAGGTGCTAGGTGTTGAAGCACCCCTAAGGACTTACTTGCTCAAGTATCTCCCCCATACATACACACCACAGGCACATAGTTTATTTATTTTCTTTTCTTGAGACCTTGGTGTCCAGCACCTCTTTGGGTTACTAAATGCTCTGTAGTGAAGGTTACTCTTGATAGTGGACTTTCAGCTGATAATCCCAAGTTAGTTAACCCAAGTTACTAAGTGATAAGGCACCCCTAAGAGCTTATTCATCCAAGTAGATCCCTCACACAGGAGCACCACAAACACATGCCTCAAGATTAAAACCATTGGTGCCTAGCCTTATTGCTTACTCTTTTTCTTTTATTTTTCAACCTTTATTATTCTTTCCCGTTTTCTTATTAGGATCTTCTTATTTAGCTAGTCTCATGGGGTGTTCCTCAAGCACAGTATTCATGACAGATAGTTGTCCTCCCACCTTCTGGTTGAACCAACTTAGCTAACTTATGATCACACCATAAACTCATGAACTTGCTCCATAGTATGAACTCCTCTCTGGTCTTTAGAAACACTCATTCTTTTTTCATTTGATTTAAAGGGACAAACATACAAGTAAGCAAAGTAAGGATGCAGTGACATAAAGACTAGTAAACATAGACCTCTTCAACACAAAAACTTAAAAGACAGAATTTAAAAAGGTTCAAACTATTATGGAAGCATGTTCTATTTCATACAAGATCTTCCTTATTCAAAGCATAGAAAAAGATGGACCAAAGAAGGAACTCCACCACCTTTTACTCATGTGGTTGCCCATGCTCTCCTCCTTGCTTGTCCTCCTTGTGTCCCTCTTGATTGCTCGTACTCCCACTCCCTTTGCTTTTTCCAATCAGCTTCTTCCAGAAACCACCATCTTCCATCTTCATACCTCTCCCAGTCAGCTGCTATAACACAGATGTCAGTCACGATCTCAGTGAGCTCATAATTGTCTTGGCTTTTACTTATCCTTGTATGATAACTGGGCTCATCAAAATGTGGTGATTTCAGGTGAAGAGCTCTTGTTATAGCATTTGGGCTGAAGTCCACCTCCTTTCCTCTTACATAACTTTTGAAGGTTGGGGCCCTGGTTTTGTCTTCTCTCACCACATTTGCGTAGAACTCTTTGATGAGGTTTTCATTGATCTTCCCCTCTGGATTAGTGAGCCTTTGCCACCCTCTTTTTTTAATTTTCTCCCGAATCTGTGGACATTCATCTTCATTGAATTGGAAGGTTAACTCGGGCAATATCTTTTAGAGCTTGATCTGCTCAAATTCTCGTTCATGGAAGGCAGTTTTGAATCTCTTCTCATCGAAAAGAATGCTCTCCATTGGTTCCTTCCTTTTTTGCCTCTTGGAGCTTGATGATGCCATGAATTTGAGTTGCTGTGTGAAGAGATTGGAAGGTACGGATAGATGAAGAATTAGGTTGGTTGGGACAAGGTGTGAAGTGTGAGAAGTAGCACTTTGGGTGTGAGAGAGAGTACGGACTAGGATTCACTTATATAGGGAGGTGAGGAAGAGATGAAAGGTGTGGATTGATGGGGTTGGTGTATGATGAACGGATGGGGTTTTGTATGGAATAAGCACGAGGATTACCAACTTTATGATGGGGTTGGTTCAGTTTCCAAGTTTGTTCTTCTTCCAATGTTGCATGGCAACCATTCCCAATGCATTCCCCCTTGAGGTACGTGTGTAGTACCCTCTTCATGAAGTGGCCGAACCCTTCTCATTTAATTGTCCAATCAATCCCCTTCAATGCTCCTTTCCTTTTCCTAAAAAAGATAAAAGAAGAAAAGTAAGAATTAATATCATAAAAAAAAGGTCAATTTAAATTTTACGGCTAGAATAATAAAATGAAGAAAAGATTTTGTTTATTCATGAACTCTAACTAACTAACTAACTGTGTATCCTTATATGCACATTGGTGGCACCATGGGATGACACCAAACTTAGTTTGGAGCACTTTGATGAAAAGTTCTGTTCAGTGATTGTGTCTCCCTGGTTCTTGAAACTGGCTCACACTTCCTCCTTGAACACCTTGTTGTCTTGAATCTCCTTGCCTATGCCTTCAAGTAGATTCTCAATCCTTGAGAGTCTGTCATCAAATGATTGTAGATCGGGATTAGATGTGGAAGGATGAGGTAAGTTATTTTGGTTTTGATGTGGATGTGGAGAGGTGTTGTTATTGGGGTGTTGATATGGTCTAGATGTGAAGTGTTGGTGGCTTGCATTGTTGAGATTTGGGCATCTTTGATCAAGGCTTTGGTCTTGTTGATTTCCCCACCCAAAGTTTGGGTGATTCCTCCATCCAGGGTTGTAGGTCTTGGAGTATGGATCATGGTTTTGCCTAGGTGAATTCCCAATGTAGTTGACTTGCTCCTGACTTTCCTCTGCTTCTTCATTCACTCTTTCTTAGGTTGTTGATGAAGTGGAGATTGCTACTACTTGGTTCCTCTCCATCTTCTTGGTGAGGTCAGCTAGCTGCTGGGTAATGAGCTTGTTTTGGGCCAGCAGAGCATCTACATTATTTAGCTCCATTACTCCTCTTGTGTTCCCTCTTTCGGAAGCATAGAAATAGTCATTCTCTGCTACTATTTCAATGACATCTATGGCTTCCTCAATGGTCTTCTTCTTGTTCAAAGATCCTCCGGATGAATGGTCTACTGCCTTCTTTGATTCATATGACAGGCCTTCATAGAAAATATGCAGTTGCACCCATTCGTTGAACATATCTGGTGGGCACCTCCTTGTTAGGTCCTTAAACCTCTCCCATGCTTCATAAAGAGTCTCACCATCTTGTTGCCTAAAAGTTTGGACCTTAGCTCTCAGCCTATTGATTCGTTGAGGAGGGTAAAATCTTGCTAAGAATTTGTTCACCACATCCTCCCAGGTTGTCAAGCTCTCCCTTGGGAAAGACTCCAGCCACTTGGCTGCCTTATCCTTGAGTGAGAATGGAAATAAGAGCAGTCTATAGGTGTCAGGATGAACACCATTAGACTTTACTGTGTCACAAATTCTCAGGAAGGTGGTCAGATGTTGATTGGGGTCCTCTTGGACACTCCCTCCGAACGAACAGTTGTTCTGAACAAGGGTGATGAGCTGTGGTTTTAGTTCAAAATTGTTGGCATGGATGGTTGGCTTTTGAATGCTACTTCCACAATTTCCTAGGTTCGGATTGATGTAAGAGCCTAAAACTTTTCTATCCTCCCCAGCATGATTTGCAAAGGAAGTTGAAGCCCTGCTTCTTCTCCCTGTCATACAACCAACAAGTACAAGCAAAGAGAATAGGTGCAGAAAGTATATCTGTCAGAATTACTGTTAGTGTGAGTGATGCAATATATCAAACAGTTAGTGGGTTAGTGAAATAAATGGTAAATAACAAAGAAAAAGTAGGGGGAAGGGAAAAAAATTAACTAAAACAGAAAGTAAATGACTCAAACAGAAAATTAAATCAAACAAAAATAAAATGCTCAATCTAGTTATCCTCCAATTTAATCATTGTTGATGCACAATCAATCCCCGGCAATGGTGCCATAAACTTGATGCACGGAAAACTTGCCTCATAACAAATTTCCTTTGGCAAGTGTACCAAATTTGTCGTCAAGTAAAAACTCACAATAGAGTGAGGTCGAATCCCACAGGGATTGAATGATCAAGCAACTTTAATTAGAGGAATGTTCTAGTTGAGCGAATCAGAATTTGAGTTGAGAATTGCAGAGAATTAAATGGCGGGAAAGTAAATAACAGAAAAGTAAATGCTAGAAATAAGAGCTGAATGTAGATGACGGAAAGTAAATTACAGAATCTTAAATGGAAATGGGGAAATTGCTCATAAAAGTAAATGACAGAAATTAAAGAGAATGGGTCCTAGTTTCTTCACGTTAGCTTCCACGTTAACTAGGTTAACGTGGGAGTTAACATGGCTTAATGTGCTTTGGCCAACGTTAGTGACAATGTTGAGTGTCACTAACGTTGGCTTCCCCCCTTTCTTCTTACGTTAGAGGCCACGTTAACTAAGTTAACGTGGCAACTAACGTGGCCACTTATGAGCTTGGTCCAACGTTAGTGATAATGTTAAGTGTTACTAACGTTGGCTCCATTTCCTTTCTTCCACGTTAGAGTTCACGTTAACTTAGTTAACGTGACTCTTAACGTGAGCAATGATGGCTTCGAGAGCGTTATTGGCAATTACTTTTCTCATTAACTTTGCAAGTTACTCCCATTCCACGTTAGTGTTAACGTTAGTGAAACTAACGTAGCCAGTAATGTGGTTCTTCTTTGCTTCCTTTGTCCTGAAATCAAGCAATAAAGTGCATCAAAGTTCTACTCCAAGTCATGGGAAATGCAACATCCAATTTGTCCTTAAATTCATGCAAAATCCTCATGAAATCATGTAAAGTGCATAATGTATGCTTGAATCAAGATGTAAGTAAATATCTACCCAAAACTAGCTTATTTCCTAAGGAAATGCATGAAACTACCCTAAAAACAGTAAAGAAAAGGTCAGTGAAACTGGCCAAAATGCCCTGGCATCAAAGCTTGGGGATGTTACTTGGAATAGATAGAGCTTATTGGAAGTCCAAGCATTGGTGGCAGTTTCAAGATGAGTTCAAGCACAAGCCACCATGACAAGGAGCTCACCAAATGTCCAACCTAAGGACTTTAACTAAAAATGCTAGGTGGGAGACAAACCACCATGGTATGATCGTTCCTTTCTAGTCTTAGTTTTATTTTATTTTGTTTTTCACTGCATTCATTCATAATTCCTGCATAATCATCTGCATTCTGCATTCTACATTCTGCATTAAAAAAAAGCCAAACCACGCATGAGCGTAGGCCACGCGTGAGCGTAGGCCACGCGTGGGCGTCGATACCAATTCGGTGCCTCCATCCAACGAACAGAAAGTTGTGATGGAATCGTGTGGCTGGTGTGCAAAAAGCATAATTTGGGTCACTCGTACGCGTCAATTTCAATTCTAGCACACCACGCGTGGGCGTGCACGATGCGCACGTGTCGCATGGAAAATTTTGTCCCCTTCAATTTGAATAGAGAGTTGTGCCAAAATGACGCTGGAATCGTGCGTTTTGCACGATTTCGGCCGCGTATGCGTGTTTCATGCGTACGCATCGTCTTCGTTTATCTCCTTCTACATGTTCGCGTCTATGACGTGTATGCGTCGATGCATTTTTGCCTCATCCATGCTCACGCATGATCCACGCATACGCATGGATTTGATTTCATTAACCCATTCGCGTCGCCCAATCTTCCTCCCTCAACATTCCAATTTCTTCTCTTCCCTCCATTGCCACCCTCACCACCACCAACATCCCATCATTGCTTACCATCAGTGACCCCGGACCGCCGCTGACCGCCCCTCCCTCTCCCTCCTTTCTTCCTCTCTTCTTCTCCTTATTCCTCCTTTCACCACCCCTCCTGCGTTTACAAGACCGTCGCAGACAGCCCCTTCACTGCCGTGCCACCGCCATCTCCGGGTGACCTGGTTCCTCCACTTCCTTTCCCAATTCTGTTACTGCACCCCCCCAGGTTTCCCTGCTTCCATCTTTGCCTTTCAGCTATTCATCTGTTCAATTACGTTAGTTAGCTTAGTTTGAATGTTGTTAGAATTAAGATAGTTAGAGATGCATGTTATTAGTTGATTTAGGTGGTTAGGTAGCTAGGATGTGGTTAGTGGATTGAGGTCTGATAGTTACTCTGTTCCTGCTGTCTGAGACTGGTTATTCTTCTCTGTTTGTAATGCTGATTTGACCCTGTGCTTAAATCGATTACTTGATGCCACTGGCTGCTCTTTGAAACACACATAGTCTGAATTGTGTTTGCAGTGATGATGATGTTGGTATTCTGTAATGCTTTCCATGCTGCATATGCCTGATTGGTTATGAAATACTTGCTTATTGCTGTCTTGCTGGCTCATTTGTTTAATTCTTATGAATTTATAGTTGGCATGGTGTTTTTAATTGTTAATGAATTCATAGGAAATCCTATTTGATTGATTGAGTTTGGGAAATAACCAATTGTTTCATTCTGCCTAATGAGGCCTAAAGTTACATGAATTTCCTTATTCTTCATGCTAATTGACATATATTGAAATTCATGTGCTTATTGAAATTGATAGCTTACTGAATGGTTCATGTTGCTATTTTTTTTTCTGGAATTCACTTTGAATCATCCACTGCTCCATTTCAATGTCCATTTCAATCCCGCACTTACATGTTCGAACTCAACTGTGCTTGCTGCTGCTTACCTCAGTGTTTTGATGCTGTTTTGGTTTATAATTTGCCTTGAGTTTCTATGGATTGAATGGTCTGTTCCTATTTGAAAATATCCCTTTTGTTTATATGACATTTTAGTTGCTGGTTTTGCCCAAATTGTTCTGAGATTCACCTGAGTTGCTGATTCTGTTTGGAATCAAGCTTGAATTGTTGATTCTGCTGTTTGATTTTTCAGGAATGTTCCTTTTACTGCCAGAATGCTGCCCAATTTTTCTGAAAATTGTTTCACTTAACTTCCACTCATGAATTGACTTTAGTGCTTTTGAAATTGTGATTTGTTTGGTTTAAACCAAAGCCAATTCATGGGTTGATGGGTTGGCATTTCTATTCCTTTTGGTTCCCTTTCTACTTGAAATGCATTGTTGATGATTTTATTCTTCTTAATGCTTCTTTCCTTACATGTTTTAACATCAATGATTTGTATTGTCTGCTTGAATGTGAGCTTGCTTGTTCTCCAATTTTTTGAACTTCTTTTAGCTAGGAATTACATTACCATGCCACTAATTTTAACCTACTTTTCTAACTCATGACTTCATTGACTTTCTAACTTTTCTCTTAGTTTTAAACTAACTCTTTTCACTCCTTTTAAGGCATGATAATTGTTGTTGCTTAACAAACAAGCGTCTCACTATTATTGCAGGAATTCTTGGTTTTTGTTTTGATTGTTGTCTGCATTCTGTTTTCTTGCTTTCTAAGAGTTCATTTCTTTGGGTCAACTCATGAGTGTGTTTCAATCTCCTTTTGTTTCTGGCCTCCTGTCTGTTTGCTTCTTACCTGCTTTCCCTTCTTCTGCTTTATTTGTTAATCTATATCCTGGGATTTCTGTTTTTCAGGATGACTGATCCGAAAGGAAGAGGCATGGCTAAGGCCAGTTCCGGTAAGAGGAAAAAAGGCCAGTCATCCGTAACTCTAGCGGATGTTCTATCGGATGAATCTTGGCAAGAAAAGAACTTCACTGATGAAGAAAAAGATGATCAAATTGTGCCTGCTACTGACCAAGTTAAATTTGCAAATCTCTACTGTGAACTTAAGTTTCCGGTCTTTGTGAAAAAAAGGCACCTCTACTTGGAACAGACACTCAAAATACCAACCAAATTAAAGAAGTACACTGAAGAGCAGATTAAACAGAGAGGTTGGGTATTTCTGGAGAAGATCTGACAGAGGTTAATGCATCATGGGTCCTAGAGTTCTACTGTAACTATTACAAGACCACCCTTGATGCAGTGCAGCTTAGGGGGGAGCAGATCTTGGTCATAGAGGAGGCGATAGAGGATATCCTCCACTTTCAGCCTAAAATAGATGATGCAGATGGTTATCAGAAGGCTGAAGAGTCCATTAGATTTATGAGTTTTGATTGGGATGTTGTCAAGCGTATCATAGCCATTGATCCTGATGTTCCGTGGGCTTTGGGAAAGTCAAAATTAACTCCACGGGGCATCAAGATTATTTATCTCAATAATGAGGCTAGGCTGTGGCAGCAAATACTGAGTAATTATGTTATGCCTAGCACTCACGAGTCAGAGGTGCCAGCTGCTATGATCATCCTCATTTGGTGCGTTATGGAAGGAAAAGACCTATACCTTCCACAGTTCATCAGAAAGTACATGTCTAGAGTACATGTCTAGAGACCATGTCAGAGGCACTCGCCATTCCCCTATTTGATCACCCAGATGGCTTACTGAGCTGAGGTGCCTTGGGAGCCAGAGCATGAGAGGCCACCAGTTGCCGACTGCAAGAAGATTATTCCGTACGGCAAGTGGTTTGGACCTCTAGGCCATAGACTACCTGCTTCTACTACTTCTACTGATGCGGCCACATCCTCAGCAGCACCTTTAGCGCCTGCAGTACCTTCCGCATCCACAGCACCATCATCTACTTCCCAGCCAGTCTACGTTCTTGTGCACCACCTCTTTGAGCGCCTGGATCAGATGGAGTGCCACAATCAGCGGCGTTATGAGCGGTCTGAGCATCGCAATAAGCGACACTATGAGCATATGAAGCTGATGATGAGGTCGGGGCATACTAACATTCCCTCCGAGCCTGACACATCCTCGGAGCACTCTGAGGAAGAGGAGGATGAGCAGGATGAGGGTGCACAGGAGGAGGACCAGCAGCAGCCACAGCACAAGGAGCCTCAGCTTGAGCAGCTTGCAGAGCCACAGGCACCTGCACAACCATCACAGCCAGAGCCAGCAGTACACCCTTCCGTAGGTGAGGACCCTTCACACCCGGCTTGACTAAGAGCATCGAAGACGATGCTATGATATAAGTGTGGGGAGGTCGCCGTCTCCGATAGATTTTATTATGGTGAACCATTTCAGACTTTTATTCTATTTTGCTTTATTTTGTACTTTTGATTTATTTTATTTTATTTTATTTTATTTTATTTTTCTTTTAGTACTTGTACATTTCTATTTTATTGTACTTCTGTTTATTTTTACTTTGTTTCATTTTGCACTTTGAGCTTGTATATATCTTAGATATTTAGCTTGAATTGCACTTTTAGTCTATTAGTTGCGATATAGAAAAACATGGATTCTTGAGCTTAGTTTACCCTTTTAGCATATGAGAAATTGGTTTGATTGAAAATAGGGATAAACAAAAAATTTTTAGTTTTTCATAATCACAACAATTCATCTAGTATATATATATAATAATAAATGTTGGTCAATTTATTGAAATTTTCAAGGAATATATCTTTTTCTTAGAAAAGGCATTTAAGATTCACATTGATTTGAGTTAAAACCTTTTGTAACTTGCATGATACATATAATTGGAAATATGGTTTTTGAGCTAAAGAACACACAACCCGCACTACAAGAAAAAAGGCCTTTCGGCACACTTTTTTCTTGCCACGCTTTTAAAGCGTGCCGAAAAGTGGTCTATGGCCACGCTTTTACGAGGGTGGCCACTGATTTGTGATTTGGCCACGCTTTTTTTTGTCACGCTTGAAAAGCGTGGCCATAGAGAAAAATCGGCACGCTTTTACGAGGGTGCCCACTTACTTGAAATTTAGCCACGCTTTTTTACTGCCACGCTTGAAAAGCGTGGCGATAGAGGGAAATCGGCACGCTTTTACAGTGGGTGGCCACTTATTAAAAATTTGACCACCCGTTTTTTTGCCACGCTTAAAAAGCATGGCCATAGAAGGAAATCGGTATGCTTTATAAGCGTTGCTATAGTGTGTTTATTTTGGCACCGTAAAAAAACGTGCCGATAGAGTTCCCTCCCTAAAATTTAGTTTCCCACTTATTTTTTTTCACACTTAACTTTTTTTTCCTAAGTTTTCAAATTTTAACCGTAAATGATAACTTTTCAAATTTTCACACTTAACTTATTTTTAATCCTAAATTTTAAGATGACTTGTGATTTTATTTTTTTCACCATTTAATATTTTTTCTTCTTTTTTCAGTATCTTTTTTTTTTCATTACAAAATGTGTATTTTTTTATAATTTGTTTATTTTTAAATCACATAACTTTGTTAGAGTACACCTAATTCTTATGTTACCAAATTATACTTAACAAAATTAGTTTAAGATAATTTGATTAATTTTACAGTTTGTACATTGTATTAATAATTAGTTATTTAATATTCTTAAAAAATATAACAAATTATAATTTAGAATAAAAAATATTTAATGTAAACTCAATATTCATATTTAAACTAAATTTGATATCAAAGTATGAATTAAAACTTTAAATGTTATCATTTGAATTTCTTGGTTTCTTTGGTTTTGATAAAAGTTAGAACAGAGTTAAAGAATTCCCTTTCAAACCCTAAAATCTTTTTAACCTTAAAATTCCCTTTCAAACCCTATTACGCCGTCACTTCATCTTCACTCTCGAACCCAGCAGCTTCCTTCGGTGTCCATCGTCATCTTCATTACTGGAACCCAGCCTCATCTTCAGCTTCTGGAACCCAGCCTTCTGGAACCCAACCCTTCATCGCACCCAGAAAACCCTAACCTCCATCACGCCGCCATCTATCTCACTGGATCGTCGTTGTGTTAGCCAGCTCGCCATTCCTCTTGCTATCCTTCTCGCGGTTCTGCTCGTCGTGCTGCTCGCCTTTCTCTGTCGCGGTTCTGCTCGCCTCTCTCTGTCGCGGTTCTGCTCGCCTCTCTCTGTCGTGGTTCTGCTCGCCTCTCCCTGCTCGCCTCATCCCCTCCACCGTTGCATTCCCTGGCTCACCCATTCCTGCCCTCGCAGTCACACCGGCCGTCACCTGTAGTGCTCCGCGGAACTCGCCCGTCACTCGAAGTCGCACTCCGAAGCCGTCGCCCGTTGTCCTCCTCGGAACTCACCTGTCGCCAGTCGTCCTCCGTGGATCTTGCAGTCGCTATCGTCCTCCGCGGTACAATGCAATAAACAGTCGTATTCCTCTACATCCTTCACCCAGCTCTCTGAAACTCTGCATCTATTTTTCTTATTTGCAGTTAGTTGTTGAACTTCTACCTTTTTTTACTTTTAATTATTTGTTCTAATTTTTTTGGATCTAATTATTTGTTCTTGGTTATTATTATTTTTTTATTCTGATTTCTTTGTTATGATTATTTGTTGCCGGTTCTAATTTTTTGTTTTGGGTTTTGCTTGTTTTGAATGTTGTTTCTGAACCGATTTCTTATTCTGAATTTTGGTTCTGATTTGGTAATGCAGGACAACAGCATTAATGTTGGTATTCAGTGAACATCTTCGAGATAACTATAGTCTTGCTACTGTAAGTGTAATAACATCTTCAAGTCATTATTTGATCTTGTAGACAGTTTTGTACACAGTCATACATGGTTTCTTTGTTTGTTTTCTATGTGGGACATTTATTTTTTAAAGAATTATCCTCAAATTATGATTAGGACAAGACATTGATCTATACAACAAAGAGATAGTAAAACTTGTAGTGTTTCAACTCACACCAACCAGGACCTGGTAATGTTTTGAGCATGGTATAAAGCAAAAGTGTTTAAGCTTAAGCTTAACTAATTATTAGAAGGCATTATTAGACCCTGGTTCCTACAGTATTCTTGCATTGAAAGCTATATATTATCATTGGTTTGTTGAGTTTTTTTCATTTGTTTGATGTCATTTCTGAGTTCTTATTTTTGCTTTGTCAGATATTTAAAAAATTTTCCGTTGTTGAATCTTCAGAACATGGATCCTAATGTTTCTGCACAACTTTTTGAGTATGACAAACGTTTTGAGTAGTACGGATGTGATTACACATTTTATGACCACAATCACCCTGAGGAGTTGCCACTGGAGTTGAAGCATTCCTTCAAAATAGTAGTGGCAGATCCTCTTTACTTGGTGAGAGTTAAATTGATTGCTGAAATTTTATTTGCTGAAAAATGAATGAGGATCCATTGTGTGTATATATATATAGTACAAGTTATTTCAGTTTTGAAAACCTTGAGCTGGTTGATGATCTTATTGAGCACATGGGGCTGATTTAATCTTTCTAACAAGTCACAATAGGTAAAATAAAGTTAGAATGCAAGGTTAGAGTGAGTGAAAAGCTAGGAATCAATTTTTGACCTCTCAAAACCCAAGGTTACATGTTGCAGAATTATGCAGTTTTGGGCAGCACTTTGTGAACAAAACTGGGAGCAATCTAGCCACTCAAAATGAGTAAAATTATTTTTCTATGAAACCTTGATATGTCTAGATTGCTCCCCTAAAATTTCAGAATTTTCTGATGTGTGGTTTGGGAGATATGATTTTTAGAAAATGGTCATTTTCTGCAGAAAGAATGCTGTCTGAATTCTGGAACAGCAACTTCAAAACCATATATCTCAATACTCTGAAACTCTTTGGAGGTGAAATCAAAGAGAGGTAAAATATTAGGATGTCTTTTATGTCCAAATTTTAGGACAATTCAAGTTTTGAAGAGAAAGTTGTGCCTTTTGGAAGCAGGGCTGTTCACTGCTGTGACAACTCCTTTTTCTTAAAACAAAACCATATTTCGAGAGGCATAATTTTTTCTAGAGAAGTGAAAATGCTCTGGGACTTGAACTGGGTGAAAGATGGGTAAGTCTAGTTCAACCACACCAAAATTTGGGAGAATCCAACCAAAGATGGATTTTATATGATTTTTCTAAATTGGTTATTGCTTGCTGTTTTTCTGAAGTGTACTAAATCAGTAGCCGATTTTTAAAATATTTGTTCCAATTTATTTTTGTTCATGAATGTCAATCATAATTGTTTTGTATAATTCAGGTCTCAATCACAACGTCAACTATATTGGTATTTTAATTTCTTTGAACCATTTGTTACCTTCTTTTGGTTCAATTTTTTAAATGAATCAATTGCATATTAGAAGAGATGGCCTAAGTGTATATTAATTTTGTTTTGCATTTTCTTATTTCTATATTTCTTATCTGTGCTTTCTATGTATTTCTTTGCATTAAATGATTTATTTCTTTTTGTCTAATTTATGCATTCATTAACAGTCTGATGTGGAAAACAACACCTATTACGTTGATTTTCCTAGCTGCTATGATGCCCTGCTTAGACCCTCTGGGTGTCCTCTCCTTTGGTTGGAACTTCGGAAACATACCCGTGATTTTTGGCTCGGCAATTCTTGGATTCTTGCTTCAGTGGTTTGGTGCTTTAGCATTAGGGTAAGTGAATGTTCTATTGATTAGTGATGAGCTCTTGCTGTGCTTCTGTTTAATTTATAAACAAGAAAATTAGATGATTATTGAATGTTTTCTGCTGTTTTATTGAATTGATTAGTGGTTATCTCTTGCTTTTTATTGGATGATTTCTGCTGTTTTCTGCTGTTTTAACTAATGTGCTAAAGCATCTGCATTTTATTAGAAAATAGAAAAATAGCAAATTAGAGATTAGAGATGTTGAGGTTGATAGTGAGGCCACTGTTATTAGGTGGCCTAAAGGTCATGCAACAAATTTCACCTCCTTTCAAGAAAGTAATAGTAAAATCCAAACTTCATGTTCAGATATTGCAAAGTCCACCATGGACATAACCAAGTATGTCATCATTGTTATGTTCATATCATTCAATGAACTAGAGACATATAATTTAGTTGTTCTGATTGTGTGTTTTCCGATGAACTTCTATTTCATTACAGGATTCAGAAAGAGGAAGCCAAAATCGTTGCATGGGAAAGCCAACAGAAGGCAAAGTAACTTATTGTTGCTTGTAAATAAACTGAGAGAACCAAAGTATCTAACAAAGTTTGACTTAGCAGTAAGAGGAGGGTAACTTATTGCTATAGCCTATAATCTCCTAATTAGTCCTAATTAAGTTCTTGTAATGAACTAACAAAATTTTTTTTATATACTCTAGTTGTACAATTCAAGGTAGGAAACTAGTTTCTGATCATTGCTTCCATTTGGTGACAGGTCCTGACAGAAGGATCTTCTTGCCAAAGGGTCTCTTGTATGATCTAAGGGAAGGAGGTTTAAGAGGGCTAGAGGAAGGAGGAACAGCAGGAACAGCAAAGGAAATAGAATTTAAGTTTTTTTTTCAGTTTTTAGTTTTGGAATTTGAACTTGAGATTTATTTTGTATTTGAGTATTAGTTTTTTAATGTATAAAATAATTATTGCAAAAATTATGTCACTAATTATTGTTTGATTTATCTTGTACTAAAAATTGCATACTATATTTGTAGGTTTGGTATGGTAATAAAAAAAGATTGAAAATTTATATTTTGCAGTGACGAAGGTAAAAATAAGAAAAATAATTTTTTTTTTTAATTTTATAAGGCTAATGCCACGTTTTTAAAGCGTGGCCGTATCACTGGCTATTGCCACGCTTTAAAAAGTGTAGCCATATCTTCCCCTATTGGCACGCTTTTAAAGAGTACCCAAAATTAACATTCTGGGACGTTTTAAAAGCATGGCGATATGTACACTTTTCGGTACGCTTTTTAAGCGTACCTATAGGTTAAGACCTATGGCCACGCTTTTTAAGCGTGGCAAGAGATGAAAACGTGCCAACAAAAAAAGCGTGCCGATAGATCCACAAAAGCGTGGCGATAGAGCAACCGGCACGCTGGCAGATGTGACCCTTTCAAAAGCGTGCCGATAGCTCAAAAAGCGTGGCGAAAAGCTATCGGTACGCTTTTTTGCACTTTTCGGTACGCTTTTAAAGCGTGACAGAAAACTTATTTCTTGTAGTGCCGTGAATTTTTTAGCTTAACTGCATGATTACATTATTTAACCATGATTTTTATTCTTCTGTGTTTCCTTCACTATGATTGCAGACTTTGCTTTGTTCCATTCTATATGTCCATTGTTAATGTATTTACATGCATACATATGATTAAGGCCATCAATTTTTATTAGCTCACTTATCCCAAATAGCCTACCATTCCATTTACCTTTGTTAGCCACTTTGAGCCTTTTATCCCCATTTATTCTATACTTTACTACATCACTAGCCTTAAGCGGAAAAACAATTAATTACACCATTGAATCTTTGGATTAGCTTAAGATAGAGATTGTGTATCAATTAAGTGTGGGGAACTGTGGAAACTTGGGTTAATGAGAATGTGTTATGTTTCTAATTTATTTGAATATTGGAAATTTGGGTACCTACTCATGCGAGACCAGAAAAACCAGATGCATTGATATGTTATTTTTGCTTTCATGTTCAAAAATAAATAAATAAATATTACAAAATAAATAAATAAATAAATAGGGGACAAAACTGCCCCAATGCTAAGTTTAATAAAAGATCAATGCATAGGTAGTGAAATTAAAGAAAATTTTGGTACATGAGTATGTGATGCAAAAGTGGGAATTATGGGTAGCTAGGCATGAATTAGAATTACATAGTGTATGTGTGTGTGTTAGGTGAGAGCTTAGGCTAGTCAAAGATTCAATTTACAGCTCACTTGGCCATATATATATGCACCCTCATCCTTACCTTAGCCCCATTACAACCTTGAAAAGCCTTCATGATGTTTGCATTTGTACACTTAATATTTGTTGAATGGTTAGATGAAGAACAAAGTTTTAGAAAGCATGACTAGAGAAGAGTATAGTGGTTTAACCCCAAACACTTGAGTGATTAGAGTGCATGTACAAATTCAGTGAGGGTTCAATGGCTCATTTCTATATGTCTATATTTGATCATTTCTAGTATGGCAAGTTTGTGAACTATTTTGATTAACTCAACTTAATTGTGAATGTGTTTTGATATGATTGATTTAGCCCTTGATTGTGCATATATGATTTCTTGAAAAATTTGACTTAATTTGACCACATCGATACTTATATATATATATATAGATAGATGGTAATTAGAATAGCATGATTCATGTAGGTAGCTTGCATCTAGATAGATTGCATTGCATAACTTCCACCATTCTGATTTCACTCTTTTGGTTCTCTTGAGCTTAGCATGAGGACATGCTAATGTTTAAGTGTGGGGAGATTGATAAACTACTATTTTATGGTTTATCTTGTGTTAATTTGAGTGGTTTTTATCAAATATTTGCACCCTTATTCATACAATTGCATGATTTTACAATTCCTTCCTAGTTTTGTTCTATGGTTGAAAACTTGCTTCCAAAGCCTTTAAATTGTGTATTTTAATTCCCCTTTATACCATTCGATGCCGTGATTTTTGCATTAAGTGTTTTCAGGCTTTATAGGGCAGGAATGGCTTAGAGGATGGAGAGGAAGCTTGCAAAAATGGAAGGAACGCGAGAAAATGAAGTTTTAAGAAGCTGGCAGCGATGCGTACGCGTGGACGACGTGTACGCGTGCCTAGCACAGAAAACAAGCGACGTGTACACGTGACTGACGCGTACGTGTGACAAGGAATTTCGCCAAGCGACGCGTACGCGTGACTTAGATTGCAGAAAGCGCTGGGAGCGATTTCTGGGCTTCTTTTTGGCCCAATTCCAAGCCCGAGAACACAGAATATAGGCTGCATAGTGTGGGAATCATTTATCATCAATTCATTCATATAATTTTAGGTTTTAGATGTAGTTTTTTAGAGAGAGAGGCTCTCTCCTCTCTCTAGGATTTAGGATTTTAGGTTTAGCTTTTCTTAATCTCAGATTTCTATTTTACTTTGATTTAGTGTTTCTTCTACTCTTATTAGTTCTAGAACTTTAGTTCATCTATTTCTCTTGTTGGTTTATTTATTTCCCCAATTTGGTTTATGAACCCTCCATGTTAGATTTGATTTTATATTTAATGCAATTTGAGGTATTTCATATTTATTGCTTCTTGCTGTAATTGTTATCTTTGATGCTTGCAATTGTTGGTTTTAGATTTTACATTCCCTATTACTTTTCTATGTCTTTATGTTGTGCCTTCCAAGTGTTTGATAAAATGCTTGGTTGGATTTTAGATTATATTTTTTATTCTTGGCTTTGGTTGAGTAATTGGAGACTCTTGAGTTATCAAACTCCTTGTTGATTGATAATTGAAAGTTGCTGATTGATTTGGATCCCTCTAAAGCTAGTCTTTCCTTAGGAGTTGACTAGGACTTGAGGAATCAATTTAATTCATCCACTTAACTTTCCTTCATAGTTAGAGGTTAACTAAGTGGTAGCAATAAACAATTCTCATCACAATTGATAAGGATAACTAGAATAGGACGTCTAGTTCTCATACCTTGCCAAGTTGTCGATTTAATTCTTGCAATTTAGTTTTCTTGTTCCTTATTCAAAACCCCAAAAAGATACTTTTCCATAGCCAATAATAAATATACCTCCCTGTAATTCCTTGAGAGACGACCCGAGGTTTGAATACTTCGGTTATTATTTTTATTGGTTTGTTACTTGTGACAATCAAATTTTTGTATGAAAGGATTCTTTGTTGGTTTAGAAACTATACTAGCAACGAGGATTTATTTGTGAAATTCTTTACTAGCAAGAATCCGTTCATCATATACCTTAAAGCCATTCGAAACTTTAGCACTTCCTCTTTAATCCGAGCTCCTTCTCGGACTTCTGCGAGTAAGTCGAGCTCTTCCCTTTGTGCTTGGGAGTTGGTATCCTCATTGTAGAAGATCACCTTAGGAGATCTTTCCTCTACCTCTACGGGAGTCATTGCCTCCATTTCGTAAGCAAGTCGAAAGGGTGATTCCCCAATGGTGGAATATGGGGTCGTCTGATATACCCACAGGACTTGCGGGAGCTCTTCAGCCTAGGCTCCTTTTGCGTCCTGTAGTCTTTGTTTTAACCCGGCCAATATGACTTTGTTGGCGGCTTCCGCCTGTCCGTTGGCTTATGGGTGTTCCACGGAGGTGAACTGGTGCTTTATTTTTAAATCAGCTACCAAGTTCCTGAAGCCTGTGTCGGTGAATTGAGTGCCATTGTCTGTGGTGATGGAGCATGGGACCCCAAACCTTATGACAATATTTCGATATAGGAACCTCCGACTTCTTTGGGTGGTGGCAGAGGCTAATGGCTCTGCCTCAATCCACTTTGTAAAGTAGTCTATCCCTATGATGAGGAGCTTGACTTGCCCCGATCCCTAGGGGAATGGTCCGAGGAGGTCGAGCCCCCACTTTGTGAATGGCCAGGGTAAAGTGACGCAGATAAGCTCTTCTGGGGGTGCGATATGGAAGTTGGCGTGTTTCTGGCATGGTGGGCATATTTTGACGAACTCTATTGCTTCCTTTTGTAAGGTCGGCCAGTAAAAACCAGCTCGGAGTACCTTTTTGGAAAGAGCTCGTGCTCCAAGGTGGTTGCCGCACATGCCACTGTGAACTTCGTCTAAGACTTCCTTTGTAGTGGAGGTCGGGACGCATTTTAGGAGGGGTGTAGAGATTCCTCTCCAACATAGGACATCGTGCACTATGGTGTAGTACTGTGCTTCTCGTACTAGCCTTTTTGCCTCTTTTTTATCTGCTGGTAGTATCTCCTTGGTTCCAGTCTGATATACCTAGGACCTCTTCTTCTGCTGAGGTTGATGGATTTTGCAGTGTTTCTTGGATGATGCTTTTATTCTTGCCCCCTGGTTTGGTGCTAGCTAGTTTCGAAAGTGCATCAGCTTGGGCATTTTGTTCCCGAGGTATATGTTGGATCCCGTATCCCATGAATTTTCTGAACTATTTTCTGGTCTTATCCAGGTATTTCTTCATGGTGGGATCCTTAGCCTGATAGCTCCCTTCTATTTGAGAGGTGACCACTTGTGAGTCGCTAAATATGGTGAGCTTTTGAGCTCCAACTTCCCTAGCCAGCTTCAAACCAACCAGTAGGGCTTCATATTCGGCTTGGTTATTTGAAGTGGGAAACCCGAACCTTAAGTAGAGTTCGAGCTGGGTTCCCTGATTACTTTCTAGGATGACACCTGCTCCACTCCCGACTTTGTTTGATGAGCCGTCTACATGGAGGTTCCAATTAGTGGGGGTGCCTGGGGTGTCGGTGTATTCTGCGATGAAGTCGGCCAAGTATTGAGACTTGATGGCAGTACGAGCTTCATACTTACGGTCAAATTCGGACAACTCAACTGCCCATTGTAGGATTCTTCCAGCTAAGTCAGTTTTCTGTAAGATACCTTTTTTGGGTTGGTTGGGCTTTTCATGTTGAGTATGATCTGGCATTTATCTGGGTTTACTTCAATTCCTCTCTAGGTGAGCATGAAGCCCAAGAATTTGCCAGCTTCTACCGCAAAAGTGCACTTTGCAGGATTTAGTCTCATCCTGTGCTTTCTTATAGTGCCGAACACTTCGGCTAGGTCGAACAGTAGCGCTTCTTCTCTTTATGTCTTTATCAACATGTCGTCAATGTAGACCTCCATTAGCTTTCCGATATGGTTAGCAAAACCTTTGTTCATTAACCTCTGGCATGTAGCCCCTGCGTTTTTAAGTCCGAATGGCATGACTACATAGCAGTAGTTTGCCCTTGGGGTTAGGAACGAGGTTTTCTCTTGGTCAGGTTGATACATTGAAATTTGGTTGTACCCCGAGTAAGCGTCCATGAAGGAAAGGTATTGGTATCCTGATGAGGCATCGACTAGAGTGTCTATATTCGGGAGTGGGTGGGGATCCTTTGGGCAGGCTTTGTTGAGGTCGGTGTAATAAGTGCACATCCGCCACTTTTCATTTGACTTTTTGACCAGTACGACATTGGCCAGCCATAAAGGGTACTTGACCTCCCTTATGAACCCCGCCTCTAGTAAGGCCTGTACCTGTTCTTCCACGGCTTGCGATCTCACTAGGCCGAGCTTTCGACGTTTCTGTTGTACTGGCCGAGATTCTGGGTATACTGCCAGTTTGTGGCACATTAGTCCGAGATCTATGCCGGGCATGTCTGCGGTCTTCCAAGCGAAGAGATCGGAGTTGTCCTTTAGGAACTTTACAAGCAGCTCTTTCAGGTCTCCTTTTAGATTCGCCCCTATTTTTGTTGTTTTGTCCTGAGTATCTCCGATATGAACTTCTTCGGTCTTGCCTTCTGGTTGGGGACAAAGTTCTTCACGAGCTCGGGTTCCCCCGAGTTCAATAGTGTTGGTTTCTTTTCCTCTGCGGTCTCCTTTAAGGCTCAGACTTTCGTTGTAACAGCGTCGCACGAGTCTATGGTCTCCCTTTATGGTGGCGATCCCCTCTGGAGTTGGGAACTTCATACATAGGTGTGGAGTGGAGACTACCGCCGCGAGCTGATTTAGCATTGTCCGACCTATGAGGGCGTTGTACGCGGAGCTCACATCGACTACAATGCAATCTATACTTAGCTTTCTAGACCGTGTTCCTTTTCCGAAGGTTGTGTGCAGTGGGATGTACCCAAGTGGTTGGATTGGGGTGTTTCCGAGCCCGAACAGGCTATTAGGATATGCTTTGAGCTCTTTTTCTTGTAGGCTGAGCTTGTCAAAGGCGGATTTGAACAGGATATCCGCAGAGCTTCCTTGGTCTACCAATATTCGGTGGAGATTGGCATTGGCAAGTATGATGGTATCGACCACGGGGTCATCATGTCCCAGGATGATGCGGCGTCTTCTTGAGTGAAGGTAATAGTGGGGAGGTGGGGCGACCTGTCCCCTTCTCCGACATGGTACACCTCTTTAAGGTGTCTTTTGCGGGATGACATTTATC
This sequence comes from Arachis ipaensis, assembly GCF_000816755.2. Lineage (NCBI taxonomy): Eukaryota > Viridiplantae > Streptophyta > Magnoliopsida > Fabales > Fabaceae > Arachis > Arachis ipaensis. The sequence continues at coordinate 77,859,875 of NC_029788.2, read as the reverse complement.
ATGTGAAATGTCTCTCCGGGGTGTGAGGGGGACGTTCAGCTCGTTCGTGGTCTTCGTTCCTTCTTCTCCTTTTTGGTTCGTCAGCTCCATTGGCTAAGAACCGATCTAGTCGCCCTTCTCGTGCGAATTTTTCTATGACATTCTTCAGGTCGTAGCACTCGTTGGTAAAATGCCCATAGATTTGGTGGTATTCACAATACTATGTCCGACTTCCTCATTTCTTGTGTTTAATCGGGCGAGGGGATGGGATCTTCTCAGTGTTGCATATCTCTCCGGTTGGTCTTCTTTTTTTCTAGACTCTTTATCCTTATCCCGAGGTGGGTAGGAGAATCCGATCTTTGAGGTTTCTCCTAATCGGGAGTTCTCTTCCATATTGATGTACTTTTCTGTCCGTTCTTGTACATCGTTCAGAGATGTTGGGTTTTTCTTGGATATGGAGTGGCTAAAGGGTCCTTCCCACAGACCGTTGATGAGTCCCATAATCGCTGCTTCTGTAGGAAGGTTTTGTATGTCAAGGCATGCTTTATTGAATCTATCCATGTAACTGCGGAGGCTTTCCCGATCTCCTTCTTTAATCCCTAGCAAGCTTGGAGCGTGCTTGGTTTTATCCTTTTTGGATGGAGAACCTGGCTAAGAACTTCTTGGAAAGGTCATCGAAGCTTGCGATCGATCTTGGTGGCAGGCTGTCAAACCACTTTATTGCCGTCTTGGTCAAGGTGGTCGGGAAGGCTTTTCAACGGGTCGCGTTTGAGGCATCCATGAAGTACATCTGACTCCTGAAATTACTGAGGTGATGACTTGGGTCGGACGTACCATTGTATAGGGTCATGTCAGGGGCCTTGAAGTCCTTTGGGACCTTTGCCTTCATGATTTCTTTCGTGAACGGGTTTTGGTCCTTGTGGGGGCTGTTTTCGCGGTTGGGTTGAGCGGTTTTAGTCTTGAGGTTGGCTTCAAGCTTCAAGAGTTTATCTTCGAGTTCTGGACGCCGTCTTTTTTCTCTCCGGAGATCTCGCTCGGCTTCGCGCTGACGTTTGGCTTCTTGTTCGAGCTGTTTGAGTCGATCCTGCTATTCACGAATGGCATCTAAAATTTCTACGTTCTGAGTCTGCTTGTCTCCCTTGGATTGGTGTGTGTCCTTTGTGGAGTTTGGTGCGGTATTCGTGTTCTTAAGTGGCCTTTCTTCTTCTAATCCCGAGTTGAGGTCATTGGCAGGGTTGTTTGCCATGGTGATGGGATGACTTCCAGATTCCCTGGCAACGGTGCCAATGTTCTGAGGATTACCTGAAATAGGGAGGTCGATCTCGGATAAGATCTTCTGGTCTGGCCAAGGTTGCCGTGCCCAACTTGTTGGAGCTTGAGATGCTGCTGGTCCTCGATCACCGGAGGGGGGTGGTGCCTGCAAGAGACTCCGATGCTTAAGTCAGTACGGGCTTTAGGCAGGTTTTTTATAGAATTAGAGTATGAGTTATACCTGGGTGCTCCAGTGTATTTATAATAATGCTTGATGATCTTCCTTTGAGATAAGTTGGTTATCTTATCTTAACTTTTTGTGGAGGAGATCTTTATCCTTTGGTCAACCGCCTTCTGGTGAGCGGTGATCCTTTTGCTTTGGGCCTTCTTGGGCCTCTGAGGCATTTGTCCGAGCTCTTTTCAAAGAGGTCGGTGTTGGGCCAACCTTTCATGAGGTCAGTCCCTTTGTCTTCATCCAACTCGACCCTATAGCTCGGACCGGTGTATGAACAATTAGTGTATATAAAAACTCATCAATGATTGAATCCTTTTCTGGATCAACCTCTCCAAAATCTTCAACCATGATATACCTTAGAGGTTGTGCACCCTCTTCAACATCCAATTCAAACTCCTTGGAAGGAGGCTCTATGACACGAGATTTCCATGGACTTTCAACATCTCTAAGTCTTCAACCACTTCTTCCTCTTCAACAATTATGGCTTCCTCTATTTGTTCCAATACAAAGTCCCATTCCTCATTTTCCACCGGAGTTTCTAATCTCTCTTTCATGCTATGCTCTTCATTTGATTTTCTACATGTGGCCATGGGAGTGCTTTGAGTGCATAAGTGTTGGGAGGCTAAGTTGGTTACTACCTTGGTCAAGGTAGCCATGAATTGGTCTTGTCTCCTTTGAGCTTCAAGTCGCTCTTGAAGTAATGAAATGAGAATGTCATTCATTGGGGCTTGAGGTGGATAGGAGGGTTCATTATGTGGGAGAAAGGGTTCATAATAGGAAGGTGGTTCATCTTGGTAGAAGTATTGAGATGGTGTATATAGAGGTGGTGGTTCTTGGGAGTATTGATGTTGGAATTGGGGTGGTTCTATGTATGGTTCATATGGCTCATAAGCTTGTTGGTATGGTGGAAATGGATTATGATCATATGGAGGTGTATGGTGGTATGAGGCTTTTGAGTATGGTGGTTGAGGGCTATGTTGAGGAGGAGGGGTCATAGGCATATGGTGGTTATGGTTGATAACCACAAGGAGGTCTACCACATCCATTGAATTAGTATGCATCATGGAATGGTTCTTGCTCATAGTATGTTGGAGGAAGTTGTTGCCAAGAAGGTTGTCCATAAGTTTGAGGAAGTTGCCAAAAAGGTTCTTCATAATAGAAAGAGAAAAAAAGAACAAAAGCTAATAAGAAACAAAGAAAATAAACTCCTAAAACTAGCAAAAATTAGCAAACAAACCAAAAATCAAGCTATTCACAATATCAACATATTAACAATAACCAATAACAAGCGCACATTTGCGATTCTCCAGCAATGGTGCCAAAAACTTGACGGAGGGAAATCGTCAGTTAGAATTTTCACAAAATAATCTCATCGAAGTATAGATTTGTTCCGAGGGTTACCTGAAATTGTAGGTCGATCTCGGACGAGATCTTCTGTACTGGTCGGAGATGACGTGTCCGGCTGGTGGGTGGCGGCCGGAGCTATCGTGTCCAATTTGTTGGACTGGCTGCGCTGCTGATCCTTTATCATTGGAGGGTGGTGGTACCTGCAAGGGACTCCGATGCTTAAGTTAGCAAGGATATTAAGCAGGTTTTTAGTAGGATAAGAGTATGAGTTATACCTGGGTGCTCCAGTGTATTTATAATGGTGTGAAGTGACCCTTTTAGATAAGATAAGTTAGTTATCTTATCTTTAAGTGAGGTCATCTTATTTTCAAGGGAACTGCCCTTATCTCTATGGCTTGGGCTGCCTTTGGATTTGGGTCGTGTTCCTCTATTTGGGCCCTTTACTGGGCTTTCCTGGCAATTTGGCCGAGCTCTTTGAGAAGAGGTCGGATAATCTGACCTGAAGAGGTCGGTCGCTTTGTCGCTAAAACATCCTGGGTCGGACAACTCGACCCAGGGTATGAACAGTGCCCCTGCTCGAGCTTGGTCCCCTTTTTTTTGAGGTCGAGCCTTAGTTTTAGGACTTCGATCCTTCTCTGGTGAGGTCGAACTCGAGCATTTTGTCAACTTCATTGAAGCTTTCGAATGCAAAGTGTTTTTCTTCGTTTCCTTTTAAGCGTGCCCTTTTGTATTTAGCGTCCTTGCCTTGGGAATGTGCGAGGATTTAATCCCCTCATTAATTGTTTTTAATGCCCCGTTTCTCTTCTTCCTTTATTTTGAATTTTACACTCAAAAAACAGTTTTCTCTTCTCTGTGACTTCCCCTCTTTTCTCTCTGACTTTCTGTTTTGCATTTTTTCTTTTTTTCTCTGCGACGCTTGTTTGGTACTTTGTTGGTGCTTTTCTTGAGAGGTGTTTTCCGGTTTTGTCACTCCGGCTTTCAACCTTCTTCAGAGCTTTCTCCTTTTTTCAGGTTAGTTCTTCCTTCCGCTTCTTTACTTCCTTCGTCGCTTGGGTTGTTCTATTTCTGGCTTGACTTTTGTGAAGTTTGAACCTTTTTTGTTTCGCCGTGCATCTGCTGGTTACTGCTGTGGGGGTATTTTTTTATTTTGAAATGATTCTTCTGTATTTCTAGGGTTCGTGCCGTTTATTGCTTTCTGGTTTGTGTTCTTCTTTTATGAACTGCATGTTGTGATTGGGGCTTATGAATCTATCTGCTTTCTCAAAGATTGCTTCTTTGATGACTTTCGCCATGTTAGTAGTTTTCTTTGCTGATGAACTTTGTAGAAGATAGCGATTTTCTAGTAGCTTGCTTTGATTTTCTTTGTGTCGCTGCTTTTGTTGAAAAAGGGTTATTACCTTCCTGTTAGGACATATAAAGATGTAGGCTTGTATATTTTTCCTGAGCCCTTGTCCCCTGATTGCCTCCAAAGGATGCCCCTGGGTCTTTGGTGTGGATCCTGGGGTGTCCTTTTTGCTGTTTGCGTTGCTCTTAGTCATTTTTGTCCGAGTTGATTTCTTCATTATGGTAGAGTTGTTTATTTAGTAATTTCTCTCTTTTTCTTTGTTGTAGGATTATTTGACCTTGTCTTCCTCTCGCAAAAATATTGTTGAGGTCTCCTCCAAAGTCCCTGATAGCATGGCCGATTGGGTGGATTCTATGGTTTTTTTGTGTATTTCACTGGTTGATTCTGAATTTTGTGAGCAGCTTAGGAAGTTTAATAGGGTTTGTAGTAATAGTAGTGAGGAAAAGAATTATGAGCTTGTATCTCCTACTTCTGAAGAGAGAGTTTGTTTTTCTACTCGGTTTGTTGGAGACTGTCCCTTTTTCTATGCGTATGACTTCTTTTTTAGTCAGATGAATATTACTCTTCCTTTCACTCCTTTTGAGACCAACCTGTTATGGTCTTGTAATGTAGCTCCATCCCAACTCCACCCCAACTCCTGGGGCTTTATAAAAATTTTTCAATTACTGTGTCATGAACTGGGTGTCCATCCTTCCCAATCCCTCTTCTTTTATATTTTTGTTTTAACAAAACCTGGGGTGGTTAAGAAGAAGGCTGCCTGGGTTTCTTTCCGAGCTTCTCAGGGAAAGAAAGTTTTTTCCATGTACGACGAATCTTTCTGTGATTTTAAAAACTATGTTTTCAAGGTCCGAGCTGTTGAAGGAACTCGCCCCTTTTTCCTGGATGAGAATGATGAACCTACTTTTCCCTTAGAGTGGCAAAAGAATGTTGTTGTGTCGAAGTATTCATGGGAGATGTTGGACGAGGTCGAGCAGGCCTTTATGAGTGTGTTGGAGGAGAATTGGGGGTAACCTCCTTACCTTGACACTAAGAGGTTTTTAGGGGACCACTCGCTTCTCCAAACTGAGCTGGGTAGTGGTCGACTTCTTTTTTCTATCTGTTTTTACTTCTTTTCAAATTTTTCTTCTTTTCTGATTTGTAACTTGGCTTTGCTGGTCTTTTGTTTGTTTCAGAGATGGCCAAGACTTCAGATTCCATGAAGGCCTTTAAGAAAGCCAAGAAGGCTACTGCAACTCAGCTTGCTTCGTCCAAGGCTGCTGGCGAGGGATCTTTCCAGGTTCCTCCTAGGAAATCGGTATCAGTTGCTGCAGGGTTGGGAAGGATAATCCCTACCCCTTCAACTCGTTTAGTTGATCCTCCTCAGTCTTCTACTGCTAACTCTTCTCCCACCGGCGCTCCTCCTCCAAAAAAGCAAAAAACGGCTGAGCCTTTTAACCTTGATGCCCCTGACTTCGATGTTGTTGAGTTTGTCGACCAGCAGATCGGTCCTTACTGATGATATTTCTCTTCTTCGCCATCTGGATTTTATTACTCGAAGTAGCATCAAGATGGCACACATGGGGGCGGCCTTATATCAGACTGCTCAAGATCTTCCTCTTCATATTAAGAAGGTCTTTATGGAGGAGGCCAAGTTGGAGTTCCATCGGATGAAGGGTTTGAGGGAGGAGCTCGAGGTGAAGGTGACCAAGCTAGAGAAAGAGTTGGAGGGTGAGAAGGCTAGTTCTGTTGCCTTGGCGGCTTCTATGAAGTTGGCTGAAGACACGGTGTTGAGGCACAAGGAGAGTTATGTCACGACCTATAGAGAAATAATGCGTCTCAGGGATGATCTAGAGTCTGCCCGAGCTGATTATACCGAGCTCCAGGGTCACCTTGTAGGCAGCGTAAATGATGCTTATGAGAACATGAAGGAGCAGGTTCGGGTTCTTGCACCCGAGCTCGATCTTACTCTCTTCAGTTTGGACAACGTTGTGAGGGACGGTAAGATTGTCCCTGATGACCCTGATGATGATGATGATGTCGAACCTCCTCCTGTGCCTGCCGACAAGACATCTGTTGTGCCGACTTCTTCAATTTCTTCAGCTGAGGCTGGTCATCCTCTGTCGGATCCTGATTGCCAAATCTTGAACCGGGATGATGGGACAGTGGATGCGGTGCCTCTTCAGACTCGCCTTCCTTCACCTCGTGTTGATGCTGCTGAGAAGCCTTCAGATCCTCAATGATTATCCTGGACATTTGTGTAGATAGCCCGGCTTGTGGGCTTTGAACCTTTTATATGTTGTAATTGGTAGCTCTGACTTTTTGATACTTTCTTAGTTGCTTGTTTAGCAACTTTATTTTGAAAAACAAAGTGGTTTCTCGAGCTTTTGGGGCTGACTTTTTATAGCCTCTTGAGTTTGTTATTGTTCATACCCTGGGTCAAGCTGTCCGACCCGGGATGTTTAGCGACAAAGTGACCGACCTCTTCAGGTTAGACTATCCGACCTCCTCTCAAAGAGCTTGGCCAAATCAACAGGAAAGCCCAAAAAAGGGACCAACTCAAGGAACACGACCTAAATCTAAAGGCAGTCCAAGCCTATAGAGATAAGGGCAGTTTCCTTGAAGATAAGATGACCTCAACTCAAAGATAAAGATAAGATAAGATAACTAACTTATCTTATCTAGAAAGGTCACTCTACAACCACTATAAATACACTGGAGCACCCAGGTATAACTCATACTCTGATTCTACTAAAAACCTGTTTAATACCCATGCTAACTTAAGCATCGGAGTCTCTTGCAGGTACCCCCCACCCTCCGATGATCAAGGATCAGCAGTGCAGCCAGTCCAGCAAGTCGGACACGACAGCTCCGGCCGCCACCCACCAGCCGGACATGTCATCTCCGACCAGTACAGAAGATCTCATTCGAGATTGACCTACAGTTTCAGGTAACCCCCGGAACATTGGCACCGTTGCCGGGGAATCTGGAAGTCATCCCATCACCATGGCGGACGACCATGACAACGACCATGACTCAGATTTAGAAGACAGAACACCGCACAAAAATGCGGGCAATACACTGAAAGATACCCCATAATCTAACGGGGAAAAAAACTCATCAAATCCGGGAGTGATTGAAGCATTTCAAAATCGTTTAAAGCAACAGGAAAAAGAAACCCAGCGCCAACGAGAGGTTGAGAAGGATCTACAAAGAGAGGTGAGGCGACGTCGAGAATTAGAAGATAAACTTCTAAAACTTGAAACCGATCTCAACACCAAAACTACTCGGTTCATCCCTTGGGACAACTCACGCAAAGACCAAGATCCATTCACTAGGGAAATCATGAAAACTAAAATTCCTAAGGACTTCAAACTCCCAAATATAACTTTGTACGATCGCACTACAGATCCCAACCATCACCTCAGCAACTTCAGAAGCAGAATGTACCTTACCGACGCCTCCGACGCCGTTCACTGCAAAGCTTTTCCAACAACTCTCACGAAGACAGCAATCAGGTGGTTCGACAACCTACCTCCAAAGTCCATCTCAAGCTTTGACGACCTAGCCAAAAAATTCCTTCCCAGATTCTCCATCCAAAAAGACAAGGCTAAGCACGCCCCCAGTCTACTAGGAATCAGGCAAAGAGATCGGAAAAGTCTTCGCAACTACATGGAGAGATTCAACAAAACATGCTTAGACATACAAAGCTTGCCAATAGAGGCCACCATCATGGGCCTCATCAATGGCCTACGAGAGGGACCTTTTAGCCAATCTATATCAAAGAAATATCCCACATCTCTGGATGAGGTGCAGGAGCGAGCAGAAAAATATATCAACATGGAAGAAAACTCTCGGTTGGGAGAAACCTCAAAATCCGGATTCTCCTACCGAGACAAAGATAAAGAATCCAAAAAGAAGGAAGATCGACAAGGGGAGAAAATTAAAAAATATCACAATTACACTCCTCTTAGGATATCCCTGGTAGATGTCTACAAAGAAGTCTGCCATACAGAAAAAATACCCCCCGCTCGACCCCTCAAAGGCAAAAGAGGAGGAGGAAACTGGAATGAATATTGTGAATACCATTGAATCCGTGGGCACTCCACCAATGGATGCTTTTACTTAAAAAATGTCATAGAAAAATTGGTGAGAGAAGGAAAACTAGATCGGTTTCTGACCACCCGAGATGATGAGCAAAGAAAGAGATGAAGTGATGAAGATGTCGGATGAGATGAGCGATCACCTTGTACACCAGAAAGACACGTCCACATGATACACGGCGGATTTGCAGGAGGAGGAATCTCCAAATCATCTCGCAAAAGATAGCCTTCGACAAGCTCAGCTTAGAAGAAAAAGAGCTTAGAGCATACCCGAACAGCCTGTTCGGACTGGGAGATACCCCAGTACAACCACTGGGATACGTGTCACTACATACAACCTTCAGAAAAGGGAACCAATCCAGAACACTCAAAATAGACTACATCGTGGTCAACGTGAGTTCAGCCTACAATGCTTTAATAGGTCGGACAACACTAAATCAACTCGGCGCAATAGTCTCAACTCCACATCTATGCATGAAATTCCCAACTACAGAAGGGATAGCTACGATAAAAGCAGATCAAAAGATGGCACGCCGCTGTTATAACGAAAGTCTAAACCTCAGAGGTAGAGGAGAAGAGTTCGATACAATTAAACTTGGTGGAGTTCAGAGACGAGAAGAACTCCGTCCACAACCCGAAGGTGAAGTAGAGAATGTTCAGATCAGAGACACCTCAGACAAAACAACCAATATTGGCACAATTCTGAAAGGAAATGCAAAAGAATTACTAGTACAGTTCTTACGAGATAATGTTGATCTCTTCGCATGGAAAGCTGCAGACATGCCAGGCATAGACCCCAAGCTAATGTGTCACAAGTTGGTGGTCTATCCAGGATCTCGGCCGGTACAGTAGAGATGAAGAAAACTTGGGCCAGAACGATCCCAAGCTGTGGAAGAACAGGTACAAGCACTACTGGAGGCAGGATTCATAAGAGAACTCAAGTACCCACTATGGCTAGCTAACGTCATCTTGGTGAAAAAATCAAATGAGAAGTGGCAAATGTGCACCGACTACACCGATCTCAACAAAGCCTGCCCAAAAGATCCTTACCCACTCCCAAGTATCAACGCTCTGGTAGACGCTTCATCCGGATATAGATACCTCTCATTTATGGATGCATATTCTGGATATAACCAAATCCCAATGTATCCACCAGATCAAGAAAAGACCTCGTTTTTAACACCAAAAGCAAATTACTGCTATATTGTGATGCCTTTCGGTCTCAAGAATGCGGGAGCTACTTATCAAAGGCTAATGAACAAAGTCTTTTCCGATCATATCGGAAAAATCATGGAAGTCTACGTGGATGACATGTTAATAAAGAGACAAAGTGAAGAGACATTATTGTCCGACCTGGCCCAAGTGTTCAACACTATAAGGAAGCATGACATGCGACTCAATCCTGCAAAATGCACCTTTGCAGTAGAAGCGGGCAAATTCCTAGGTTTCATGCTCACACAAAGAGGAATTGAAGCAAATCCAGACAAATGCCAGGCCATACTCAACATGAAGAGCCCAACTTGTTTCAGAGAGGTACAACAACTCAATGGGAGATTGGCAGCCTTATCCAGATTCTTAGCAGGATCAGCGATAAGATCTCTCCACTTCTATGCCACTTTAAGGAAAGGAAAGAAGTTCGAATGGACAGTGGAATGCGAGCAAGCCTTCTGGGATCTCAAAAATTTCCTGGGACGACCACTTATCCTAACTCGACCACGAGAGAAAGAACCACTCGTATTGTACCTTGCGATAGGAAGTCGGGCAGTAGCCTCAGCACTGGTTCGAGAGGACGACAAAGGGCAACAACCTGTATACTTCATTAGTAAAGCGCTGCAGGGATCCGAGCTGAACTACCAAAAAATAGAAAAGTTTACCTATACTCTCATACTGACATCTCGACGACTTCGCCCGTACTTCCAGGCTCACACCATTAAGGTTCGAACTGACCAGCCCATAAAAGGGATATTGCAGAAAACAGATCTAGCAGGCAGAATTTTACAATGGGCAGTCGAGTTATCCGAATTCGACCTCCAATATGAAGCTCGGACAGCCATCAAATCATAGTACTTGGCCGACTTCATTGCAGAATTCACAGATACCTTGAAAACCCCACAGAATGGAATCTCTACGTGGACGGTTCCTCGAATAAGACTGGAAGCAATGCAGGTGTGATAATAGAAAGCAACCAAGGAACCCAAGTTGAGCTTTCCCTCAAATTTGGGTTCCCAGCCTCAAACAACCAGGAAAAATATGAAGCGTTACTAGCTGGTTTGAAGCTGGCTAAGGAGGTTGGAGATCAAAAATTCAACATCTTCATCGATTCACAAGTAGTCACCTCACAAATAACAGGGAGCTACCAAGCCAAAGATCCCACCATGAAAAAGTATTTGGATAAAACCAAAGAACAGCTCGGACAACTCGGGGAATATAAGATCTGCCACATACCCCGCGAACAAAATGCCCGAGCTGACGCACTTTCAAAACTAGCCAGCACCAAACCAAGGGGCAACAATAGAAGCCTTATCCAGAAAATGCTACAGAACCCGTCAATCTCAGAAGAGGAAAAAGTCCTAGCCATAACAAGTCAGGATCAAGGATGGATGACCCCCATAATTAATTACCTCAAAATAGAAACACTCCCCACAGATGAAAATGAGGCAAAGAGGTTAAAACGGGAGGCTCAGTACTACACTATCATAAACAACACCCTATATAAAAGAGGGATTTTAATACCACTATTAAAATGCGGGCCGACCTCCAACACAAGGAAAGTTTTAGAGGAAGTACACAGTGGCATTTGTGGTAATCATCTCGGAGCACAAGCTCTCACCAAAAAAGTACTCCAGGCGGGATTTTATTGGCCAACTCTACAAAAGGAAGCTACAGAGTTTGTAAGAACATGCCCACCATGCCAGAAACATGCCAACTTTCACATTGCCCCTCCAAAAGAGCTCATCAGCGTAACCTCACCTTGGCCATTTGCAAAATGGGGACTCGACCTTCTCGAACCCTTTCCTCAGGGATCGGGACAAGTTAAATTCCTTATAGTAGGGGTAGACTACTTTACAAAGTGGATCGAGGCAGAACCCCTAGCTAATGCTACTGCTCAAAGAAGTCAAAAATTCCTATATAGAAACATTGTCACAAGGTTTGGGGTCCCATACTCCATCACCACAGACAATGGCACCCAATTCACAGATGCAGGCTTCAGAAAATTAGCAGCCGATTTGAACATAAAGCACCAGTTCACCTCTGTCGAACATCCCCAAGCCAATGGACAAGCTGAAGCTGCCAACAAAGTCATATTGGCTGGATTAAAACGGAGATTACAGGATGTAAAAGGAGCTTGGGCTGAGGAACTCCCACAAGTCCTATGGGCATATCGGACAACGCCACATTCCACCACAAAGGAATCACCCTTCCGACTAGCATACGGAGTGGAGGCAATGATCTCGGTAGAAATTGAGGAAGGGTCGCCTAGAGTAGTACACTACAATGAAGAAGCCAACTCCCAACTGCAAAGGGAAGAACTCGACCTACTCCCAGAAGTCCAGGAAAGAGCTCAGATCAGGGAAGAAGCACTAAAACGTCGAATGGCTTCGAGATATAATCAAAAGGTAGTGCCGCGAGGTTTTGTAGAAAACGACCTCACTCTAATCCGAAATGATATCGGAACAACTCGACATGGAGAAGGAAAGCTGGCAGCAAAGAGGAAAGGACCCTACCGAGTCATAGAAGTACTTGGGAAGGGCTACTATAGACTGTCCGAAATCGATGGACGAGAGCTTCCCAGATTGTGGCACGCCTGCAACCTAAGAAGGTACTATAGTTAGGAATGATAAAGGATCTTGGTATAAGGTACGCTCTTTTTCCTGAAAAGGTTTTTTAATGAGGTACCAAGCTAAGACCTACAAACTATCCGACTTACAGGGATGAAAAACTCCCGCATGTATATATTTGCACTTTTCCTTTGAATGAAATATATTTTAGATATTCTACAAATTCTCAAGACGCATTAATCTAAAGCATTCATCGTCCGATTATAAAGCAACAGATCGGCAGAAAGTGAAAAACAGATTCACAGCACGATCACGATAAAGACCAATAGAGATGAAAGCGCGATTCATCTAAAGGTCGACCAAATAAAGATAGAAACCACCTTCTACAAATTGGCAAAGATGAAAGCAGAATAATGCAAGAAGTTATCGAAAGTGATCCGGAAAAAGAACCTGACGAGGTCTTATGGATTTCTAAATAATAACTTAAAGACTGGCCGACATTAAGAAGTCGGACCAAGTCAACCCAAGTTATAAGTAAACCCTGGAAAGAGGTCTGGCCAACCCTATTAAAGAGGATTACTTTAACTTAGAAGGGCCCGAGATGACAAAGTCGGCCCAAAACATAAAGTTATAGAAGTAATCCCTAAAAGAGACCTGACAAGGGTCCAAGAAAGAGCATTACAAAATAACTTAGAAGAGATCGACATGACGAAGTTGGTCTCCTACAACAAACAAGTTATAGAAGTAATCCCTGAAAGAGACCTGACAAGGGTCCAAGAAAGAGGATTACAAAATAACTTAGAAGAGATCGACATGACGAAGTCGGTCTCCTACAACAAACAAGTTATAAAAGTAATCCCTGAAAGAGACCTGACAAGGGTCCAAGAAAGAGGATTACAAAATAACTTAGAAGAGATCGACATGACGAAGTCGGTCTCCTACAACAAACAAGTTATAAAAGTAATCCCTGAAAGAGACCTGACAAGGGTCCAAGAAAGAGGATTACAAAAATAACTTGGAAAAGACGACGCAAAGAAGTCGGTCTCCCACAAACAAGTTATAAAAGTAGTCCCTGAAAGAGACCTGACAAAGGTCCCAAAAAGAGGACTACAAAAATGACTGGAAAGAGGACCAACGTAAAGAAATCGGTTATGGATTGCTAGAAATAAATACAAGTAAGAGCGAGAAAACCGAAATACAAGTTGGATCCACACATCCACGACCTCAAAGGATCCAAGCTACAAGCAGTAAGTACAAAGCAATCCAAAGAGGTCGAGCAACAAGGCTCCAGCATTCTCAAAACCCAGAAAGGTGCCAAGACAAGTGCAAACAAGCATGATATAAAATATAATATTATAACAAGCCTCAGGGTCAGGCCCAAAAGCTTGAAAGCTACTTGTTGTTTTTTCAAAATAAAAAGTTGCTAAACAAGCAACCTGAAGGAGTATCAACAGTCAGCAAAATATTCAAACTACAAAATAAAGAGTTTAAAAGCACACAAGCCGGGCTATCTACACAAACATCCAAGAAAAATCAGCTAAGATCGGGAGCCTTCTCGGCGGCATCAGTACGGGGAGAGGGAGGGCGAGTCTGAATAGGCACAGCATCCACGGTACCATCATCCCGATTCAAGATTTGACAATCCGGATCCGAAACGGATTGACCGACCTCAACTAGGGGAACTGTGGAAGTTGACACTTTGGCAGAAGGCATAAGGGGAGGTTCGACGTCGTCATCATCCTGGTTATCAGGGACAATCTTACCATCCCTCACAACATTATCCAGGCTAAAAAGAGTAAGATCGGCCTCGGGAGCAATAATTCGAACCTGCTCCTTCAAGTTCTCATAAACAGCATTCACACTGTCAACAAGATGACCCTGGAGCTCATAGTAATCAGCTCGGGCAGACTCCAACTCCTCCCTCAGACATACCACCTCCCGATAAGATGTGACATAACTATCTTTATGCCTCAATGCAGTGTCCTCGGCCAACCGCACAGAAGCCGCTAGAGCAAGGGAACTCGCCTTCTCATTCTTCAGATCCTTCTCCAGTTTAGCCACCTTTACCTCAAGCTCCTCCTTCAAGCCCTTCATCCGATCGAACTCCTGTTTTGCCTCCTCCATAAAAGCTTTGGTGGCGTGGAGAGGAAGATTTTGAGCAGTTCGGTACAGGACAACTCCCATATGTGCCATTTTTACACTACTCCGAGTGATAAAATCCAAATGACGAAGGAGCGATACATCATCCATAGGGAGGACACCGTAAAGACCAATCTACTGATCTACAAACTCGACCGCGTCAAAATCAGGGGCTTCAAGGTTGAAAGGCTCAATTGTTTTTTGTTTCTTGTTGGGAGGAGAACCAGAAGTAGCAGCGGAAGACTGTGGAGGGTCGGCCAGGCAAACCCGAGGAGTGGGAATCACCTTCCTCGGCCCAGGAGAACTCGGCACGGGCGGCTTCACCTGAACTTGAGAAGATCCCTCTCCCACCGCCTTGGCCGAGATATTTTGAGCAGCAGCAGCCTTCTTTGCCTTTTTTAAGGCCTTCATGGAATCATTATTCTTCGACATCTCTGAAAATACAGAATCGACCACAGTAATGGGTTACAATCACAAAAAAGAAGAAGCAAAACTAAAAAGCAAGTATAGAAACAAATCAGACAGTACCCAAAGCAGTTCGAACCAAAGATGGATCACTCAAAGATCTTTTTGTATCAAGATGGGGTGGTTCCCCCCATAAATCTTCAAGAACAATTACAAAAGCCCGCTCAACCTCGTCAAGCATCTCCCATGTATAGCGAGACACTCTCACATTCTTCTGCCACTCTAGAGGGAAAGCAGGCTCATCATTCTCATCAAGAAAAAAGAGGCAGACCCCCTCAACAACACGGACTCTAAAGAAATAATTCTTAAAGTCCTTAAAAGACTCATCATACATGGCAAAAACTTTATGACCCTGGGCAGACCTGAAAGAAACCCAGGAAGCTTTCTTTTTGGAAGAACCTCCAGGCTTGGCAGAAACAAAAAGATAAAGGAAAAGAGTTTGAGAAGGCATTACGCCTAACTCTTGGCAAAGCAGCTGAAAGATCTTGATAAAACCCCAGGAATTCGGATGAAGCTGGGATGGGGCAATGTTACACGACCACAATAAGTCGGTCTCGAAAGCAGTAAAAGAAAAAGTAATGTCCAACTGGCTGAAGAAATATTCATAGGCATAAAAGAAGGGACGCTCCCCCTCAACCGAAGTAGGAAAACAAACCGTCTCATCAGAGTCGGGCGCTACAAGCTCATAATCCCTCTCCCGGGTACTGCTACCACAAATCCTATGACAAGGGAGTCCAGCCAATCGGACATCCCCTCGGGAACTTTAGAAGACATCTTTACAATGTTATTGCGAGAAGACATGAGGCCAACTAATCCTACAATAAGAAAAGAAGATTGGATTACTAAAAAACATCTCGGACGAGGGGCAAAACAACTCAACTAATATGATACAGAAGAACAAATAGAAAAGGAAAACCCCAAGACTCAAACCAAAGCCCTGGGGCATCCTTTGGAGGCAGTAACAAAGCAAGATTTCAGGAAAAATCTATAGCTCACATCCCGACATTTCTCAAAACAAGAAAAGAAGATCTCAAATAACAAACGTTTCGAAAAAGGAAAACACAAAGTCATCAAAGCCACTATCTTCCTACAGTCTATCTGCAAAGAGCATCGCCAACATCAAACATGCCAAGCGGAAATCGTCAAAGATACAACCTTTTTCAGAATCAAACAGAATCATCATTCCAAAACTTCAAAATCAAAAGCACAAACAGAAACGGTGATACCATGCAAAACATAAAAGCATCAAACAAAGAGGAAATGCGAAAAGGTTCATGCAAAAGATGAAGAAACTCCCAGAACACACATTACAACAGCAATCAGACACGACAAAAGAAGAAAGATCCAAACTTTCTCCAAGCAAAATCAAAACTTTCTCAAAATCAGACAGGAAAATGACGAGGAAAAGAAAGGAAGAAAAACCAACCTGAATGAAGAAAGAAGCTTCAAAGGAGATTGAAAGATGGAATCACCCAGAGAATCGCCAAATGATGCTGCAACGCAAGAAAAGGCAAAATGCAGGCGAAAACAGAAAGTGAGAGAGTGAAGGGAGAAGTTACGAAGAAAGACGAAGAAGAAAAACCATTTTTTGATCGTGAATTTCAAAAATAAAAGCCAAGGGAACGGGCAATTAAAACCAATTAATGAAGGTATTTAAAGCCTCGCATATTCCCAAAGCCAAAACGCTAAATATAAAAGCGCGTGCTTTTAGTGGAAGCGAAAGAGGAAATGTTCCACATTCAAAAAAGAACTCTACAAAATTGACAAAATGCTCGAGTTCGACTTCACCAAAATCGAAGGCTTAAACCTCCGAAAAAAAGACCGAGCTCGAGCAGGGGCACTGTTCATACCCTGGGTCAAGCTGTCCGACCCGGGATGTTTAGCGACAAAGCGACCGACCTCTTCAGGTCAGACTGTCCGACCTCTTCTCAAAGAGCTCGGCCAAATCGATAGGAAAGCCCAAAAAAGGGCCCAACTCAAGGAACACGACCCAAATCCAAAGGCAGTCCAAGCCTATAGAGATAAGGGCGGTTCCCTTGAAGATAAGCTGACCTCAACTCAAAGATAAAGATAAGATAAGATAACTAACTTATCTTATCTAGAAAGGTCACTCTACAACCACTATAAATACACTGGAGCACCCAGGTATAACTCATACTCTGATTCTACTAAAAACCTGTTTAATACCCATGCTAACTTAAGCATCAAAGTCTCTTGCAGGTACCCCCCCACCCTCCGGTGATCAAGGATCAGCAGTGCAGCCAGTCCAGCAAGTCGGACACGACAGCTCCGGCCGCCACCCACCAGCCGGACACGTCATCTCCGACCAGTACAGAAGATCTCGTCCGAGATCGACCTACAGTTTCAGGTAACCCTCGGAACAGTTATTATTATAACTTGTGCTTTTTCATAACATGTTTGTCTACATCTGTCTGGTACCTTTTTAGGCTTTTGGGAGTGTTGGAGCCTTGTTGTCCGACCTCTTGTGATTGCCTTTGTATTTTCATACTTGTGGCTTGATTCTTTTGAGGTTGTGGATGTTTTGGGTCCAACTTTGTATGTCGACTTCCTTATTTCGGTTTGAAGTTATTTCTAGAAATCCGTTTTGTTTGGACCTTTGTTAGGTCTCCTTTAAGGATTACTTTTATAATGTTTGTGGGAGTCCGATTTCATCATGTCGGTTTTTGCTAAGTTATTTCTAGTAATCCTCTTTTTGGACCTTTGTCAGGTCTCTTTTAGGGATTACTTTATAACTTTATGTTCTAGGCTGACTTCATCATGTCGGGCCTTTCGAAGTTATTTTAGCAATCCACTTTTTTGGACCTTGTTCAGGTCTCTTTCAGGGATTTATTTTTATAACTTTTATGTTCTGAGCCGACTTCATCGTGTCGGGCCCTTCAAAGTTATTTTAGTAATCCTCCTTTTTGGACCTTGCTCAGGTCTCTTTCATGGATTACTTTTATAACTTTATGTTCTGGGCCGACTTCATCATGTCGGGCCCTTCGAAGTTATTTTAGTAATCCTCTTTTTTGGACCTTGTTCAGGTCTCTTTCAGGGATTACTTTTTATAACTTTATGTTCTGGGCCGACTTCATCATGTCGGGCCCTTCGAAGTTACTTTAGTAATCCTCCTTTTTGGACCTTGTTCAGGTCTCTTTCAAGGATTACTTTTAAAACTTTATATTCTGAGCTGACTTCATCATGTCGGGCCCTTCGAAGTTATTTTGGTAATCCTCTTTTATAGGGCTGGCCAGACCTCTTTCCAAGGATTTACTTTTTATAACTTTGGTTATTGTGTTCGACCGGTCCGACTTGTTTTCGTCGACCGGTCTTTTAAGGTATTTTTTAGCAATCCATTTATTTAAGACCTCGTCAAGTCCTTTCTATGGATCACTTTCGATAATTTCTTGCATTATTCTGTTTTAATCTTTGCCAATTTTGTAGAAAATGGGTTTAATCCCCGTTTGGTCAACCTTTTGATGAATTTTATTTTCATCTTTGTTGGCCTTTATCGTGATCGTGCAGTGAATTTGGTTTTCACTTTCTGCTGATCTGTGGCTTTATAATCGGACAATAAGCGTTTCAAATTAATGCGTCTTGAGAATTTGTAGAAGATCTAAACAAATTTTATTCAAAAGAGAATGTAGATATATACATGTGGGAGTTTTATCCCTCTAAGTCGGGCAATTTATAGGTCTTTGGCTTGGCACCTCATTAAAAAACCTTTTCAGGAAAAAGAGTGCCCCTTATCCTAAGATCCTTTATCACCCGTAACTATAATACCTTCTCAGGTTGTAGGCGTGCCACGACCTAGGGAGCTCTCGCCCTTCGGGTTCGGGCAGTCTGTAGTAGCCCTTCCCAAGTACTTCTATGACTCGATAGGGTCCTTTTTGCCGCCAGCTTTCCTTCTCCAGGTCGAGTTGTTCCGATATCATTTCGGATTAGGATGAGGTCATTCTCGGCAAAACTTTGTGGCACTACCTTTTGATTATATCTCAAAGCCATTCGACGTTTCAACGCCTCTTCCCTGATCCGAGCTCTTTCTTGGATTTCCGGAAGTAGGTCGAGTTCTTCCCTTTGATGTTGGGAGTTGGTTTCTTCATTATAGTGGATCACTCTGGGCGACCCTTCTTCAATCTCTACTGGGATCATTGCCTCCATTCCATAAGCTAATTGGAAGGGTGATTCCTTTGTAGTGGAATATGGCGTTGTTCGGTATGCCCATAGGACTTAAGGAAGCTCTTCAGCCCAAGCTCCCTTTGCGTCCTGTAATCTCCATTTTAGCCCAGCCAATATGACTTTGTTGGCAGCTTCGGCTTGTCCATTGGCCTGGGGATGTTCTACGGAGGTGAATTAGTGTTTTATGTTCAAGTCGGCCACTAACTTTCTGAAGCCTTCATCTGTGAATTGGGTGCCATTGTCTGTGGTGATGGAGTATGGAAACCCAAACCTTGTGACAATGTTTCTATATAGGAATTTTCGACTTCTTTGAGCAGTGGCGTTAGCTAGAGGTTCTGCCTCGATCCATTTTGTGAAGTAGTCTACCCCTACTATGAGGAATTTGACTTCTCCTGTTCCCTGAGAGAAAGGGCTGAGCAGGTCGAGTCCCCATTTTGCGAATGGCCAGGGCGAGGTTACGCTAATGAGCTCCTCTGGTGGGGCGATGTGAAATTTGGCATGTTTCTGACATGGTGGACACGTCTTTACGAACTCTGTGGCTTCCTTTTGTAGAGTTGGCCAATAAAATCCTGTCCGGAGTACTTTTTTGGTAAGTTCCTGGGCTCCGAGATGATTGCCACAGATGCCACTGTGTACTTCTTCTAAAACTTTCTTTGTGTTGGAAGTCGGTACACATTTTAAAAATGGTATTGAAATACCTCCTTTGTATAGAGTATTGTTTATGATAGTATAGTATTGTGCCTCCCTTTTTAGCCTCTTTGCCTCCTTCTCATCTGTGGGGAGTGTTTCTGTTTTGAGGTATTTAATTATGGGAGTCATCCATCCTTGATCCAAGCTTATTATGGCTAGGACTTTTTCTTCTTCCGAGACTGACGGGTTCTGCAGCATTTTCTGGATGAGGCTTCTATTGTTGCCCCCTGGTTTGGTGCTGGATAGCTTTGAGAGTGCATCAGCTCGGGCGTTTTGTTCTCGAGGTATGTGGCGGACCTCATATTCCCCGAGTTGTCTGAGATGTTCCCTAGTTTTGTCCAAGTATTTTTTCATGGTGGGATCTTTGGCATGGTAGCTCCCTGCTATTTTTGAAGTGACCACCTGTGAATCGCTGAAGATGATGAGCTTTTGAGCTCCGACCTCTTTAGCCAGCTTCAAACCAGCTAGGAGTGCTTCATATTCAGCCTAGTTGTTTGAGGCAGGAAACCCGAATTTGAGGAAAAGTTTGATTTGGGTTCCTTGATCACTTTCGATTATCACACCTGTGCCGCTTCCAATTTTGTTTGAGGAACCGTCTACATATAGATTCCATTCTGTAGGGATTTTCGGGGTGTCTGTAAATTTTGCAATGAAGTCAGCCAAATATTGGTATTTGATGGCTGTCCGGGCTTCGTATTGAAGGTCAAATTCAGACAACTCGATTGCTCATTGTAAGATTCTTCCTGCCAAATCTGTTTTCTGCAGAATGCCTTTTATTGGCTGATTGGTCCGAACCCTGATGCTGTGGGCTTGGAAATATGGGCGAAGTCGTCGAGATGTTAATATGAGAGCATAGGAAAATTTTTCTATTTTTTGATAGTTCAGCTCAGATCCTTGTAGTGCCTTGCTAATGAAGTATACAGGTTGTTGCCCACTGTCATTTTCTCGGACCAATGCTGAGGCTACTACTCGACTTCCTACTGCGAGATATAATACAAGGGGTTCTCCTTCCCGTGGCCGAGTTAGGATAGGAGGTTATCCCAGAAAATTTTTGAAATCTTGGAAGGCCTGTTCGCACTCCGTTGTCCATTCGAACCTTTTTCCCTTCCTGAGAGTAGCATAGAAGGGGAGAGATCTTATTGCTGATCCCGCTAGAAATCTGGACAAGGCTGCCAATCTTCCATTGAGCTGTTGTACCTCTTTGACGCAAGTCGGGCTCTTCATATCGAGTATGGCCTGGCATAAAACCCAAGAATTTTCCAGCTTCTACTGCGAAGGTGCATTTTGCAGGATTAAGTCACATGCCATGTCTTCTTATAGTGTTGAAAACTTGGGTGAGGTCGGACAGTAATGTCTCTTCACTTTGTGTCTTTATTAACATATCGTCCACATAGACTTCCATGATTTTTCCAATGTGATCCGTAAAGACCTTATTCATTAATCTCTGGTAAGTAGCTCCTGCATTTTTAAGTCCAAAAGGCATGACGATGTAGTAGTAGTTTGCTTTTGAAGTTATGAATGAAGTTTTTTCTTGGTCGGGTGGGTACATCGGGATTTGATTGTATCCCGAATATGCATCCATAAACGAGAGGTATGTGTATCCGGAGGAGGCATCCACTAGAGCGTCGATATTTGGTAGTGGGTAAGGATCTTTTGGGCAAGCTTTGTTGAGATCAGTGTAGTCGGTGCACATCCGCCACTTCCCATTTGATTTCTTCACCAAGACGACGTTAGCTAGCCATAGTGGGTACTTGACTTCTCTTATGAATCCTGCCTCCAGTAGAGCTTGTACCTGCTCTTCCACAGCTTGGAATCGTTCTGATCTGAGCTTTATACGTCTCTATTGTACTGGTCGAGATCCTGGGTAGACCGCTAGTTTGTGGCACATTAACTTGGGGTGTACGCCTGGCATGTCTACAGCTTTCCATGCAAAGAGGTCGACGTTATCTCGTAATAACTGTACGAGTGATTCCTTTGTGTCTCCTTTTAGGATTGTACCGATATTGGTTGTCTTGTCCGGGATATCTCCGATCTGGACTTTCTCTACTTCACCTTCGGGTCGTGGGCGGAGTTCTTCCCGCCTCTGAACTCCTCCGAGTTCGATGGTGTGGAATTTTTTTCCTCTGCCTCTGAGGTTTAGAATTTCGTTGTAACAGTGGTGCACCATCTTCTGGTCTGCTTTTATTGTAGCTATCCCTTCTGTAGTTAGGAACTTCATGCATAGATGTGGAGTCGAGACTACTGTGCCGAGTTGATTTAATGTTGTCCGACCTATTAAGGCATTGTAGGCTGAACTCACGTCGACCACAATGTAGTCTATTTTGAGTGTTCTTGACTGTTTTCCTTTTCCGAAGGTTGTGGGCAGTGAGATGTATCTAAGTGGCTAAACTGGAGTGTCTCCCAGTCTGAACAGGCTGTTTGGATATGCTCTGAGTTCTTTTTCTTCCAGGCCGAGTTTGTCGAAGGGAGTTTTGAACAAGATGTCGGCGGAGCTCCCCTGGTCGATCAGTGTGTGGTGGAGATTTGCGTTGGCCAATATGATGGTGATGACCATGGGATCGTCGTGTCCTGGGACGATGCCAGCTGCGTCCTCCTTAGTAAAAGTAATTATGGGGATGTCGGGTGTTTCCTCTTTTCCCTCGACATGATATACTTCTTTAGGATATCTTTTGCGGGATGATTTGGAGATTCCTCCGCTCGCAAATCCTCTGTGTATCATGTGGATGTGTCTCTCTGGTGTACGAGGTGATCGCTCAGTTCGTCCGACATCTTCATCCCTTCTTCGTTTTCTTTGCTCATCAACTCGGTTGGCTAAGTACCGATCTAATTTCTCTTCTCTTACCAGTTTTTCTATGACATTTTTTAAGTCAAAGCATTTGTTGGTGGAATGTCCACGGATTCGATGGTATTCATAATATTCAGTCCGATTTCCTCCCCCTTTTTTCCTTTTGAGTGGTCGAGCTGGGGGTATTTTTTCAGTATGGCAAACTTCTCTGTAAACATCCACAAGGGACACCAGAAGAGGGGTATAATTGTGGTATTTTTTTATTTTTTCTCTATGTTGATCTTCTTTCTTTTTGGATTCTTTATCCTTATCCCGGGAGGAGTAGGAGAATTCGGATTTTGAGGTCTCTCCTAGTCGAGAGTTTTCCTCCATGTTGATGTACTTCTCTGCTCGTTCTTGCACCTCGTTCAGAGATGTGGGGTGTTTTTTCGATATAGATTGGCTAAAAGGTCCCTCTCACAAACCGTTGATGAGGCCGATAATGGCGACCTCTGTTGGTAGGCTTTGTCTGTCCAAACACGCTTTGTTGAATCTTTCCATGTAGCTGCGGAGACTTTCCCGATCTCCTTGCTTGATTCCTAATAGACTTGGGGTGTGCTTAGCCTTATCTTTTTGGATGGAGAATCTGGCCAGAAACTTCTTGGCTAAGTCGTCGAAGCTTGAGATGGACCTAGGAGGTAGATTGTCGAACCATCTAATTGCTGTCTTTGTTAAGGTAGTCGGGAAGGCTTTACAGCGAACTGCATCCGAGGCATCGGTGAGGTACATTCTACTTCTGAAATTACTGAGATGATGGCCGGGATCTACAGTTCCATCATACAAAGTCATGTCAGGAAGTTTGAAGTCTTTTGGGATTTTGGTCCTCATGATCTCTTTGGTGAATGGATCTTGGTCTTTACGGGAGTTATCTTCGTGATCTGATCGAGTGGTCTTAGTCTTGAGATCTGCTTTGAGTTTTAAGAGCTTGTCCTCTAACTCGCGGCGTCACCTGACTTCCCTTCGTAGGTCTCTCTCAGCTTCTCGTTGATGCTCCACCTCTTTTTCGAGTTGCTTTAAGCGATCTTGAAGTGCCTCCATGGCTCCCACATTTGGTGAATCGTTGTTTTTATTAGGTTGAGGAGTATCTTTTGGTGTAGTGTCCACGTTCTTGTGCGGCGTTCTATCTTCTAGATCTAAATCGTGGTCGTTGTCATGGTCATCCGCCATGGTGGTGGGATGACTTCCAGGTTCCCCGGCAACGGCGCCAATATTCCGAGGGTTACCTGAAACTGTAGGTCGATCTCGGACGAGATCTTCTGTACTGGTTGGAGATGACGTGTCCGGCTAGTGGGTGGCAGCCGGAGCTGTTGTGTCGGACTTGTTGGACTGGCTGCGCTGCTGATCCTTTGTCACCGGAGGGTGGTGGTACCTGCAAGGGACTCCGATGCTTAAGTAAGCAAGGGTATTAAGCAGGTTTTTAGTAGGATCAGAGTATGAGTTATACCTGGGTGCTCCAGTGTATTTATAATGGTGTGGAGTGACCCTTTTAGATAAGATAAGTTAGTTATCTTTATCTTATCTTATCTTTAAGTGAGGTCATCTTATCTTCAAGGGAACCGCCTTTATCTCTATAGGCTTGGGCTGCCTTTGGATTTGGGTCGTGTTCCTCTATCGGGGCCCTTTACTGGGCTTTCCTGGCAATTTGGCCGAGCGCTTTAAGAAGAGGTCGGATAGTCTGACCTGAAGAGATCGGTCGCTTTGTCGCTAAAACATCCTGGGTCGAACATCTCGACCCAGGGTATGAACGAGATCCAAACAGACAAACAACCCTAAATCAAAGTTTAATTTGTTTGTCACAAGTGCAAACCCAATAAAAACCGAGAGTATTTAAATCTCGGATCGTCTCTCAAGGTATTGCAGGAAAGTGTGCATATTATTGGTTATGAAGTTTCTTTTAGGGTTTTTGAGATGATGAACAAGAAATGTAAATAATAAGAAAGTAAGCTAACAATTAAGAAAGGTCTTGGCAAGGAGTGAGAATTGAAAATCCTATCCTCATTATCATCCTCAATTGTGATGGTAATTGTCTTTTACTCTCACTTAGTCATGCTCTAACAATTGAAGGAAAGTCAAGTGAGCAAAATTAACTCTAGGCCACAAGTCCTAATCAAAGATTAGTGATAAACCATTATTTTATGGTTTATATTGTGTTTAATTGTGTGGTTTTATCAAATCTTTACCCACTTATTCATTAAATAAGCATGCATTTATAATTCCTTTCTAAAAATACTTTATGGTTGAAAACTTGCTTCCTAGAGACTTTTAATTTTGTATTTTAATTCTCTTTTATTCCATTTGATGCCGTAATCTGTGTGTTACGTGTTTCAGGCTTTATAGGGCATGAATGACTTGGAGATTAGAAAGGAACCTTGCAAAAATGGAAGGAACACAAGAAATTAAGGAGATAACCAGCGAGAAGTGACGCGGATGCATCGCTCACGCGACCGCGCGACATAGAAGAAATTGCAGTGATGCGGACACATGGATCACGCGACCGCGCGGATTGGAAACTGAACCAGTGACGCGAAGGCGTGGACGACACGCACACGTGGCAAGGCAAAACGCTGGATGACACGAATGCCTGGATGACACGATCGCGTGACATGCGCGATCTGCAGAATCTGCAGAATTCACTGGGGGCAATTTTGGGCCCTGTTTTAACCCAATTTTCGGCCCAGAAAAGCAGATTAGAGCCAGGGAACATGTAGAGAGCAAAAGGGGAGAACATTCATTCTGCATAGTTTTAGTTTTAGATCTGATTTTACCTCTCCTCTAGGTTTTCTCTCCACACATTCATAGTTCTTAGGATTTAATTTTATTGCTTTTTAGATTGGGACATTGAGAAGAGTTATTACCTCCGTTAAGACTTCGTCATTCTAGTTTGTTTCCTTACTTGTCTCTTACTCTTCCATGTCTTTATTTATTCAGAATAACTATTGGATTATTTAGAATTTATTAATACAAGAATCATTTTTATTTTTAATTGATCTTTTGATTATTATTTATCATGTCTTTCTTTATTTCCCTTCCTTATGTTATGAGGTTTACATTCATAATGAGCGAGTAGTTCCATAACTTGGTTGGGAGTTGATTGAAAGGAGGACCTTGAGTTGGAATGCTCGAGAGAAAAATTGTAATTGAGTTTATTGTTGGATTGTCCTCTAGTCACTGACACTAATCCTTTCCAATGGAGAGGATTGGAACTTGTGAATAGAAATAACTTTCCAACTTGCTTGACTTTCCTCTACCTAGTAAGGGATAACTAAGCAGAACAACCTTCAATTATTAATTAATCTTGAGAGTACTCTAACAAGAATAGGGCTTCTAACTAATCTACTCCCAGTTAAGGTTTTTATTAAAATTATATAAATTCTCTAATTTAATTTCCTGTTTATCCATTCAAACCATTTTAGAAAACATCAGATTAATAAAATAGCACACCTTTCAGCAACTCGTTGGGAGACGACCTGGGATTCATACTCCCAGTATTTTAATTTTAATTTTGTGACAACCCTTCTAAATTGATAAACGGATTTTCGTTTGGTTAAGAACTGTACTTGCAACGTATCTCTTATAACAATTTCTTAACTCGCCAATTTCTGCCACGTCAATTTTTTGCGCCGTTGCCGGGGAGTTGCAATAGAGTGCTAAGTTATTGATTTGAATTTATTTATTTGTATTTTATTTTATTTTTGCTACTATGAGCTACATGTTTCTTTCGTTAAATGACGTGTTCACTTCCTGATCCAAACTTGCCAATATTTGGTCCTGAGATTGAAAGAACTATATCATGAATAAGTCAAGCTCGGCGTCGGTTAGTCCTCTCTGAGGCCGAATCTGAAACGTAACTTGAGGAAGAAACAAGCTCCCTTTTTGCTGATTTGGTTGATTTATGTGTAGGTGACATGGCAGCACCTAGGAAAATTACTATCCAGGAGGCTGGAGCCCCTGATTTTACAATGCAACCGTTTCAAGCGCATCACCCAGCAGTGGCTACAGACTTTGAAATAAAGATTGCATCGCTCAATTTGATGCCTAAGTTTCATGGCTTACCTGCTCAAGAGCCTATCAAGCACCTGAGAGATTTCCAAGTAGCCTGTTCTACCGTCAGGCGTGATGGTGCAGATGAAACTTCTATTCTGTTGAAAGCTTTCCCGTTCTCTCTTGAGGGAAAAGCTAGAGAGTGGTACTACACTTAACCCGCAGCAACTGTTTCTGACTGGGATACGCTCAGAAGAGAATTTTTGAAAAAATTCTTTCCAACTGAAGTTACTGACAAACTGAGGAAAGACATTTCCATGATTGTTCAGGACGAGTCCGAAACTCTCTACGAATATTGGGAGCGCTTCAACAATCTTCTGGAAGCATGCCCCCACCATATGATTGACAAGATAGTGTTGCTCGGCTACGTCACACAGGGCATGAGGCCCCAAGACAAGACCACATTGGAAAGTGCTAGCAATGGGTCTATGAAAAAGTACAAGACCACTGATGAGGCATGGCAATTGATCAGCGACTTAGCTGAATCTACTCAGAATCACAGGCAGAAACAATGCCGTTCAAAAGCTGTTGCAGAAGTATCCTCTAGCAGAGAGACTGCTGCTCTAACTCAGAGTATCTGTGAAATGACCAACTTACTGAAGCAGATGCAATTGAATCAACAACAAGTTCAGTAAGCTCAACCTTCTCCACCACAGCAAAGCCAACAGTTAGTCCCACAGAGAGTGTGCAAAATCTGTGCTTATTATAGCCATTATACTGATGAATGTCCGCAGCTCCAGCAAGAAGACAACACTGTGGTAGCCACTCATAACTTCTATGACCGTCCCAATCAAGGATACAATCAAGGTGGTAGCTACAACCATGGATGGCAGGACAATTCGAACCAAGCTTGGAGAGATAATTCTAACCAGGGCTGGAGGGACAAAAATAACAGAGGAGGCAGAGACAATCTGGGAAATTAGAGGTGGAATAATAACAACAATAGGCAGCAGAACCAGAACCAGCCTTACAAAGTACCTCACCTGAGGCAATTCCAAGGATCACAGCACAACCAACAGCAGACCTCTCAGATCACTTGTCCTTCTTCATCTTCTAATGATTAGTTACTACAATCTATTGATCGGAGACAATAGGCCATGGGAAATAACCTTACTTCTACTCTAAATGGTCTGAACTCTACCTTGCAAGCTCTTGTCTCACAGATTGGATCAATGAATAACTCCAATAACCAGCCTTTGAGCTCTAGTGGAATCCGCTCTCAACCATTACCCAATCCAAAGGGCGGCATTAATGCCATCACACTAAGGTCCGGAACCACATTGCAAGAGAGGAATCAGGAGGAGCCAAGCCCACCAGAACACGCCTCAGCTGAAGAGGTAGTGGAAATAGAAGATGTTGAGGAGGAAGAGGACATACAGGACATGGCTGAAGAAGAAGAAGCTCAATCATAGGAAAAAGCACCAAAGGGCGCAGACATTGTAGAAAATGCCATTCCTATTCCATTTCCACAACTTGCAAGGAAGCCCAGGAAGCAGTTGGAACCTAATCCCAAAATGAAAAATGACTCAGAGAAGCCATCATCAATCCTACTCGGAAGACCATTCCTGAAGACCTCGAAGTTCAAATTGGATGCTTTTTCAGGAACATACTCTTTTGAAATAGACGGCCGAGTAGTAAGCTTTAATCTGAATGGCGTTATGAAGCACCCACCAGAAGATCATTCTATCCTCCAGTGTGACATCATAGATGAAACCGTAGCTGAAATTTACCAGGAGGAGTTAGAAGAGAAGTACATAGGACAAGGTCCGAGTGTGGGGACACTTTCTGAGGACAATGAAAGTACGTTACCATTGTCACCAACTCCAGACAATCCAAAGCCTAGCCATGAGCAGAAGTTAGAATTAAAACCCCTCCCTCCACACCTCAAATATGCTTACCTTGAGGACAAGTAGAAGTTTCCAGTTATCATTGCACGGGAACTCACTTCTCAACAAGAAGAGAAGCTACTTAGTGTGCTGAGGAGGCACAAGAAGGCAATTGGGTGGAGTTTGGCAGACATAGTAGGCATCAACCCTCAAGTTTGTGAGCACATAATATTTTTAGAAGAGGGATCTAGGCCTGTTCGTCAACCCCAGAGAAGACTGAATCCCACTATCTTAGAGGTTGTCAAAAAAAAAGTGACCAGACTACTTGAGGCGAATATCATCTATCCTATTTCAGACAGTGAATGGGTAAGCCCAGTACAAGTGGTGCCCAAGAAGTCTGGAGTCACCACACTAAAGAATGAGCATGAAGAGCTCATAGCAACCAGAGTCCAGAACGCCTGGAGGGTCTGCATTGATTACAGGCGCCTAAACCAGGCCACTCGTAAGGATCACTATCCTCTTCCATGCATTGATCAAATGCTGGATCGCCTGTCAGGTAAATCACATTATTGCTTTTTAGATGGTTACACAGGCTATTTCCAGATTCATATAGCTCCTGAAGATCAGGAAAAAACTACTTTTACCTATCCTTTTGGGACTTATGCTTATAAGAGAATGCCCTTTTGGCTTGTGCAATGCACCAGCTACTTTCCAAAGGTGCATGATGAGTCTTTTCTCTGACCTCATTGAGGACTGTATGGAGGTTTTTATGGATGATTTTAGCGTTTATGGTGATTCCTTTAATCTTTACTTGGATAGTTTATCTAGAGTATTAGATAGATGTGTCAGTACAAACCTTGTATTAAATTTTGAAAAATGTCACTTTATGGTAAGACAAGGTATTGTACTAGGACATGTTGTGTCTAATACTGGCATTTCTGTAGATCCAGCAAAGGTGAATGTTATCTCTAGTTTGCCTTACCCCTCCTTTGTGAGGGAAGTCAATTCGTTCCATGGCCATGCAGGTTTTTACCGGAGATTCATTAAGGACTTTAGTAAGGTAGCATTACCCTTATCCAGACTACTGTAGAAAGATATTGAGTTCGAGTTCAGTGAGGATTGCAAACAAGCGTTTGATAAACTGAAGACTGCCCTAACTCAAGATCCAATCGTGAGAGGACCTGACTGGAGCCAGCCATTTGAGATCATGTGCGATGCTTCCAACCATGCAGTAAGAGCAGCGCTGGCTCAGTGTGAAGGTAAGGACCCCTTTGTAATTGCTTACGCGTCTAAGACTTTAGACGCTGCTCAATCTAATTACACTACTACTGAGAAAGAGCTTCTTGCTATTGTTTTTGCTCTGGATAAATTCCGAGCCTATTTACTTGGTACTAAAGTAGTAGTGTATTCAGACCACGCAGCTCTAAAGTATTTATTAGCTAAAAAAGAATCCAAACCAAGGCTTATACGTTGGATACTACTACTACAAGAATTTGATTTAGAAATAAAGGATAGGAGTAGTAACCAGAATTTCGTGGCAGACCACTTGAATCGCCTTGAGCACATTAAAGATAACTCCATTCCTATAGCTGATAATTTCCCATTTGATAACCTGCAAGCAGTATCTGAGGTAATCCCTTGGTATGCACCTGTAGCTAATTATCTAGTTAGCCGCACTTTTCCTCCAAACTTTACTAAGCATCAAAGAGACAAGTTGAAAAGAGAGTCTAAATATTATATATGGGATGACCCATATTTATGGAGATGTGGCGCTGACCAGATAATTAGAAGGTGTGTGCCTCAATCAGAATTCCAGTCCATTTTAGAGGCCTGTCACTCATCTGAGAGTGGAGGACATTTTGGCCCTCAAAGAACAGCTAGAAAAATCTTAGATTGTGGATTCTGGTGGCCTACTCATTTTAAAGACGCTGCTAAATTTTGTAAATCCTGTTTCCCATGCCAAAAATTTGGTAATATATCCAAGAGGGATGAGATGCCTCAACAGATTATGCTTTTCTGTGAAATTTTTTATGTTTGGCGCATTGACTTCATGGGTCCATTTCCAAATTTTAATGGTTATTTTTATATATTGTTAGCTGTAGATTACATTTCCAAATGGGTGGAAGAAATTCCTACCCGCACTGATGATGCTAACATTGTTGTTTCTTTTGTTAGAAATCATATTATTTGTCGCTTTGGATCACCGCGAGCAATCGTGAGCGATCAAGGCACCCATTTTTGTAACAGGAGACTAACAGGATTACTGTAGAAGCATGGGATAATTCATAAAGTAGCAACAGCCTACCATCCTTAGACTAATGGGCAAGCCGAGGTGTCTAACAGAGAGATAAAGCGCATATTACAGAAGATAGTCAAACCTCATAGAAGAGACTGGAGCATCAGGCTACAAGATGCACTTTGGGCATACAAAACAGCATATAAGACACCCATTTGGATGAGTCCCTTCCGCTTAGTTTATGGAAAAGTCTGTCATCTTCCAGTTGAAGTAGAGCACAAAGCCTTTTGGGCAGTAAAGGAGTGCAACATGGGATTTGAGAAAGCCGGAGCTGAAAGGAAAGTTGCAACTGCAAGAATTGGAAAGCCTTCGCCTGGAAGCTTATGAGAACTCACGGCTGTACAAGGAAAAGATGAAGGCTGTACATGATCAGCACATCAAGAGGAAAGAGTTCCAACCTAGGGACTTAGTCCTCCTTTACAAATCCAGACTGAGGCTCATGCCAGGCAAGTTGAGATCAAGATGGGAAGTTCCATATCGAGTAGAGAAGGTTGAGCCATACGGAGTTTTTCACCTAAGTCACCCTTTAAGCTCTGAACTCATCAAAGTTAATGGACATCGTTTGAAGCTATATCATGGTGAGAAGGTGATGAAAAACAAGGAGTTAGATATCTTCCTCTTGGAGGATCCACTCACAGTAGAAGACTGAGCTAATGGAGCGTCCAACTTAAGGACGTTAAAGCAAAGTGCTAGGTGGGAGACAACCCACCATGGTATTATCGTTCCTTTCTTTATTCTTAGTTTTCCTTTTCAATAACTCTTCTCATTATTAGCACATTTAGTTTGCATCTGCATTTGCATATTTTTAATTTAAAAAAAAAAGAGAGGGAGAGCCGCGACGCGACAGCATCGCCGACGCGTCCGCGTCGCAGGTGGCTCAGAGAGAATAATAAATCGAACAAAAAGTCACGCGGGAGCGTGGCTAGAGGCGTGCCTTTGGCACAAATCTCCCCACGCGACCGCATCGCTGACGCGTTCACGTCATATGGGAATAATGCCTCGCACGCGTCCGCGTCACCCACGCGGATGCGTGACCCGAAAATCGATGTCAGAGAGGGTGTGGTGCACGAAATTGTGATCTCAGGCAACGGCGCCAGAAACTCTGTACGCATGTCTTAATAAATCATTTTTAATTCACAACTTCGATATAACTAACCAGCAAGTGCACTGGGTCGTCCAAGTAATAAAACTTACGTGAGTAAGGGTCGATCCCACGGAGATTGTTGGTATGAAGCAAGCTATGGTCACCTTGTAAATCTCAGTCAGGTGGATATAAAATAGTTATGGAGTTTTCGAAATTTAATAATAAACTAAGGATAGAGATACTTATGTAAATCATTGGTGAGAGTTTCAGATAAGCGCATAGAGATGCTTTCGTTCCTCTGAACCTGATGCCAGGGCATTTTGGCCAGTTTCACTGACCTTTTCTTTACTATTTTTAAGGTAGTTTCATGCATTTTCTTAGGAAATAAGCTAGTTTTGGGTAGATATTCACTTACATCTTGATTCAAGCATACATTGTGCACTTTACATGATTTCATGATAATTTTGCATGAATTATATGATAAATTGGATGATGCATGATCCCATGATTAAAAGCAAGACTTTGATGCACTTTGTTTGATTGATTTCAGGCCAAAAGAAGAAGAGAAGAGCCACGTTAGTGGCTACATTAGTTACACTAACGTAGGCACTAACGTGGAAGGAAGGAAAGCCCTAACGTTATTGAGAAAAGTTAGTGACATTAACTTTGAAGAAAGAAAATGGAGCCAACGTTAGTGACACTTAACATTATCACTAACGTTGGACCAAGCTCATAAGTGGGCACGTTAGTTGCCACGTTAACTTATTTAACGTGGCCTCTAACGTTAAGAAGAAAGGGGGAAAGCCAACGTTAGTGACATTCAACATGGTAGTTAATGTGGAGAAAGGTTAACTCCCACGTTAACTCCCACGTTATTATCGACTAACGTTGGCCCAAGTTACAACAAAGCCACGTTAACTCCCACGTTAACTTAGTTAACGTGGAAGCTAACGTGGAGAAAGGTGGTGATCGACAAAGTTAGTGACACCAAACATTCTCACCAACGTTGGAGTGAACTCACAAGCCCCCAATAAGCCACGTTAACTTAGTTAACATGGTAGTTAACGTGGGCAAAAGTCCCACCTTATAGCCTGACCATGCCTTCTTCAAACACGCATAACTTGAGCCACAAAGCTCCAAATGAGGTGATTCTAGTGGAATTGGAAAGTAGGATTCCAGAGATTTCCAAGCATATATGGCACTACATGGTTGACACTAAATTTAAGGGAGAAAACCTGCCCCGAAAGTGCAATGATGAACATGGTATCAGCCTGTATTTTGGCCAACTGACCTCTTCACCTTCCAAGAAGTATAACTCGAGTTGTAGAGCTCCAAATGATGCGCTTCTAAAAGCATTGGAAAGTAGACATCCAGGCCTTTCCAAAAATATATAATAGTATGGGGTGGACACTAAGTTTGAGCTTCAGAAATGGGAAATCGCTAGCGTTATTGGCAATCAACATTTCCAGTAACGTTGGCATATATGCCAGTGACCATGTCCACTTCAAAGGAGCATAACTTGAGCTACAGAGGTCCAATTGAGGTGATTCCAGTTGCATTAGAAAGCTGACATTCAGAGCTTTCCAACGATATATAATACTCTATAGTGGGCATTAAATTTGAGCACAAACAAGAGGCATCTTTTAAGCCCCAAAAACACCAACTGGGCAGCAAGTGCAACGTTAGCCACAATAACTTTAGCACTAACGCCACACTTGTAGCGTTAGTGTGGCTAACTTTAGCACTAACTTTAGCACCTGGACCTCAACTTAACTCACTCTTCTCTCAAGTCCACTTCAAAGCTCAAGCAAGCAAGCCCACAATTGTCAACCAATCAAGACCACAAGAAGCATCTAGAATAGGAATTTTCATTTAATTGTAATTTGCTTTTAATTTCATTTGGTAATTTAGGAGAGCCTATATAAAGGCCTTAGTTTTTACATTCAAGTCATTCGGGAATTCTGGAAATTGAAGGAAGGGGGAGAGAGTGAAGACCAATTCGAACTTCTGTGAATTGGCACACTCCAAGGGGAGTGGGTCTTCGGACCCCTCCCCTCAACCACTCTTCTTCCTTTTCTCTTCTTTTCTTTTCTTAGTAGTAGTTTTTCTTTTAGTTGTAATTTTTATTTATGAATTTTGAAGTTTCAATTTCAGTTTTAATCTTCATCTTTACTTTTCTGCACTTTCTTTCTTTTCTATTTTTGTAGAGCAATGACCAACTAACTCTTTACATTGGGTTAGAGAGCTCTAGTGTGATTCAATGGATCAATTGTAGTTCTTATCTTCTTCTTTCTTTCTTT